>NC_056743.1:314331122-314706122 GCF_019279795.1 Protopterus annectens | reverse complement strand
TGTATTCCTGCTCTGTGGCAAAACTATGGAACTCCCTTCCTTTAACTATCAAAACTACCACTAGCCTGCATGCCTTCAAAACCTCTATAAAAGAATACTTCAACAATGCTTGGATTTGCTCCCCTATGAGCCCAGGCTGAGGTACTTTTATACCTTTTTCTACATCTATTTTCTCTGTCCCCACTACTAACTTACCCTACCCTCCCTTTCTCTACACATACTCGCCTAAGGTTACACTAATACCTTTTCCACATCTATTCTATCCCCTCTATCAGACCCTACCCTTCTCTACTCCTACTCCTTCAGCAATATAATCTGTTACCATATTTCATGACCTTTAGAATATTAATAATCATTATGATAATCATCTGTTATGTAAATACTGCTGCATCTTCCTATTATCAGGCTTTCCATATAATTTATGCTTGAACACTATGACTTTATTATGTCTGTTGAGTTTTTATTCTGACAAACTAATGTTTAGTTTTTCAAATTTTGTGCTTGAACGTTATGACTTTATTATGTCTGTTAGGTTCTATAACCCCTGAGATAGCATTTAATCTGGGATAGGAGGAAACAGGGGCGGGATTAATTGGATGGGTGCAGAGGAATCTCTTGAAAGGAAGAAAGAACTCCCACTGTCAGTTATAGCCTTTTTGAATGATTTTCAGAACCCAAGTGTCTGAAATTATCTGGTACAATAGAGGGACATGAAGTCCTAGACTTTGGGATATTTTTACTAAAATACAAGGGTGGGGAGGAGAAGGGAGGGGGGAACATAATGACTTTTAAAGACAGCCCTTAGTTTTAGGAAAATCCTTTTATCTTTTTTGAACCTCCCTGCCATTTCTTTTTGGAATTTGTTTGCCTGCTCCTTGCAGAAACTGTTTATTCGGTTTAATATAAAAGGAACTTTAACTAGAAAGAAAGTTTCTATTATACTTTGGCATGGAGGGTTGAAGACTCTGGGTAATCCCCTGAATTAACTTTCACCTTACTATCAAATCCTTTAAGGATCTCAGCAGAGGAAGGACCAAATAATACCTGTTTATATAGAAGTTAGGGACATTAAGGAGCTCAGCTTTAACATCGTCTGGCAAATTCAAGAAGTGTAACCAACCAAATGTTCTCATCATTGACCCACTGGCAGGTAATCTAGAAACAGCATTAATAATATCATAAGAATATTTTAGAGAGTGTTTGATTACCTGACACAAAGAAAATATTAAATCATTCAGAGATGTCTTAGCTTCTGAAGAAGGGAAGTCATCAATTAACCTTTTCATATTGTCAAAAGAAGCCAGCAGGATCTTGGTCATGTGTGCCTGACAATTTACTATCCTGAATGTTAAAATGGAAGAAGTAATCCCAAAACTATCAAATGTTTTTCCATCTTTGTCAGAAGGAGTAACATTGGCAGAAGATTGTTTGACAGGGAAGTCACTGCATGGTCTGATCTAGGGTCTGAAAAAAGAAATTTTGGGGTTTGAGGAACTTTATATAATTTATCAGACTTCCAGGAGGCAGGTCGTTGACTGCCAGACAAATTGCTGAGTGGAAAGAAAACATCCTTTAATGCTGGCGAAACAGGAGTAATAGCTAAAAGTTGAGGAAAATCCACCTGCAACAAATCATATATTTGCTAAGTTTCTTGTATTTCTTTTTGTTCCAATTGGAATAATTCCTGTATTCTTACAACTGTATCAGAAAAGGAAAACTCTGCATTTATGGATTCTGAAGAAAAAACTTTCCTGAGTCAGATTCCTCATTCTCTGGTGAAGGAACTTCAGAAGCACAGTCTGCCTAAGTCTGTTTCCTGTCCCTCAGAGTGAGAATCAAAATCTGAGAGTGGAAAATGTTTTCCTTTTTAAATAAAGGGAAGACTCAGAATGTAAAAACTGAAAGGCTTGAAACAAACCCATAGCAAATCCCAGCACATCCTCCTTGTCTGTCGTCGGTGATACAGCTAAAGAAAAGTACCTAACTTTGTTTCCTTTTCCTGGGATAACCCTCAGAAAAAGAATGATTTATTGAATGATTGAATGGTCCTTTCCCCAGAAATCAAGCTCCTTAGACCAACTTCACAAAACAACAAAGTCTGCTCCATTCTCTCCTGCCACCAAAGTGGTTCTCACTTGTCTGAAGAGGACAGCTGAATGGCCACAGAGGATGTGTCATCTTCTCAGTCCTTACAAAACCAGGGGACCAAGAGTGATGAGCAGGCTGAACTCCCTGAAATAGTCTCAGCAGTGTCACTCATTGGTGGCAGAGCAAAGATGAAGCCGGCTTTAAGACCAAAACCTCTCATGCAACTTTTTTCTTTTTGTAGATTTGGGAGAAAAGAACTGAAAATCTAAGAGCCTGGTCCTTGTCTCTATGAAATAAAGTGTCTCACAAACAGGTAGAGGAGCCTTGGGATGTCTACTGACCTCCTAACTAAAATGTACCTCTTGACTAAAAATGTAAGTTTTGAGGTGAAAACACTAGCCTTAGTCCCTAGCAATAGATTTTGACAGAAATGCTAAACTATTCCTTTCAAAAAATTGGTGAATATGGAAGGTATTCCCCAATGGGGTACTTATCTTCCCAGGACTGAAGAACTGCTGGCACACTGTCAGTCACTTGAAGCCTACAGAGAAGAGAGCACTTTAACAGCAAGAAATGTCTGAAGGTTTGGTGCCCTAATCTTTGACTTTATAATGCTCTCCTTTAAATGTACAGCAGTTAGGGCGCATGGAAGGTACCCTAAAGCTTTAAAAGTTGGCCAATCATCCAATATTTAGTAGTATTTATCCTCATATAACTTAGGCTAATGCAGCAGTGATCTAATTATGAACACCTACAACTGGGCCTCCAGTCATTCTACAAAATCACTGAAGAAGATGCAAGGTTACTGTCATCAAAGTCTTTTTCAGGTTAACTAAACTTAAACTTGTCACCATTTTCAACATGGTCTGTCCATCACCATGGCTGTAAAGGTAAATATCTCACAGTCAGTCTGAGCAGATCGGGTACAGCTTCCTATAAAAAAAAAAATAGTCACAGATAGACAAAGTCGGCCAACTGTCCATCATCCACATATTGTATGAGCAATGCAAAAACCTACAGGAAATTTATCTTGACATGATCTTTCTCTAACATTATGTTCTGTAATCCAATGGATGAGGGTAAAATCATTCACACTGCATACCTTGACCTGGCCAAGACATTTGACACAATACCCCACTTGGGCATTGTTGACAAACTCAAGAGGTTAGGTAGAAACCCGTATGTCACCCAGTGGATAGCCACCTGGCTCACAGATAGGACCCAGGAAGTTAGAATTGAGTAGTCCACCTCTACAAAGAGGCCAGTCACAAGTGGAGTCCCTCAGGGATCAGTTCTTGGAATGCTCCTTTTGCCATTTACTTCTACTTCTCAGACTTCAAGACCAATGTCAGTGGTCTCTGGCTGACTAAATTTGCAGATGATTGCAAATTAGGCACTATCATTGAAACCCACAATGACACAAATGTTCTCCAGGAGGGACTGACACAGACAAACAACTGGTGTCAGGGCCATGGACTAAAACTAAATGCCAAGAAATGCATAATAGTATCCTTGGGGAAGTCACCCTACCCTGGTAACTATTATATTGACAGCACACCCCTTAGAGTTGACCCAGTAGTCAGGGACTTAGGGACACAAATAGATAGTAATCTAGCCTTTGACCGTCATGTGTCTGTAGTGGTGAGGAAATCATTCTATATTGCGCAGCTTATAAATAAAGGTACGGCATCTAAGTCCAAGGAAGTCATTGTTCCACTGTATTTGGTATTCATCAGACCTATCATTGAGTACAATGTCCCCTTTGGTATGTACCTAGCCAGGCATATCCAGCAATAGGAACGTCCAGAGAAAATAATACAGGGCATAAGTAAAATGTCCTATGCAGACCTCCTCAAGGCCTAGTCCCTGTATTCAGTCTCTTACAGGCTTTTGATGGGAGATCTATGCCTAGCATACAAGGCATTGTCAGACCCCACTCTGATGGACACTCTGCATATCCACAAAACAAACAGCACCACAATTACCTGTTCTAAAGACTTAAACCTTGCCTGTGATATAAATAGGACCTGCTGGAGAGATAGGTGTGTATCCCAGAGACTACCACGTCTATGGAAAAGGTTCCCCATCCATGTGAAGCAGAGTTCCTCCCTATCCCAATTCAAGTGTAACTTAGACAGTTGGATGGGAAACCGAAAATTCATCTCTGGTTTAGCACCTATGTCTCTAATGGACACAGGTAACCTGTAAATGGTTCAGCTCCCAGGACTACGCTTACACTTATCAAGGGTATCAGAACCTGTCAGAGATTTGGGATGCATGGCTAGGCTTAAAATGGCCCTTGTGGTCATTAGGCTAGTAAACAACTATGAACCTATAAATGTATTATTAGTTAGTTCATTCATTTCTGGTTTCCAGCGTGTTCCTTTGCTCAGTCTTGAGACAGAAAGCACTTGTAAATCTGCATGATAATTTAACATGCTTTTTGGGTTTATACCACAGCATGATGTCTCTTCTGTTTTTGTCATCAATAAAAAAATTAACAAAATAAATATTGAAAAATTAATCTAGATGGCAACTTTCAGCATTAGCTATAGATTTACCATAATGAGCCCCTAACTGTTATAATACAGGAAAAAATAACAGCTTAAGAGTGGGGGATGGAAACAGCAGTGCATTATAATACATATGTTGACCAGTGTCCTAGCTTTTGGCATCTCACGCCTCTCTTCTTTGCAGCCTTATTTAAAAATAAGAACATATTCAAACTAAAAATGTATTATGTAGGTAATCACGTGTATCCTATTTCTTTTTACTCTGACAATGTCCTGCATTTTTAGTTAGAAACCACTACCTCTTTTCCATACTTCTTGGAATTAACCACTAACTTTAACAAAAGTTCAACATAAGAAAATAAATATTGTCAAAAATTAACTGGTTATGCCAAATGTATATATTTATTTTTATTCATTAATAAACAGATATACCAGCCCTTAAGTCACTTTTCATATGGAACCCAAGAAAAGTTAACATAGTGCATGAAACACAGAGAAGTGAATAAAATGTGGAATGCACAAAACTGAAAAGCAATGTAAAATAGAAATACAGTGTATAACTGAAGTTTAGCCTTTTCAGTAATTTGCAATTAGTAACAGTAGGGAAATTCTGTCCTTTGTCGTATACTGCTTCTGCAACATTCATCTGCCCTTAACACATGCCATTCTGCAACATTTAAAGAATCATGAATCCTTAAGAGATTTGCATTGTTAATCTTCATTGTATCATCTATACAATTCTCAGCAATTGGATTAAATGAAGCTCCTAAGGTCAGGACACCAAGAGAAAATGTAAAACGTGACCTGACCTTACAGCCTTAGGAAAATAGAAAATAAAGCAGTAAAATAATATATATTTTCCTAAGTTTCTGTGACCTTGGAGGTATTATGTTTAGGTATCTGGATGGGGTACAGAGAAGGTGGAACCACCCTGCAGAAATTATGTTTATGGAGTTTGTGAAATGTTATACTCTGTACCTTTTAGTGCCCATAGTATTCTCTCTTTGTCTTATTTGTAATGTTTGAATCCCAGCTTAGCAGGACTCAATGTTTTATTATGAACTGAGTTGCAGTAGTATGAAGAATAGTAATTAATTGTAGTAGGTTTATAGGTTCATATGTTCGTAGGTAAGTACTAGGCAATTAGTCTGCAGGCTGTTACAACCCTGGACAAAGAACACTATTCAAAAGTTCCCTCTAGTCTGAAGAAGTGCAAGGCAAGATAGGCCAGAGGAGAATTTGAGGCTGACCGTCCAATTATCTAGGTTTACTTTGAAGGTGATAAGGGTGCTACTCTGCTTGACAAGTGGTAGAAGTTTTTTTCCAAAGGTGAGGGATACATTGGGATATGAATCTATCACACCAAAGTGTCTTATCTATATGCTGCTGAAGGTTTAGTTCCTTTAACCAGGTATTTGAGATACCATTTGTTCTACAACTAAATAGGAGGTCAGAGAGGTTTGGATCTTTCGTAGCTTGAAAGGCTAGACACATATCCCCATGTAGGAGTCTATAAAACTGAGTACAGAGAGAGGACCGCCAGTTTGTCCTGATAACTAAGGTTTTTGAGGCCACAGATCATTTCACTTATGAATCTCTGAGGTCTCTCAAGTTGAGTGATATGTTTTCAAAATACATGCCAAAAGGTGTGTTATGTTCAACAATGAGTCTAATGAGATATGAGTAAAGGGGAATTAAAACTTCTTTGGATTACTAGAGATGCATTAGCAATATTAATGCTAGTAATAATAGTAATAACAACACTTGTACAAGCAGTAGTAGTAATAGTAGTAACAGTACTAATACTACTAGTAGTTGTACTAGCAATATTAGTAGCAGTAGTAGTAGTGCTATCACTACTAGAACTAGTAATTGTAATAGAGGTAGTGCTAATGCTAGTAGGGTTAGTAACTACATTTTTTTATTTTTGAATTTTTTGTCCCATCCCCAAGCTGCTCAACTGGTCCATTTGTTCCTCCTAGGAAAGGATCTTACTAGACAATTCATTCCCTAGGGGCAAGTGCAACATGATTGATGCCATCATCTGTGAGGGGAGCAGGAATTTTTCTGCTTTATTTATCACCCTAACCATCAATCATAGTTTTCTACTGTCTCACCTTAACATTGCAGATATGGAGGTTTGTGTACTACCACATGGTCTGCTAGGCTCTCACTGTGTGTAATTCTCCTACACTCCTGTAGGTGTCACTAATGCAGTGTGACAAATCCACCTGTCTCCCTCCAGGATGGGAAAGCCTGTGTTGGCTGTTCGCTCCCTTCATCCCTTGCGACCTTGTCCAGCATTCGTTAGGGTTACCACCTGTCCCACTTTGCGAGGGACAGTCCCTCTTTGGGCAGTTGTGTCCTGACAAAAAATATTAAAATTGGCAATGTCCTGAGATGTAGGACATAATTATAAAAAATTGGCAAATGTCCTGAGATTGTAGGACATAATTATGTCCTATATTTTATGTAATAGTTGCATAAAACAGTTATTCTGTATCTAAAATACCTAAATGTTATAAGAAACAGAATAAGCAACTAAAATGCTACAAGAATAAGCTTTTATTTAGGCAAAAAAGTTAAGTTCTATCCTTTGTACTGATGGGTGTGTGTGGTGGCCTGTAAAATCTGATGTTTGTCCTGAAAATGTCCCACTTTGGCCATTTGAAAAGGTGGCAACCCTAGCATTCGTCCAGCTAACTGAACAAGGATTTTGTCAATAATAATCAGAGCTTTATCTTGCAAGATTAGTGGTTGGGATATTGTCACCAACTCTATCTAATACTAATATTCTGAAGTCTGCATTTTACTAAAAGCACATTCTCAGTAGCAGTCTTATTTCATTAGAAATATGTATAAAAAGTGTAAAATGACTCTAAAAAAATAATAGATGATTTAACAACAGCAAAAGGCTAGTAAAGAAGTGTGTATTATGGTGTGAAAGCTGTATAGCAGTGGATGTAGCAGCTATTTTTTTGGCTTAGTGCTGATAAGTAAAGTAGAAGAGTGATTATCATACAAGAATACATGTTCTGTTGTTTATTTGCTATAGATTATAAATATGTCAAGGAATTAAACATTACTTCACAGTTCAGACTATTTACACTTGTAGCACTCTGTGGCAGAATAGGATGATACATGTGGTTTGCTCTACCTCTTGCTAAGTGAAGTTCACCCTACCAAGGACTGAAGAAGAGGAAGAAGAAGAAGAATGTAACACTTGGAGAAATGCTTTCAGTTCCCAACATGTTGATTTGGATTTTGATTGTGCTCATGTCATTTGAAGGAACCACTCACTGCACAGGAATCAAAAACATGAGATTTGTTTATTTTATTGTGTTCATTTGTTCATTCATTCATTCTCATTTACCCACTTAATCTAGTACAGAGCTGTGGGGAAAATGAAGTCTGTGCCTGCGCTCATAGTGTATAATCAGAAGCAGAAGAATCAATCCTGATTAGTGTGCCAAGCGCCAGTCCATTGCATGAATCATACATGCAATCCCTCACAGGACACATACCTCTGTGTAATTTAAAAGAATGCCATCTCACCCTGGACACATCTTTGTGATGTAAGAGGAAAACAGAGCACCTCATGAAAACCCCCATGAAACACAGAGGATGTGCAGATTCCAGACAGAAGGTACTCCATCCAAAAATCAAACCACAGAACCAAGCACTGTGAACTAGGAATGCTAACTGCCAAATATTCATTTTTATGATCTTTGAAAAGGACCCCTAGACTGCCATGCCCAAGGAACTACAGTTAATGCAGAAAAGGAAGGCAGATGATGGTGCCCTCAATTGTCCTGTCTGACAGCACTGTGTAAATTATCAGTTCTTACACAGTAATGCTTATTTGATGTAGAAGGGTTCTCCAGTCCTCATCCTTAGCCATGCTTTGATCAGGACGCTATATATTTGACAAGTTAGGAGCATAGCAAGATCAAGGTGAGTAGCTGGCAAACTAGTTTCTTACTAATATTTGTGTGGAAAAGGATAGGAACACCCCTCACCAAATTTGAAGCTGAAAACGGTGACTGCATAAAATAAGTCAACATACCTGTGCATCAGCCTTTTTGAACATTTAGAAAAAAGAACAGCTTTGGTTCTCCAAGGAAAAGAAAATGAGCATTTTAAAATCAAATGCAGCCCTTGAATTGTTACATACATTATCCCATTATCTTGGAAAATATTTTGACAATTTGGAAATGTGAAACACAAAATATGTTTAAAGTAAAATGCATTCAAAAATATTTTTTTTTATAAATCAAGTAGAACTCAGGAATACTCAGGAATACTGTATCAGTTTCTTAGTAATAAATGCCTGTCTAACCTGAGCCATGACATATATAATTTAATAAAAAGATGTCCCAACATATTATTGTAGATAATGGAACCATTTATGTTTGTCCTTGGCTAAAAATTAAACCTTATCTATTCATTTCAACATGCAACAGGTATAAAATCACAGCAAGTTTTCAAATTACTTCTAGCAACAAGTAGGTGGATGGGTGCAAATCAAACTATGGGTAATATGCATTTTAATTTCTTAAATCAGATTATGTGATGTAGCATTAACTGAAGATTTGTTTAATTTGTCTAAATAGCTAATCAACAGGTAAGATACAAAGAGCCTTACTCTGAGTTCTTATAAGCTAAT
Source organism: Protopterus annectens (assembly GCF_019279795.1). Lineage (NCBI taxonomy): Eukaryota > Metazoa > Chordata > Ceratodontiformes > Protopteridae > Protopterus > Protopterus annectens. The sequence goes on along the minus strand of NC_056743.1, from coordinate 314,696,855 downwards.
GCAGTTTAAGGTTGTTTTGTAGAAAGGAGTTCCATTGAGTAACTTGGATTAGGTTAGAGTAAATCTTAATCATACCTGAAACCAATGGATTAGCATGATGCATATGCACATTTAATACATGAAACTCTAAAGTCTGTGAATTCTGTCCAGCAGACCCACTGCTTAAAGTGTTAGTGGGGGCTTTGTAGGCCATGGGTGAGAGATGCTGTTTTCTGAGATGACACCCTTCAGAAACATGTTATACTGAGGTCCCAGCTGCCTGTTCTGGTTTGGTTTCAGATTCTTTATAGAAAAATGAGTTGCATATATTTGAGAAAGAGGAGAGATAATGTTTGATAAGAAAAAAGAAGCAATAATAATCATTAGCAGTAGTACACAGTAACAAAGACATTTATAAAACAGACAAAAATATAAAGTTAGTACTCTAAATAAATCCGCAAGTATGAAGTCAAGAAGTGACTTTCCATTTAGTGGATAAAATGTAATGCTTCCTGATGGTTAATAATGTGTAGACTTGATAACACCTATGTTATGTTCAGCTGGCTCATTCTACAATGACTCATGCTTCATTATTATCTAAATATTAGGAAACTTAAGTAGAAAATGTTTAAAAGCAGAAAAACATACTTATACCAGGGAGAAAACGTCATGCATCCTTCAAAGTCTGTATATATATCTATATCTATATATAATATATACATACACACACACACACACACACACACACACACACACACACACACACACACAGACACAAACACACACACACACACACACACACACACACACATATATATATATATATATATATATATATATATATATATATATATATATATACATACACACACACACACACACACACACACACACACACACACATATATATATATATATACACACACACACACACACACACACACACACACACACACACACACACACACACACAGTAAAATACAGTTACTCTGCAATGGGGAAACATGAAAAAAAATGACTGCAATGCACCACACAATATAAATATATAAATGCAGGCATTTAAGTATGCCCATCCCTACATATGTTACAGATGTGTAACATAGGCATGCTTGAAATACACAATAATCATCATACTCCACAACATAAACTTACTTATCATTCACACTTAGCAGTTGTAGAATGTCTAACCTCCAGCAGCTACACATATTCTTAGATTCCTGAGAATTTTCTGAAAAATTCTTTTCAACAACATAAATTAAACAGAGATAAATCTCTTGTGAACAGTAAAAGCTATTAAAAGCTGTAGACAGCAGTGGGATCAGCAGTGTGGTATAGGTCTGAATAAGTTAAAGAAAACCTCACATTTGTGGCGTTATAACTGCAGTTAGGAAGTATTGAACCTATCAAAACTAGTCAATTAAAAGTAATTCTAATTCCTTTCTGAAACAGATTTCTGTTTGTGATCAGTCTGCATAGTTAACATCGAGGTTCTTAACTGTGCATCTCCAAATATAATCATGTAGTATGTTATCTACCATCATTCGAATAGTAGCACTTTAGAAAGATAGATAGGGTACTGGTAACATCTGATTTGGTTAAAAAATCCTATATGGTTTGTTATTTTATCAGCCAACAAGAGATGGCTTATTGAACAGGTCATATATTCAATATCTTATTTAATAAAAATAGTTTGCAACTATACCCTGGCTGTGACAATATGTAGAGCATGTGTACATCTGCTGCTCTTGAAGCCAATACGCTCTATAAAATATACCTTCCAGTGAAGGTTATTTTGTAAGATAATATGTTTTTTCTACCTGCAAAAGGTATTTCTAGATCTCAGAAAGACCATTTGCTGCACTGAATCATGTATTAAATGTCTAATACTGAGAATACTGAAAGTGATTGTTTACAATTGCATTGTAATGTAATGTGAATACAACTATGACATTTTTATGCAATGCAATGAAATGCTGTATGAAACTTATTTCATTTTATTTTTATTTATTCTGAATTTGTTAACCAGGATAAAGCGCTGATATTTATAGACCCTTTTCAGACTCAGCCTGATAGCACTGTCTGGTTAAATTACTTTAGTCACACAGTTAGCAAATGTAGGCTAACAGAATCAAACTCTTGCCCACACAAAGCAGTTTGTTATCAACTTATAGCCTGAATTCAGGATATTACTACCACCTTAAGTGGAATACCTAGAGAAAAGATGATGAATGGCGCTAGATTAGAATCTGTACATATTTAAAGGGGGACTAGATAGCCCAAAGCAGCAGTAGCAGTTGCTCTTGAGAGAAGGTCCAGAGAACTCGAGAGTCATGAATTTAGGAGAGAGAGAGTACTGTGGCCAGTGCTGGATTGTAGTACATGACTAACTGCAAACATACACTAAAAGACACAAAACATATAAAATATGCAAAAACAATACTATAATAAAACCTACCAAATACTCTTAATAACATTACAAATGTCATGTAAATGCCGAACTTACATATAAGACTCACTACAAATATATATTAAAACAACGGGGTGAAAAATACAAGTATGCAATACTAAAATGAAATCCATTAAATAAATTAAATAAACATTATTGTTAAAAAATAGAGTACTGATCTATGATACCTAACTCACTCAAAAACATGCTGGGAGAAGTACAGAGAATAATATAATAATAACATGTTATGATAAGGCCTATAAAATGTACTTAATCAACATTATACCTAGTGTTGTACTAAAACATAAAAAGAAACTACAAAATATCAGTGCTTTAATGTTCTAGCCTTCAGAAATTGTTTGAGAGAGACTCTATTATTGAGCCCTGGGGGTTTATCAACTTGAAAGCGTATGATCCACTTTTGCTCATTGGATTCAGTTCTATTACTCAGGTCACCTCCGCTTACAGTATCATGCACAATCTCTAGGACAAGGAACTTGAATTTATGGTCAGTACCTGCTTTAGCCACATGTAGGGCTAACACATTGGTTTCTTTAAGGTTCCTAATGTCCCTAAGGTGTTCCAAGATCCTGTCTTTAAATGCTCTGTTGGTTTTACCTATATAGAATGAGAATTGTTCCCAGTGTAAGTCCAGGTAATGTACTGTGAGTTTTTACTTAAACAGAGACTGTATATTATGCAGAACCTAACTTTTAAGTGTGAAACTTTACCACATGTAAATATTATATGTAGCCAGCATTTGAAAAAAATTTTGTTAAAAACCACTGTATTTTTTTCCTTAGGCAAAGTTAGATGTATGTTTTAAAATCTTTATGATAAAAGACTTATTTTAAGGAAAAGTTGCAATAGTCATTTGCTTACTTTATATATTAGTGGATACAGTAATATTTACATGTCAAATTTACAATTACTCTGAAGTCCGACATCACCTGCAGCTGTTTAACAAGCTGAAAGATATTTCTGCATGTTGGCAGCCTTTAGTGTTGACAAATTGTGATCAACTGGTTCACCTAAAGCCATACAAAGAGAGAGGAGGTACACAATGGTTTCCTACTGCAAGGAGTTTTTTTCCCAGTATTAAACAGAGATGTATATCTCAGAACTCAAAAGAGAAAACCATATTGAATGAGGGTTTAAATCAGAAACATACTTACTATTAGTGAAGACTTTCTGTTTGGGGGGGGGGGGGCTGGAGATAGATACTCCTGTAGCAGTAATACTTTGCCAACAGGCTGAACCCTCAACCTCAAGAGGACTCTAAGAGGAGATGGACCAAGATATGGCTGACCTTCAAAATGTCAGCTTGATTTTAAAATGGCACAATGAGAGAATGTAACTGTAAGCACAGCTGTATCCAGAGTAGTAGGAAATGAGCCCACCACAGATATTCCTTAATACTTCATTATTAGTTTACTGATAACACCTAATTTCATTAAAATTTCCTACATGGTGTCCTACCTTATCAACCAAGAAGAGATAATTTGTTGAAATGTTTATGCATTCAGTGTCTTTATTAAATAAAAAAATAGCTTGGAACTACACCCTGGCTATGACAGTGAGTAGACAGTATGTACATCTGCTGTTCTGCAAGTGTATAATTTCTTATTTCAAACTCTGAAATGGTTTAGTTTATAGAGTCACCAAGGAGAATTATTTCATTCATCAGCAACTAGTACCAAAGTGCTTTAGAATTCTGATTATTAAGCTAGCACGCAGTCATGTGCTGGGCGTTGGTGTGGGGGCATTCGGAAATGGATAAAACTTAAGTCAGAATTTTGGTATCACAAAGAAGGTGAAAAGGTTTTGTGCAGCATGCCCTGAGTGCTAGAAAAGAGTCACTAATCCAGGGATTAAGAATTCTCCTCATAACTATACATGTAACAGAAGTTTCTTTCAAGAGAATTGCAGAGGACACTGTGGGACCTTTAGTCAAGGCAAGCAATGGGTTATAGTGTATGTTAGTAATTTTAATCTATACTACTAAGTTTGCCAAATTGATCTCACTTAGAAAAGCCAAATCCTAAAGCCATAACAAAAAACTGATTAGTAGTGATACAGTAAGAAATACTGATGGTCCAAGGTATTTATCTAAATGTGTTAAATGGATAGAGAGCTTATCTGAAACGGAACTATTCCAGGCACAGCCAAGGTGTGCAACAACTTACAGATAAAAAAACACATGAGCAATATAGAGCATAAAATAGTGCGTATGTATAATGTAACACATGATTATAAAACATATGAGTGAAGATACATTGAAAACTAATGACTTATGAAATTCATGAAAGAGTAAAAGAGAGATGTTCAAGGAGATGGAAAATAGATGAAGTGGAAGGACAGGGAAGGAGAAGGTTTATATATATATATATGAGCGAAGTTTGGAAACTTTGAAACTAAAATAAAAAATAATAAAAACATTTTTTTTTTATGTTTTTGCAGGAGGGCATACCCCCACGCATCCTGCACACCCCCTGCTAATTAAATATACCAACTCCAAGATCACACTACAGTGAGAAAAACAGTGAATTTCCAATTCTGCGCTGTATGATGATCCCCATTCAAAATATTCAAAGTCTGAAACTTCAATCATATGGTCTTGGCCATATGATGTTGTAAGTTTTGAAACACTGGTAATCCAACAGGGACCTATATATATATATATATATATATATATATATATATATATATATATATATATATATATATATATATATGTGTGTGTGTGTGTGTGTGTGTGTGTGTACGTATAAGATGGGAGATAATTGGGTATATGTTTGCTGAAACAGTATCAGATGTCTTTTTTTCTTGAAGGTACTGTGTAAGCATTTTTGGAACAATGGAGTTATATACAAGTCTAGTATTGCTGGGAGGGGGAACAGCCTGAAAATTGGTATGATAATGTAATTTTGTGTGTGTGTGTGTGTGTGTGTGTGTGTGTGTGTGTGTGTGTGTGTGTGTGTGTGTGTGTGTGTGTGTGTGTGTGTGAATGCTGTCGCTAGGTTCAGGGAACATATTAGATTGCAGCTGCTGGGTGTGTAAGTAGTACTAGTAAAAAGGAAAACAGACTAAAAGAGTCTTTGGCTACGTGTGTATAACTCAGTAATTAACTAGGTACAAACGCTACAGCAAACCACTGACACTGAAGGGGTACAAACACAAATGGATACCTAGTGCTAAAGTCAATTAACCTTATTAATTAGTGAAGCCAATCAGGACTGAAGAAATTAGAGTATGTGAAATACCTGGGTTGTATTTTACTATATCCCAGGACAACAATTCCTCTAGTGCAGTTGTTATACTATACTGTTAGTTTTACAAGACATTAGCCCCACAGCTTGATACAAGCCAATGGTATGTCAACATTAGCACTTAAAAATGAGGATGTTTTTTCTGCTGAGTTTAAATAAATAACAATCATCTTGCAAATTACTTTAGCAGTACCACAAGATATGAAAAACAGAAACAAAGTACAATAGAAGAAATACTAGTCAACAGAAGCATCTTAACATAACCATAAAAAAGTTCTTCACTCTCTCCTTTATTCCTATCAACTTCTCTCCCCTGGCTTTCAATCTTAATATACCATAGACCTGCTTTTCTCTCACTTTTTTTGTAGTTCCTGTTGTATTATACTAACTTACATTTAATTTCTGTATAATCTTGTAAACATTTTTCTAAATATTAAATCATTGCCATGTAACTTACATCTATTCTTAACCAATGTTTTCATATTATGTCTAGTTGGTATAATTATTTAAACTGTAGATGTCTGTTGTATTATGTTTGAAGATTGTAAAATTATTGTTTTTAAAAATGTTTTTTAATATTTTGTAGCTTTTCTCCCCAGGCCTGCTCTAAAAATGGATTCCAACCCAGTCAGATTTTCCTGGTAGTTGAATGCCAATAAATAAATAAACAGAGCTGTAACAATGTAGTAAAATTAACTCAACATCTTCAGTATTAAAAAAGCTGATAGGCAGTCAAGAAGGAATACAACAAAATGGAGACAGCCATGATCTAAATATACAGCTGGACAAATCACATTCATAGGTTCATAGGTCTAGTGAAAAAGCTCAGTGTCTATTGGCCATTGAAGAGCCCGATGACCTAGATCCCATGCTGGGACATATCAGTGCCCTTATATGAGTCAATGAGTTAGTTTTAATTGAAAAAAACATGGGAGTCTTTGAGTTATGAAGTTGAGGCTGAACATCATCTTGTGTTCATGCAACTAGGGAATATTCAACGCAGAGAGTTGCAAATATTAAGGGATCTTTTAATGTTGTGTATGTTAGTCATAAGTCTCCTCTAAAAAGGTTATAACATCTAGTGAAGAGATGGTGAGCTGCTGTTGTACTCCTCTATAAGGTGACCCATCAAGCCCTGTAATCCTCATTGTGAGGAACCTTTGGACCTTCTTTAATGTCACTCGTTGGCATGTGAATAGATTACAGAACATTGCATAGCATTCTATAACTGGTCTGATAAACCACTGCATGAAGAAGAACAACTATCTGTCTGACACAGCTCTCAACCACAAAAGGAATAAGGTGTGCAAATGCAGATGGTAACGTGTATATAGTTATGAAATAAAGAGCAATCATTTACAAGGACTTTAAGGTATTTTACTGTTTTCTTTTAGTCATTGTATATCAATAATGTATAAAATATTTTGCCAAGTGCCAGAACGCTGTATATGATCAACGTTGAAGTCAGGATCATGCCTACTGCACCATTTGTGTGCAGTGTTAAGATCAGTTTGAAAGGAGGCTGTATCAGTAAGGTTTAGGATAATGTCCTGAAATCTGCAGTCATCTACATATTTGACATGTCAGACACTGGGTTCAGTTTGGGCATCTAAGAAAAAAAGGAGTTGCCCTGGAACAAAGCCTTGAAGGACTCCATAGGGTGACAATTGTGAGTATATGAGTCCTCTTATTCTTACCCACTGTATATGACCATGTGGTCAGTTGTGGACAAATGTTTTAATAGTTATCAAGGGTTACAGTTGGCTAACAAAGAAAATCCAGTATCATCCACGCTGATTAAGCCACTGAAGATAAACAGTGACCTGGACATCTGGCAGTAATTTGGGAATCCTTGGTTAGGGGCACAGATTCTATATTTTAGTTAGTTACAACCTACATAGGTAAGTGACTTGTTTGTCACAAGCTAGAGTACAAGAAGTAATGGGGAGAATTTTTAAATTTTAAAATAGGATAAAAATATTTTAGTAATTGCCCTTCATTCCAGAATTAACAATCTTAGGAATTAAGCCTATTTACAACATAGTAAGACAGTCAAGCTTTTCCTGTGTATACAAGTGATTTATTCCAGTCTTTTATGGTTTTCAGTTTCATTTAAACACGTTGAAATTAAAACTCTGTATGATAAATGCATACATTGTAAAGGTTAAACTGATAAGGGTTTGAATCTCTTAAACCACAGTAGTTGTCTGGGAAGCAAACTTCATTTTGTGCCAAAAGATAATCTACACATATCACTGAAGTGGGGGAAACATATTATCTAATAGTTTCATTTAGAATAGGTAGTGCAAGTTCCTAGATTCCTTTTTTAGATCACACCATGAACAGCATGAGTGCAGCTTATGTATTCACAAGCTAAAGCTTCTGCTAACTAAAACTAGAGGCATCAACAAAAATCGTTATTGGCATCTTGAGTGATATGGCTGCAAATCTGATTTAGGAGTAATCACTGGCACGTGGTGAAAAGAAAATGATGTGATATGCAAGTCTAATGGGTAAAAATGCATATTTTTGTAGGAAAAGTGTTAGAATTAGACACAATGGTGTTTCATCTTTACAAGATGTTTTTAACATTATCTTACTGGATAACAAAACTTATATGTCTGACAAAGTTAACTGAGGAAAAGGTGATAAATATAGACTTCCATTATTGCAAAGTGCAAGCCTCAAGATTTTTCTGTGAGTATATTAAATAAGTTCAGGGACATACCATATGCATTCATATATCACCATATTACTCTAATAAGCTTGGGGTGACAATGGACACACTTCTCAGAGAGCATCTTAACAGGCTTTCTAAGAGATCAGGAGGAGCTTGTCAAAGTAACTGATGTGCCATTTAAAGGGACGAATTATAGTAAGTAGTTCTGTGTTAACAAAAGACCAGTTGACATAATGGTTAAGATCTTTGCCTATAACCACTAATGAGAACCCTGAGTAGTCTACAGCCCACAGAAGTAAACACTTCAGAAAAATGTCCACTGCAAAGTACAAAGTTTATTTTCCACACCACATCATGCATGATTCAGTTGAGCACAATTTAAAATTAATTAATGCACTTCTTCCTAAACAAATAAAAACAAGACTTCATCAGAATTAAAACATCCTTGCCATTAGAACCGTCTCCCTTTTTGAAATCAGTAAGTCTCCTAGCCCTACAGAGACTGTAGTGGGAATTCCAAATACAAAATGTCTTGAGCAATATCAAGGAATTTAATAATTTAGAGTCTTTTCAAATTGCGTCTTTGTTAACTTCTCACTTATGACTACAAGTTTAAACCTGCAAGAATGAAACCTGAGAAATTACACTTTTGGACACAGTTCTAATGGCAAGGATGTTTTAGTTCTGATGAAGTCCTGTTCATTGTTTAGGACAAAAGTACATTCAATAATTTTAAATTGTGCTCAACTGAATTGTGCATGTTGTGGTTTGAACAATAAAGTGTGAAGTTTGCAGTGGGCATTTTTAGTGAAGTCTTTCCTTCTGTGGGCTGTATACTACTTGGGGCTCTTGCTGATGGTTATTGGTGTTCTTGGAATCCCTCAGCCCATTTTATTCTAAGGTCTTTGCCTCCCATGCATAAGGTACAAGGTTCTTTCCTGACATCTGGCCAATGCCTGTATGGACTTTATATGTTCACTCTGTCTCAGTGGGGTTCCTTCCACCTCCCTAAAACATGCTGAGTGTTTCCACCTCAAACTCACCCTAGAATGGAGTTGTGGGCAGCAGCAGAGACTCTAGGTAATGCCATATAGGGGAGTTGTATAGACCAACCACTTTAGTCATCTGGTGTGGTGCATAGTATTCTGAAGATAGGAGAATGCAGATCACAGAATGCATGCCGTATCAGAGCAAGCCACTCAATGGTGTAAAATATGTCTCTAGGTGGTATGGTCATGTTATGTTGACTAATGTTGCCAAAAATTGGTATGGGTATTTGCTGGTGATAAGTGAGTTGAAAACCTGGCCTACTCTGACCTACACAAGGGATCCATGCTAATGGTGGGAGGGGTGTATGTGCCCCTTTAGGGTAGTCTTTGCCCAACATAAAGCCCAGCACACCAGCTCAATAAGCTGTTGGCTGGCCAATGTCCATTTGCCCAACTTGGGTTACCTGGGATAGCTCTGTTGCCTGGATCTAAAACCATTCAACCTGCCTAAGAGGAACTAAGGATTCCTACACTCAGTGTAGCTTAACCTATAGGATGGACCTTGGAAGCTGATGGTAAGAAGGAGGCTGGAAATTCTGTGCAGCCAGAAGACAAGATGGAAAGTCAGTGCAGCAAAGCCACTTGGCTTTGGACTGAAGACCTGAAAGTTGACTGGACAGAAAGCACAATAGTTCAAGGAAATATTCAGGGCTCTAGCACCTTAGGAAAATGAGGAAATAGATGGAGTTGAAAAAGAATGTTGGCACCTCAAAACAGCATGTGTGATGACTATTGAATAGATAGGTGACCAGGCCAGGTATGGAACCAAGGTATATAAGAAAAGCTGATGATGGAATGCTGAAGTTCAGGAAGCCATGAAAAGAAAGAAGTAATGCAGGAAAAAGTGGAAGAAAGAAAAGACAAGCCAGGCTAAGAAGGAATACTGATTGACTAACAAAGAGACTAAGAGTGCAGTTGCAATTGTAAAGAACAAGGCATCAGAGGCATTATACCAGCTTCTGAAAAGTGACTCAGTAGATGTCAGAAAGAAAATCTACCAGCTTACAAGGCAAGAAGAGAAAGATAAAGAAGATAATCAGACATCCTTCATAAGGGATGCCAGCAACAGCCTGCTCACCAGTCCACAGTTTATCAAAGGCAGATGGAAGGAGTATTTCCAGCAGCTTCTGAAAGAAGAAAACCCCACAGAAGCTGTACTGCCCCAGACACAATCTACAGTGAGAAAAGAGGAGGAGTTCACCCTAGAAGAAGTAAGAATAACACTAAGGAAAATGAAGTCAGGGAACACAGTAGGCACAAATCAGGTCCCAGCAGATATGATCAAGAAGTTAGGTGAGAGAGGGGAGAAATGGCTCCTGAGGATACTTATAGCAGTATTGAAAAAAGGCATATAATCCCAGATGACCGAAGAATAAGTATACTAGTTCCAGAGTACAAAAACAAAGGGGACATTTACAACTGAGGACAATACAGAGGTATCAAACTCCTGTCACCCTACATGAAAGTTCTAGAGAGGGTGATTGATAAACAAATACACAGTAGTAGAATGTAAGATGGGAAATGAGCAGTTCAGTTTCAGATCAGGATATAGCAGAGTCAAATCTAAGTTTGCAGTGAGACATTTAGTTGATAAGAAGCTAAAGATGACAAAAGTGTCCAATCGGGTATTTGCTAGACTTGGAGAAAGCATATAACAAAGTCACAATAAAGTTGATTTCATCAGTCCTGTGGTGGTTTGAAGTCCCAGAAACATCAGAAAAATGAGTGTAGGCTATGTACAAGGACCCAGTGACTCGAGTAGGAACAGTGATCATTCTCACAGATGGGCTCCCAGTGGTAGTGGGTGGGCATTAGGGTTCAGCTCCTAGCCCATTTCTGTTCATACTGATGATGGACTACATTAGCAAACATGTCTGAGGTACCACATCAACAAATTTGCTGTATGTGGTCAATGTTGCATTACAGGCATACTTAGAGGAAGAACTTTAGGAAAAGATAGCGGAACAGAAAGCAAAACTGAAGGCACATAGGATTAAACTGAGTGCAGATAATACAGCTGTAATGGAAGCAAATGAAGGAAATCAGAAGAAGCTAAGAACCGATACACAGGGGGAAATAATGGAATAGTCCACAGCTTAGACTAACTGGGAGGGGTGGCTGAGAAAAAGGGAAGATGGAATGAGGAGATCAAAGCTAGAATCAGATGGGCTGCAGCAAACTGACACATAGGGTCAGGGCTAGTGTATGACAGAAGAATGCCAAAAAACCTGAAAAGTAATGAGTACAAAACAGTACTGCTGTATGGTACAGAAACATTGGCAGTAAAGGCAGAGTAGCTGAGGAAGCTAGAGGTAATATAGATGAAGTGTCTGAGAGAAGCACGCTGTGAGACAGATGAAGAAATGAGGACATCAGAGCAGAAGCAAAAGTAACTCCAATTGCATATAAGGTGAAAGAGAACGGACTACAGTGGTCCGGGCACATGCAGAAAAGCAGAAGACAATCTGTTAAAGATGATTTGGGACAGGCAGGAAAAGGCAAGAAGAAATGATGGTGTCCAGCAGAGAGGTGGATGCAGTGTATAAGAGAAGATCTGTGACAGGCATGACTTTTGCAGAAGCTAGGAGAGTGGCACTAAATTGAGACAGATAGTGACATTTAACTTTAACACCCCAATCCTATGTAGAAAATGGGAAAGAGATGGTTGATGATGCTTGATGATAATGAATTTTATCAATTTGGATAGAGATAACACATTTAAAATAATTCCATTTTTTCTCCAGACTCTGTTCTAGATGGATGAAGTCGTAACTATAAGCCATACTATCCAAGCTCAGTTATTGGCTCAAGGGTGGAAGAACTGAAAAAAACAATGGAAAGTCATATCAAGGAATTAATTATTCAGGACATTGGGAACATCCAAATACTGGGCCCATCTCAGTTTGGATTCATGAAGGACAAGTCATGCTTACTCAGCCTAGGTGGATTTTTTTTTTAAAAAGTCACCAAAGTAATGGATGAATGCAAAATGTTACACACCACATACCTTGACTTGGCCAAAGCTTTTGACAAAATTTCCCACTCAGGCATAGTAGAAAGACCAAATAAACTGTGCATAAACCTTATGTCACCAGCTCGATTGCCAACTGGCTCACAGATAGGATGCAGATAATTGGGTCTATATTATATTCTCGAAAGCCGACAATATCAAATCTGACATTGTTGATATGAGAATATCGAACACTCAGAATCTCTAGCGTGTAAATGGAAATCTCTGTAAGGGGAGATTTCCATTTACTGCAATGTAGTGTCATCTCAGAGTTGGTATATTTAAGTAGCATGGGGTGGGGGGTGCAGGGGGGCTTGGCCCCCTTCTTAAACCCATCAGGGTACTTTTTTTTTTGTCTTTTTATAAGGTCGATGTTTGAAGACATCGACCATATGGTGTTGACCATATGTTGTTTGATGTTTTCAAATGTCGAGCTTATAATATAGACCCAGATAATCATAATAGGGGAAGTTACCTCCACAAAGAGACTAGTTACCAGTGGAGTCCTCAAAGGTTCTTTGGGCACTTCTCCTATCTGTCATCCAGTTTTCTGAAGTAAGAGCCAGTACCAAGGGGCTCTGGGTGGCTGCGTGTGCAGATGACTGTTAGGAGCAGCCACTGAATCCCCCAACAACTTAGCCACCCTGCAGGAAGGTTTTTCTCAAATAAATAACTTGTGTCAAAATCATGGTCTGAAACAAAATGCCAAAAAATGCATTGTTGTATCCTTTGGAAAGTCATCTGCCCCAGGAAACAACCACAATAGACAATACTCCCCTTAAGAGTTGACACAGTTTTTCAGGGTTTGGGAACTTATGTGGACTGTGACCTAGCTTTTGACCACCTTGTGTCTATTGTTGTAAGAAAGTCCTATATTGCACAGTTTATAAACAAAGGGATTGTGTCTAAATCTGGGGATGTCATTGTCCCCCTTTACTCAGCCCTCATTTGGCCAATCATTGAATATTACACACCCTTTAGCAAGTATCTGTCCAGACATATGCAACAACTGGAATGCCCATAGACATGTCTTAATAAAAGGATACAAGGCCTAAATAATATGACCTCCATGGACCATCTCAAAGCCCTATAACTATACTCAGCATCCTACACACTGCTAAGAGGTGACCTGTGTCTGCCAGGCAAGATATTCTGCGATCCATTCCTGATGGATTTACCGCACATCAGCAGATCAAATGTCATCAGAAATACTCGGTGTAGGGATCTAAACCTCTTCTGCAACATCAACAGAATGATTTAAAGGGACAGGTATATTTTGCAGAGGATACTACTGCTGTGGAACAGACTCCCCAGCCACATAAAACAAAATTCATCCTTGTCCATTTTCAAGCACAACTTAGATATGAATGGGAAATGGAAACATCTACCCCAGAACTGCCCCCTCTCCTACTAATGAACAGAGGTGGTGCTTAAATGGTTTAATTCCATGCGTGTATCCCATCAAATTAACTATGGTCCCAGTTATTCTTATTAGGAGTAACATATAAATATCAACCATGGGATGGGTAAGGCCAATCTGTAACCAAATGAGATAGGTTATTTGGAGCACAAAAAGGGAAAATGGATAGGCTTAAAATAGCCCACAAAGACGGGTCTATATTATATTGTCGACGGCTGAAAATGTCGACTCTCACTTGTTAGACACCAAAATGTTGAACTACAAAATTAGTGAACGGCCAAATCACTGATTTATTTCCAACAGAAAGAAATCGGTTGGCCAAACACCAATGGCACACATAAACAAATATATTTAAGTAGGGGGCTTCACCCCCCACACCCCCCAACTAAATATTCTAACTCCGAGACCGCACTACACTCAGGGAAAGGGCAGGTGTCAGAGAACAGCCAACTGATTTCTTTCCATTGGAAAGAAATTGGTAATTTGGCCGTTCACTAATTTTGTGGTTCGACATTTTGGTGTTGAACAAGTCAGAGTCAACATTTTCAGCTGTTGGCAATATAATATAGACCCACAAAGGCACCCTGCCTAGTACTTACCTATGAACCTATCACCCTGCCTAGTACTTACCTATGAACCTATAAGAACCAGGGCATGGAGGATGGGGGTTAGTGTTTTTTGCTGGATCACCCGTCTTAGAGGAAGTGGATGTGGCTCACCACTTGGGTGACACCTAGCAAGAGCACTAGGTGAGGCTCCCACCTAGGCATGGGCCTCATCAGCACATACTGCCTCTGTGCAGATTGAGTGCTAAAGTCAGCATATGGAGGACACTCCTCACAGTAGGCAGCACTCAGTGGAGCTCAGAAGAGCTGCCACAAGAAGAGGGTAGCTAAAAGACTGAGAGTAGGAAGCTCTGTTGGATATGAAATCTTACCACCTGACTTTGCCATAAGGGGAACAAATGGTCTGACTAAGCACTCCAGGTAGTTACACAGGGATCATAGGTCTATTCCTTAGTCTAAGGATGTCCAACTGTAACCATCAACATAACAAATGAGCCTACTGGGTAAAGGTGGTGAGATATCAGGCAGGTCCAGTAGAGTTGCAAAAAGAAAAAGATAGTTGTAAAAAGAAAAAGACAGATGTTCAGCATTGTCAGTAAGTGATCATATAGTTTTAACATCAAAAATAACCTTAAAGAATTGTAATATCCCAGATAACTCTTCAGAACACCAATAAACGTATCATTAGCTGCATATTAATTATAACATTTTTGGACTTGAATTCAAATTTTTATGCTGGAAAGAAATCTGAACTAATGAAAATCATTAAAAATAAAGTGCTATCTTTTAAAACTATACATACCAACATAATACACCATAGAAGAGATGCAACAAGCAAGCTGTCATCAATAACAAAAATAATGATCAGTATGCCCCGGCCGGGTGGGAGGGTCCTGACAGCCCCCACCCCCTCCTCCAGGTGGAAGTCATGAACAAACTTTAAAAATAGTGGTAATTAAACACATCTTACAGCAGAAAAATGCATCTAAGTCAATGCAGAAGAAAACCATGAAGCCCTTCTGACTTGACACATTTAAGATGGTGTTAGAATGGACATTGACATCAAGAACAATAAGACATTCTTTAACAAGTAAGAAAGAGGCAATCTGAGCAAATAACACTTGAGTTATTGACCATGGAAGTCCGTTTTGTATTTGGTACTGTGTCTGAGTAAAACAAAGTCATGGACAGAAACATGCATGGAAGATTGGTGCCATAAACTTAAGTATTTTATATATATATATATATATATATATATATATATATATATATATATATATATATATACTGATAATTTATGCATTAGAGAAGCTAAAGTTAAAGATGAAATATCCAATAATGCCTTAAAAAAACTCAAATGTGACCTTTCAGAACCATTTACTTGTATTTTGTTACTGTTTTAAAGCTATCTGTTCTGCTTGTTCTGGTTTTCCCACCAAGCAGTGTTTCAATAACTGATCTATTAGCTGTTTAAAAGATTTTTTAGTATCTCACTGCTATTTTTCTGCTGTGCTAAAAATTATCTAGTGTTTCCTACTGAAACTAGGGTAGTTAGTAGCTGTAGCATAGTCCAGATACATGCTTGCTGCATCTGAGTTTGTTTGTAGTCGTTGTTTGTTCTGAGCACATTTTCCTGGCTATCTTGGATTGGAAGGGGCCTATCTGCACTTTAGTGAGAAGATTGTGTTGATTGGACCCTGTCTCATAAAGGGAGGTCAGGCTAGGGCTTGGAATAAGCATCCTCATTGGTCCTTTTGAATCTTTTTTAATTTTTTAAAAGTTTTTAGCTTCTGGTATTTAGGCCCTACATTTCAGCAGGTTTCTGCTTGTTTGCTTGTTGCACAACACTATACATATCTGATTAGCAGGTGCTCAAAGCCATGTCCTAGGCAAAAAATGCAGCCTCTATCAGACCAGATGACATCTCAGGCTGTCTTCTAAACAGGCTAAAACATGAACTAGCATCACCATTAAATACCTTTTTCAATCATAGCCTAACCACAGGCTTTATTCCTGTAGAATGGAGAACAGCAACAGTTATTCCACTCCACGAAGGTGGTCTAGCAACAGACCCAGGGAATTACAGACCTATAAGCCTGACCAGCCTCATCTGTAAGACCATGGAATGTATCATTATGGACCTCATAAATAAAGACAAAGTGACTTCCAAACCCTGGATCCTACCCAATTCAACTTTGTTGAGAGCAGCTCCTGGCTGTTAAATCTGGTGGACTTCTTTGAAAATGTGACCAGAGCCATTGATGAGTGGAAATCTGTGCACATAGCCTACCTTGACTTGGCAAAGGCTTTCAGCACAATCCCACATTCAGGCATTACCAATAAGCTTAGCAAACTGAATGTAAAGCCCTTCATTGTAAGATGTGTTGCCAACTGGCTCACAAACCGGACACACACTATCAAAGTGGGTGACTCCACATCAACCAGTAGACCTGTTACCAACAAGGTGCCACAGGGGTCATTACTGGGCCTCCTACTGTTTGGTATATACTTCTCAGAAGTTCAGGTCAAAACTAAGGGTTTGTGGCTGACCAAGTTTCCAGACGACTGCAAAAAAGGTGCAATCAGTGAATCCCAAATTATGTCAGTATACTCCAGGAGGGTCTCACACAGACCAGCGTCTGCTGTATTAGTCACAGTCTCAAAATGAATGCAAAGAAATGCATCATCATTCCCTTTGGCACAAACAATGTCCCTTCAGACAATCAAAGTCACCAAGAATACCCTAAGTACCCAAGAAGTGGTAAGGGACCTAGGAACATAAGTTGATTGCAACCTTAACTTCAACCACCATGTGTCTACTGTAGTAATAAGGCTTTCTACATAGCATACTTGATTAGTAAAGACATCACCTTTAGAGAAAAAGTGGTTATAAACCCTCTATACTCGGCACTAATCTGGCCCATAATTGAGTATAATGCTCCATTTGGCATGTACCGTGTAAAGCACCTGCAGCAACTGGAGGGACATCAAAGGTTTCTAGCAAAGAAGATCAAGAGGCTCCAGCATGTGCCTTACACAGACCGACTAAAGTCCCTGTCACTATACTCTGTGTTGTGCAGACATCTTAGGGGAGACTTATGAATGGCCTATAGAGCAATCCAAGACCCAAACCTAATGAGCTTGCTGCATATTAATAAATCAGATGGGCCTAGGGCTTCCCATTACAAGGACCTAAATATGTCCTGTGACTTAAACAGGACATGCTGGAGGGACAGATGTATTTTCCAGCAACTGCGGCATCTTTGGAACAGACTACCAATTCCTGTGAAACACAGCACCTCTGTGACACTGTTCAAGAAGAACATGGACACATTGATGGGGCACCATAAATTCTTACCAGGGATAGTGTCCACAATCCTTCTGGACATGGATAGTCATCACTGAATGCAATCTTGGGTATTGACTATCATTTTCATGGTATGACATTGGGATGAAATGGCTAGGCTTAAAATGACCTTTGGGTCAATAGCCTAGTAATCTCCTGTGACCCCATGATTCGGAAACGGCTTAAAATGACCTTTGGGTCAATAGCCTAGTAATCTCCTGTGACTCCATGATTCGGAAACTCTTATTTTTACTCTCTTTTGAATAAGGTGATCTTCATTTTGAGCTGAAGATCATAAAACTCACATGTACAACAAGGGTGAGGAGACCGATGAAAGGAATTACAAACACATACACCTGCTTCCGAATTTCAGGAAAGTCAAAGAGAAATTTGCAGTAAACAAATTTTAAGAAGAAATTAAAATAAGTACAAATAAGGAATAGGAGTCAGGAATCCACACCACAGTACTTTAATTAAGCACTTTCGTCTCGTAGTAGCAGTGAGGTTTCTACTACGAGATGAAAGCGCTTAATTAAAGTACTGTGGTGTGGATTCCTGACTCCTATTCTTTATTTGTACTTGGTTTTGGTGGACTGTGATTGGAAGAAATTAAAACAATTAAATAATTAAATGTATTTCTTATCTGACACTTGATGATATGGTTCAGGAGGGATGCCCACTACCAGAAATTAACTTTCGATCATATTAGCAGCACAGATAATACAGCCTTCAGGCTGACATCATTTATACTGATTTCTCTAATGCATTTGACATAGTAACCTATATGTTTCTTATTAATAAATGCTACAGAATGGAGTTTTGAGCAACATGTTTGGCTGGATAGCTAAATGTATCATCAAAAGGGAATGATATTGTACAATCAATACAACCCAAGGAAACACCAGAGAACTAACATAATTATGACATGCTTTTGAATTATATGTCTGTATATATATATATATATATATATATATATATATATATATATATATACACACTCATGTACATGAAAGAAATATATGCCAAAATATATGCCAAAACCTGTCCTTAAAAAAGAGGGTTCACTTTTGTCCTTTTAGTAGTTGTCCTTAGTGTATGATGAATAATATGATATACTGTAATATTGCTGGAAGACAGGCATTAAAACATGGATCATTAAGTAAAAAAAGTTATGTTTCAATGACTGTCATGCTTTACTGACACGTCACATAACTGTATGCAGTTTAACAGATGGGGCAGTGATCACTAGAAGCATAGCACTGTTTTTCAACCCTGTTGTATCAGGAAATTGTTTAGTGGCACAGTTATAGTTTTGCAACATGACAGTCAGAAATCATTGTATTATGTGAAAAAGAATGTGCAGTTTTATATCTTAATGACTGTTACATCTTACTGTCAATCTCACCAAGTTTCACCCTTAATCTCATATATGGGTCATTGAATTTAAACTGTTAGTTGGTATGAGATTTGCCACTGGACTTGTCCATATGAAATTATGCCCAAACAAGATTTAACAAGGGGAGAAGGCATGCTTATTTGTGTAGCTCTACATAGTATGCCTAACACACTAAAGGACATGTCCATTATTATTACATGTATTTTACTTGTATTTTAACTGGAATAGAGCATTGATCCATGTGGACCATTTTCCAACTCAGTCTGATAACACTGTCTGATTAAGTCACTTGTTCAGAGACACACAGTATGCAAATGGAGGCAGAGAGAATCAAACCGAAGGCTACAGGAAGAAATATATAAATGGCTCGCAACCTTAATCCACTCCACTAAAATTCAGACAAATACATATTTTCAGACTTCACCAAGAAGCTCTGTATGTTTAAGTAACTTGCTCAAAAATCACACAGTAGGTAAATAGAGGCTGAGGGAATCGAACCATAGACAACATGATTAAGCTCATTAACCAACTCATTGTTTTAGCCCTCTATGCTTACTGCCAGAGGGTAACTGAAAAGCGGGTTGCACACTTGCCTTTGCTGCCTAGAAGATCAAAAGGCTTTTGTGTTTACTCCAATACCAGGTGTTTGGATTAGGTTTCCATTACTAACACTGCATTAGAGCATTGAAGTGGAACCATCATGGAAGTATCGAATAGAGAAAACTATAAAGCAATAAAGACAAGAAGCGTCACTGTTAGAAGAGTATTGAAGAGGGAACAGATCAATAAAAATACTTAGAAAGATAGATGTGATAAAAGCAATGCACAGTATTATAACAGATCAGGATCTATCATGCACTATCACAAATAGACCAAAACTCTCAACACACGTGGAAAATCTTAGAAGATAAGCAGAAAAATATTAAGGAAAAGTACAAAATAAGCAATTTATTGATGACCCAAAAACGTTTTATAGAAAATTGGGAAACAAGGTAAAAGGAATTGAAAGACCACCAAAAAAGAAGAAATAGATATATTTTGGAGTATTTATGAAGATCCTGTGGAACATAACAAAGTTGCTAAATGGATAGATGAAGTAAAAGAAAGAATAAGAAGTTTAAAGGTACAGGATATGAAGAGGGATGAAGTAGCAGCCAGAGAGATTGAAACAAACTTAAGAAAAGCCTCTAATTGGAAAACCCCAGGCCAAGATGTAGTACCTAACTTCTGGTTAAAAGTATAAACATCTTTGCATGTAGATTTAGCCATGAGTAAGAACTATTTATTTGTGCACCCCAAACAGACATCAACCTGGCTAACAACAGGAAAAACAATGCTCCTACTTAAGAGTGAACCTACAAGCTACCCTAAAAACTATAGACCAATAACTTGCCTTCCAACAACATATAAACTATACACTGCAATCAATGTCGACAGAGTTTATAGTCATTTAGAAGAAAACTCAATTATGGAAATCGAACAAAAGAACAATAAAAGAAAGTCATATGGAACAAAGGGTCATTTGTTGTTAAATAAAGTCATAGTGGAGAACTGTAAACAGGGGAAGAATCAAAGTATGTCATGGACTGACTACAAAATAGCAGTTGATAGTATCCCACATTCATGGATAAAAGAGTGTTTAAAAATGTATAAGATACAACCTGCACTGATTGACTACATTACAGTCACCATGAAACAGTGGAAGACCACTTTACAATTAAGCCATGATCAAGGACAAATTATTATCCCAGGGATAAAAATTCAAAGGGGGATATTCCAGGGTGACTCTTTGTCATCACTGCTATTCTGTCTTCCCTTAACCCATTAAGCTGTCTACTTAACAGTTTAGGCTATGGCTATAATTGGGCTCCTAGAAAACAACAAGGTGTAAAGACTTCTTATCTTCTCTTTGTTGATGATTTAAAACTGTATAGCTCATCAAATGAGGAGCTAAAAGCACAACTGCAAGTTGTCAAAACTTTTTCAGATGATATAAGAATGTCTTTTGGCCTTGATAAAGGTACAAAAGCAACCATTAAAGCAGGAAAACTGTAGCCCCAAGAAAACATCAGTTTGGGACAAGAATGTGATATAAAAACTTGAGCAAGCGGGAGTGTATAAATATTTAGGAATTGATGAAGGATCAACAATAAAACATGAACAAATGCAAATATAACTTAGTAAGGAATATTTTAGAAAACTTAAATTAATCCTGAAAACAGTGTTGACACCTAGGAACAAAATTCAAGCTATAAACCAATTTGCTGTTCCTGTCCTAACTTACAGTTTTGGAGTGATTGACTGGCCCCAAAACGTGTTTGATAGATTAGATAGGAAAATAAGAAGGATGCTTCATGCTCAGCAAATGATTTATAAAAATCAGTCCATACCAAGATTATATATATTCCCCATTCTGAAGGAGGGATGGGCCTCCTTGAAACTGATTAGATGTATAGATCTGCAATTGTAGGACTGCACACATATCTGCTGACCTCACAAGTCCCAAATGTAGTAAAAGTTTTGAAACATGAGGAGAATAAGTCTAAGATGACTTTCCTGCTTAATTTAGTGGAAGCATATTGACGTCAAGCAGGAAGGGAAATCAAACCAGAAGTAGATAAAAATCAGGCAGCAACTGAATGTGCCAAAAAACAAAGGAAAGAATATAAGGTGAAGGACCAGATGAGAAGGCAAATAATGTGGAAAATGCATAAATATAGTTGCAAGTATAGAAAACTTCTGGAAGAACCTCATGTTGATCAGGATCGAATGCAGGAATGGTTAAGGAGAGGCAAATTCAAACCAAGAGATGAAAGGTTAATATTGGCGGCCCAAGACAGTGGGCTGTGTACACATTGGTTTACAAAGTCCATTGAACATTTGGGAGAAACAGACAAATGCAGGTTTTGTAAAATAGAATTGGAAACAGTTGCACACCTCATTGCTGCTTGTGACATACTAATAGCAGAAGGACTCTATACTGAAAGGCATAATAATGTGGCAAGACTGTTGCACTGGGAATTGTGCAAACATTATGGTACATTATGGTATTGAGTGGCAGAAAAATACTAGAAACATGAGCCACAAACCATCATAGAAAATGATGAAGTCTACATCACGTGGGATCACCCATTGCTAACAGTTCAAAAGATAAATGCTAAAATATCGGATATAGTGGTCCATAAAAAGAAGACAAAAGTAGAATGCTACATTGAAATCTCCACACCCAGTGACTACAGTGTCTTGCATACAGAGAGACACAAATTTATAAAATATCAGGATTTGCAGGCAGAAATGAGAGCAATGTGGAAGAAAGATACCCAGACAGTTCCAGTAGTAGTAGGAGCAACGGATCTTATAAAAAAGAATCTACAATCGTATTTAGATATGTTACCTATACATGTAACCCCATATGAATTGCAGAAGGAATCATTACTGGGCACATTGCAGGTGCTGCAAAGAGCACTTCTGGCTGACATCAAAGATTGAAAGAGTACTAATTTCATGACCTTTAATCATACTTTGACTTAGGAATGGGGTCCATTCTCATCATGGTATTATGTATTTATTTATTTATTTATTTATTTAACATTTGTTAACCAAGAAAGTCCGACAAGGACAGAGCCTATTTTCAGTGGAGAAATGGGGAGAAATGCTCCAGTTGCATATCTTTGTAACATGGGAGGAAGCCGGAGCACCCAGAGAAAACCCACACAAACATAGAGAGGACATGCAGACTCCACACAGAAGGCACCCCAGCCAGTAATCTGACTGGAGAACTTCTTGCTGCGAGGTAACAATGTTATCTGCTGCACTACTGTGCCATCCAGCAATTTCTGCGTATTAGAAACCCATAAGACTTGGAGAAATTAAAAAGAGCATTGGGGATGGAGGGGGGAGTGCTACACTGTTAAGGTATCATCCTCCAGATGATATCTTAATGTTCTTTTTGCCTAAGCTAGTGATAGCTTAAGTAAATGTTAAAGATTCTATGGTGCTTATCCAAATGAAGAGCATTGGAATTTTCTCAGTGTCCTGGCAAAAGTTTCACCTTTTCTCAAAATATCACCTTGGGTTCTCCTGAAAATAGGTCTCTTAAATATCTCTCGGTGTTTGGTCAAGAATGCTGGACAAAGCCAAAACTAATGGAGTGACAAAGACCCATAATCAAGGACAATTTTTTAATGTTGATCTAATTATTTTTAAAAAAATAATAGAAAAACAGGTTTTGCATCAACATGCATTTTCTGAACAATAAGAACTATGAAACTCTAATGTCTGGCATTACTGAAGGACTATTATCAGTGATTTATCAGAAAGTCAAAAATGTTATGAGTGACAGCACAAAGATATGAGACTATTATATAAGCTATGAGAGGTATGGCTGCAAACGTAGTGGGCCTAACACAGTCCAAAAAAAAAAAAAAAGAAACAGTTGACTTATACATTTACTAATAATCTCTTAGGGACCATAACTTGGAAAGCAGACATAATATTATATTACTAGTCAGACTTTAAATCATAGATTGGATTTAATTCATAATGTTATGAGTTATAATCATTCTCTAAAAGCAGAATAAGAAGAGTACTAAGAAAAATAAATAAATGAAATAGTCCCAGTACTGAAGACATAACATAGAAACTGTTCTTTAACTGGACTGTTAAGTCCTGACCTAGGTGACAGAGTGAGTTATCAGTTAAGACAGCAGGGTGGTGAGGTAAATCCAGCAGCCACCAGATTTTGACATCACCTTATCTTCGAATTTAAGTGAAAAAGGAAGCAGAGATATCAGCTAAACTAAAACATGTGGTATAAATTACTACACTAGCAATGATCAGAAACAGACAACTCCCACAGTTAGACAAACCAGAGAATCATTACAGACTTTGGCAATGTTCCACATTCATTAAGGACTGTGCCATTTAAGACAGTGATGATAGCAGTGGTACCCCAATATGTAAATCTCATCAGATGGAGAAGAAAGTAAATGTATTTCAGTATTGTAAAATAAATGGGGTGCAAAAGCTGGATAGCCACAAAGGAAGCTGAATGTGTGCATCTTATTTATTTTTATTAGCCTTTATGACGGACACCTTTCAAGACAAATACGATTAATTTAGAATACCCTGCAACATGGCATAGTAAAAATGAACATTACATGCTAAGCAAATGTGTACTGAAGGTATAAAATCATGGTTATGCAAAAGATGCTGAAATGTTAATATGGCTAGGATTAACAGAATATAGAACACTTTCAGCTCAAGATAAAACTGGGTTATGCTAACAATCAAAGTAGAATGTATGTTTTCAGCATCACCCTCATTTTCTAAGCATCTTAGATTGGTAAGGGTCCTGGAGGGAGCAAGATGAGTAGGGTAGACAAAACTTTTCTATCCCCAGAAACATCCTCCAATTTAACTTATGAAAGTGCAAAACATTCCCAAGCAATTTGAGAGACATAAATGCTACAGTATGCCCAGCATCTGTCCAGGGCCTCCTAGTTGTCTGTGCCTTGAAGGTATATCCAGTAATCATCCTGATGGGGTGGAGTATTGGCTACAAACTAATGTCCTCTTGGACTGCCAAACTACTCACCCTATTGTGGAGAGTGGCACGAGTCCAACTGTCCTGTGAAAGAAATTTATTTCTGCACCATAGCTATAATCTCATCCTTTCATTCAATAGCCAAAGCCCTTGGCCTTAGGTGAGGATAGTGAAATAGACTGACGTTTGGCCTATGTCACAAGCACATTCTAGTACAATGCCTACAGTACTGTAACAGCTGCACCAGTTTCCGGATCAGTTGCCCATTTCATGCTACCCACACTTATGACCAAGAGCCCAACATACTTGGATGTCGCCTTGACTGTGATCCAGACAACCTGGGATTGACAAGTGACCCCGATGCTGGAGAAGTCAATGAGAATTGTCAGTGCTCAATGACAGCTCGCACATCCTGCAAGGGAGGGATGGAAGCAGCTAAGCCTAATGATGAACTTACAGCCAGCAGAGGCTGTTTGTAATATGGATACAACAACAGCGGTTAGGCTGTAATGATTATGTGCATGTGAAAGACAACAAGCTGTTACCAGAGTCAGGCATGTGTGGTAGGGAGCATGTCCAGGGCACTGTTATTGTGAGTTGAGCCTGTCAGATTTTATAGGAGATCAATGACTAGCAGATAGTAAGAAATCCCAAATGACTGTCTGAATGATGGTCTCCAATGGCAGTGTCTCATTTTATAGAGAACAAAAAGGTCTAGGCGGAGCAGGTCATGGAAAATCAGATGACTGGCAAGCAGGAAGGAGGAAAAGATCTATATAAGATACCAGCAGATATGGGCAGAGGATGCCACTGCTCTGGAACAGACATGATCGACACCTTTCAACAAACTGGAGCAGTGGCTACACACTCTGAGGTCTTTCTGCATTGCCAAACTACTAACCTTATCGTGGATTAACTACATAAAACAAAGTTCATCCCTACCCATATTCACTTGCAACTTGGATCTATGGATGGAAAACAGAAACTTTACCCCAGGACTGCTCCTTGTATTACTAATGGACAGAGGCCGCTCCTAAATGCTTTATCCCATGCATGGGTCCCATAAAATTATCTATGGTATGATCCCACTTATTCTCATTAGGGGTAATATATAATTAGCAACCATGGGATGGGCCAATTTCCAATCATATGAGACAGGTTAATTCAGGCACAAAAAGGAAAAATGGCTAGGCTTAAAATGGCCCACAAGGGTAACTAGCCTAAGTACTTACTTATGATCCTATAAAAAAATCTTACACCTGAGACAGCCATTACAGAGCACTTAAACAGAATATTAGTTTAATTCAGTGCTGAACATGTAAAATGAATAGATAAGTAGCATGGTCACCTGACATGGTCACCTGATCCATAGTGTGGATGGTTGCACTATACCTCACCAAACTACAATTTAGTGATTTTATTTGGGATGACAGTTTTATGCATAAATTAAAGTTCATAAGAGTAAAACTGTCCATATCTTCAACATTAGAAGCTTTCCTTCCACTAGCTATTCTAAAATATCAAGTGGCAGGGCTAAATTGGTCCTCAATGGAAACAGTGACACAAAAAGTTGTTGCTCATTTTTGTGGTAATCTTTTTACTGACTGGTAGCCACTTTCAAATGACTCATTAATTTGGAACTTGCTGGCCAAAGTGTGCTTTACCAATGGTCCTCTCTAAAGCATTTTGGCCTCAGAGCTTGTTATAATCGCTAACAAATGTATGGGATATGAGAGTGCTTTGGACGGCGCAGTGGTGCAGCAGTAGCATTGTAGCCTCACAGCAAGAGGTTCTCTGGTTCGATTCTCGGCTGGGTTGCTTTCTGTGGGGAGTCTACATGTCCTCCCTGCATTCATGTGGGATTCGTCCAAGTGCTCCGGTTTCCTCCCACCTTATAAACACATGCATCTGGAATGTTTCTCCCTGGGCCTCTGCTAAAATTGGCTTCATTCCAAGTCAGACTTTCCCGATTAGCAAATGTTAAATAAATAAAAATAAATAAATAAAAATTAATAAATTTACTTTCACATAAAAAAGTTTGCTTGCTTGGCTAGTTCAAGCTAATAAGGCTTTGGCAAATATCTTGCTGATTAAGCAAGCTAGATCCACCTTTCATCCATATGATGCTACTTGAAATATTCTTGCTAGCTGTACTATACTGGAGACAAATGCAGTGACTTAGTCTGTATGGATGGGAAGTTTAGGGCAGACAGCTAATGATATACACTACAGTACTTTTTATGCAGGACCTTTTAGGAGTGAGAGGCCTGTGGAGCTGTAGCAGCTGTTTTATAGACCATTTAAGATGATGTTGGGTATATTAGGTAGAACAATACTATGTCTAAGCAGTACACAGGAGTGAGCCAATGAAAAAATGCAGAGGAAAGTGGTTGCAGGTAGAGCTGTTATCAGTGGTTGTATATCTGAAGCCTAGAAGAACTGTTCTTGCTGGACACTTCAGGGTGACAATGTATTCTAGTGTTAGGATCTGAGAGGTTAACATAAGTGTACAGGTTTAGCATAAAGTGAGAATTTGGTACAGCAGTTAAGAATAGTTGTCAAATACTGAAAATAAGTTTTAGATGTATGCTCATAGGCAATAAATTCAGGATCAGTGACTGCAAATACTGGATGAGGTAAAAAAGACTTATGTAAGCAACAGTAATAATTACTGTACTATGCAAAATTGAATCCCTCACTGTATAACTGCAGTAAACATTTAGTAGTGATATTAATTATGTCACTAAGTTTTGTTTCCTTTAAAGTGCCATATTATGATTAACACCCACGTTGGTTCATTGCCCTGATTTACACTGCCAAGAGCTGCCTAAATCTAAAAGCTGTCCTATGACCATAGTGTACAGATAATTAATTGTTCATCTGGACTAATTCATGAAGCTTAATTAAAAAGCTGACATATTGCACATCTAAGCTAAATTACTGCACTAACTCTGACATACTGGTACTTACAATTTC
This sequence comes from Protopterus annectens, assembly GCF_019279795.1. NCBI lineage: Eukaryota > Metazoa > Chordata > Ceratodontiformes > Protopteridae > Protopterus > Protopterus annectens. The sequence goes on along the minus strand of NC_056743.1, from coordinate 314,669,173 downwards.
TTTGTCCCCTTTACAAAGATTGTTTTGGTGTCTGGTCCCTCTCAGATCAATTGATCTAATACACTGCACTATGCAGTGGCTGCCAGTTTGTAGAAAAGAATATCTTGCACTAATAGAAATGCAAATAACACACAACTTCAGCTTTCAGTACCAAATGTCAGAGATGAGCAAACTAACTGCCACACCGGACCTTAATCCTGTCAATATAACTTTGTGTGACAGATGTAGCCTTTTTATGTCCTTTGTGAAAAAATACTCTTAATGATAAAATACTGTTGCTATGTGCTCCAAACCATCCTGCCAATCTGCACACTGTAACAGAAGAGTATTAATTATATAGCTGAACATACTCAGATCAAGCTAATTCCTTGCCTTTATAACCCTGTGCACCACTGACAGACTAAGTAACTCCCTTGTAGAAAGAAAGAAAGAAAGAAAGAAAATACTTAACGGCAAACTAGTACTGAAGTGCACATGCCTCTGTGTCTTGAGGTATGTGGTTCACACTTTGGTTTCTGACTGCCTTCAGCTTCCCTAGTAATATGTACGATCCTTGTTATATGGAGCTTTGGATATGTTGTATAATATAAGGAGTTTTTTCCTCTAGTAAAGTTTGTTTTTGATGGTGGAGGACCAAGTTGTTTTGAGTTTGAATTTCAGGCAATTTGTTGTTGAGACTTCCAGCATTCAGAAAAGCCACTTTCATGTGGTCCAGTTTAGGGTTTGACGTGTTTGCTATGTTTGAATGTCCATTAGCTGGACTCTGCACTATGGAGCAGCAAAGGCTTTGGCCATTTATAGGGAAGCCTTAGAACATAAAGTATAGGATGGCCTTTGTAAATCAGGTTAGATTATCAGTCATCTTGTCCTATATTGACACGTAATGGGTTCCCCTAGAATGACAACACGTATTTGCTGAAGCCAATTATCTTTAACTTGTGCCTAAACATTATTCTCGATAAAGGGAAGATTCCATGGGGTCTATATTAAATCAACGAAAATCCATTACATCGAATACCAAAACAGCGACATATATTACTCGAACCGCAAAAATACCGAATGCACTAAACCATGAAATTTTAAATATCGAACGTTCATAGTCGGCCAACCCCACCACCCGCTACATACTACCTACCCAAACAAAATAAATAAACCACATACATACAGTAACCAAACCCTACTCCTAACCCTAAAGTAAAGCACCAAAACTCAACTTCTAACCCTACACTAAACCCCACATACACAACTATCTATGCACTATCCTTAACCCCTCCCTAACTCTAAGGTCTGTAACTACCGCACACTTCCCCTACGGAGATATACCCAAACAAAATAAATAATACATAGAAATACATTTAACAAACCCCTACTTCCAACACTACACTAAATCTTACACACATTACCTATCTATGCACTTACCTTAACCTGCACCCTAACCCTAAGGTCTGTAACTATCGCACACTTACATTACCGCAGACGGGCCAACCAAAACACTTCAACATTTCAAATTTTGCAATTTTGCATATTCAACGATTATGTATTTTGCGCAATATGTGTTGATGATTTCGTATTCACAGAAATAGAGTTTCAACAATCTAATAGGAACCCGATTCCACTCAGGGCCAGAGTCTTACCTGCATTTTTCATATGCAGGGTAAGTTCTGAAGTCTCTCTGCATGTCCTTCAGGGTTTCGCACCCCACGTCATTCACATCTATGCAGATCATCACCATACTGTAGTTATAATGCCCTTGTAACATCAAAGATCCTGCCACTCAAAAGATAGCTGACCGTAATACTGTCCTTGCCCAGCCTTGTAAGTGGAGAATATGAATGCCTAACAACTAACCAGCATCACTAAGACACTCTCGTTAGTAGAGTAAATAAGCGTACTAATGTCTGTAGGTGTGTGGTGGGGAAATAATGTGCTGCATTTCTGCAGAGACTTCTTTCTAGTTCTAGAAAGTTTTCATACAGACTTTTTTACAGCCTTAGCCCGTTACATTTTAATGTGATTTAGTTGAAATAAATAGTAGAGGTGTGTGTGTGTGTGTGTGTGTGTGTGTGTGTGTGTGTGTGTGTGTGTGTGTGTGTGTGTGTGTGTGTGTGTGTGTGTGTGTGTGTGTGTGTGTGTGTGTGTGCTGGTGTTGCTAGCATGGGATAAGGGGGGCTACCCAGGACCCAACACTGCCCATGGAAATTCCTGGTGCTTATTGACAGATAGGGGATTGATGTGGCTTCATATACAGGGGGGGCAGCGTTTCTCAGTTAATAGTTTAGGTGTATGACAAGGTGGCAAATACTGACATGCAGTGCATCTAGAAGAGATCCCACTCACAAAAGTGGTTGGATTAAGTCATTATTTTGGGAGGAAAGTAATGCTTCATAATGCTTCAAGGTCAACAGTGAGATCGAATTACCTTTGTCTGTATAATGCCTGTTGCAGCTCTTGTGTACAGCACAGCTCTATGCAGGTGCACAAAATTATAAAAGAACAAAAGTTTTGGAAAAAAGGGTCTTGGAACTCAACAGCCAATAGGAAATGCATTTGAAAACTGCCACCAAACAGTCAAAACTCCTGAACTAGCCTGTCCCTCTCTCTCCGCTCACAAGAACAACGGCTGACAAGCCAGTCACAGCAAGCCGTCATTTGCCCGAGGCAGGTCAGCTTGGACTCAGGTGGGGGGTGGGGAACAAGTAGGGACAGGATAGGTCAGAAGGTTTAAGGTGGGTTGGGCCATTCTTGGAGAGGATTGGAAAGGCTGGGAACAAAGCAGATCAGTCTTTTCGATTTCTACTTTGGCAGCTTTTGGATCACTACCTTGGCAGCTATCCCAGTTTAAACAATATGGGTGATCTGTGTGAACAAGATAGGGGACTTTTTGATTTTGTATGAGAGTCCAGGTTGGGAGCCTTTGATGTTTTGTATCAGAGAAAAGTTTAGTTATGTTATTGTTGAAGTTTAAAGACAGTTTGGTTTAAGAGCGTGTAGGCAGATTTTTTAAGTATATTTTTGATGTGATGGTTTTAGTTTGAGTAATCTTGTAATTCAAATCAGTTTTTAGTTTTGAAAGGCCTGGAGATTAGGTTACAAACAAGCTAGAGGGTAAAATATATACTTGACGGTATCGAGTTAAATTTGAATGACATCATATGTTTAAATTAATACTTTCAAGTAGGGTTTGCTATGGGATTAAGGCTCACTTAAGGGGTGAAACAAATGAAGGCACACAGGCCTAAGTGTGGCCTGGGGTTTAGGGATGAGATGCAAAAGGTTTTAGAAAAAGCAGAAATTGTTTTTCTTAGCAATCAATAGTTGTGATTCTGCTTTTAGGCTTTTACCCATTGCTACTAAGACCAGAGGTGGTTAGGCTTGGTTTGTGAAGTTCAATATTACATGGATAAATGCATGCCAATGGGTTGTTCATTTGTTTGTGTTTCATTTGAAAGGTTTGATACCTTTTTGCTTTGATTGGTGGCACACAGGTAAGGGGAGGCAACATTGTTCAATAACTGGATGACTTTTATTTGTGGGGAGGAAAGACATGAGGAAATGTCAGTGAGCTGCAGGTACCGTTAATCAAATCTGCAAAGAGCTAGGGGTACCAGTAATAATGGGTAAAGTGGGGGGCTTGGCAAATAGATAGCATACATTGATAATTCATTAGCAGATCCCTTTTTTTGTTCTACACTGGCCATGGATCTGGTTACTGTCTCCAAATGCAAAACCTACTCTGGATTGAATGCCAGATCAGTTATGGGTTTTATGGGTAGACAAGAATGGCGGCTGGAGTGTAATGCCATCAGGGAAAGGGTAAGTTATAATAAATGCATACAGCAATTTTTGCAGACTAGATTATACAGAAGCTGGGAACCAACATACCCAATTCCATCTCTCTAAATCAGGGCTTACATTTTGGTAATGAAGGAAAGAGGTTTGGGTTTTATCAGCCTTGAATTGGTTTGATCAGGCTTTAGTGTTAAGGGACTTAGCTAATTAATTTCAAGTACGGTCAGTGTTTAAAGGCTGGAGGAGGAAAATGCCCAAGATTCTTGACAAGATATACCCCATAGGGCCAGCAATACTCCACAAATTATGGCTTGCCATTTACCAGTTTTGTTTTTCTTTATATGAAGTAGCACTATTTAGGGCTGCTTTTCTGCTGGTTTTGTGGGGCAGTTAAAGGCAGAAATTATTCAACTGAACAAGAAGAAAGGTCAACTGATGGTTTTACCTTTGGCATGTACACGTGTTGGGGGAAGACACCTGAGTTTATGCAGCTAAATCCAAAATGGATTAAGAAAGGAAGCGTCAGTGGGTAAGAGTGGTTACCCCAAAAAGTTTTAAAATATAAGTTGACTACAGTATGTTGGAGTGCCACAAACCTAGGAGTATGTTAGATGGTCCATTCTTTTGTTATCAACAAGGTAATCCACTTACACAGTATCATGTGTGGGCAGTTTTAGTGGAGGCTGTTAAGTTGTGCAGCTTAGACACAATAGGAGCAGCTTCATATGCCCACACAATGGAGGCATCACAGGCTGACATTAAGAGGCTGGGCAGGTGGAAATCCAATGCTAATAAAAGCTATGTGAGGTGTAAATTACTTTAAGTCTTGTGTTTGTGTTTCAGCCCACACATCATCAGATCAGAAGTACATTTGGATAGTTGGTCATTCTTTATGCGGAGGCTCCATCACTGGGTCCAGGGCAGGGTGGTCTCATCCTTCTGAAGAGGAAATTGAGCTTCTTATGAGGCAGTCTGGTTTGGGGTACCAGGAATCTGGTGGCATCAACTTAGGGCAGTATTACAACAAGCAACAAGAAGTGGTAAACCTCCTACAGCCATGGTGTTGCACTTAGGGGGTAATGATATTTGCCAGTGCCCATTAAATGAACTAATTGGTTTGATTGTATGCTGGCCACAGGCTATTATCTGTTGGTCAGAATTGGTACAGAGAAAAAAGTGGATGGGGGCTAGGTCCATTGAAGTGGTGGTAAGAATGAGACAGAGAATTAATAATACCATGGATAAGTTGCTAAGGAGCATTAATGGATTGTACATTCCACACCCTGGCATTCGGGTCTGGTGGACAGACAGGTACAATGGGGAATGGGTTCATTTGTCTAAAGATGGTATGCAGGTTTTTATAAGGAATTGCAAGCTGGTTTAGCACAGAAGGGCCTACACTTAGAGTAGTGTGAGATGTGCTTGGAGGAAGGGAGTAATATTCCTCCCTTCTGTGGTGGAAGGCAGGAAGGGTAAGGGAGGCCAATGTAAATGAGGGGGGAGGTCTCATGATTCTTTAGAATCCACAGGCCAGATATCCCTGAGGGATTGTTGCTAGGGGACATATCAGCCCAGCAAAGGCTCCTTGGCAGATTGTAAGGCAGCCCATAGGAATTGTGAAAAACTGTGAAACAAGTTGTTATGATATGGGTATGATGAATCAGAAGGGCTGGATATTGACAGTGCTGTCTGTTGTCCTGTAGTTTTAGGGCAATGCTATGAAATAAAGATATGGCCTCCCTGACATTCCTGCCATGCCCACATCTCAAAATAATTTGCTTCTATTAGAAAAGGTCATTGGCGGTAATTAGCAATAAATACATGGCTGTGGCCATTTAATCCACTTGATGCTCTCTGTTTGTATTAAATATGTAACTTTGATTTAAGTTTGATTTACTAAATATGCAACTTTGATGCAGATATGATGGTGGTGATGCGAAAGGATTTACAACGTACTGAACTGGTTTTTATGACTGTAGGTCAGTGGCAATGATACAAAATTATTAAAGATGAAAAATTATGTACAGTGTGCTGAACTGATTATATAAATGTGGCACCTGAGTTAACATCCTGTGCTGCATCAATGGTCAAGGTAAGGTATTTGACAAACAAGAAAAACCAGAAACACAAGGAAAAACTACAAATATGCTAAAAACACTCAGGCTGAAATCCACAGTTCCAACACGAAAATTTATTGCATATAAAACACAGGTTAGCGCTTATGCCTGGTATTCATAACCAGACTTCTTCAGATGAAAGCGCTAACCTGTGTTTTATATGCAATAAATTTTCGTGTCGGAACTGTGGATTTCAGCCTGAGTGTTTTTAGTATTTGACAAACAAACTATGGGTAGTGGTTTGCTATATTAGTGAAGGCAGGTAGAGCTGTACCAATCTCTGACAAACAACAGGATTTCATTTTAACAGAACACTTGTATAGCAAAACACAGTGCAACTGTTTAGTGGAATTTAAAATTTAAAAATAATCTAAACACTTTTACAAATAGTTGTGTGGTGAGAATGAACAAAATATTGATTGCAAATAACAATACTGATAAAAGCAGATAAAAATCTCCACTTACTTTGTCTGTTCTCTGTGTTTTTTTAAGTATGATGCAACTAATACAGACAGAACACTACCCATAGCAATTGCTTCAGATAAATACTGCTTCACTGAATTTATAGCTTTTTATTGCTGCTTGGGAATGTAAATTGCACATTCTTCTATAGTGTTAAATGTCTCTCTGTGATTATGATATTCAGTTATTTGTTTTATTTTATTTCAGTTTGCTGACTAGGGTAGTGGACTGATTCAATCTGGACCCATTTCAGTCCCAGTCTAGTATCTGAAAAATGAAAAGGTGGTATAATAAAGGAACAAAACAATTATGTATTATAATGCTGCCTATTAAGAGTGCAATTGTACAGTTATCAAAAATAAATAAATATTTAAATACTTAAATAAACATAACAGAGGCTCAGTTTATACAGAATACTGTGTCTAGGTGGATACAAAATGTAGTGTGTGTGTGTGTGTGTGTGTGTGTGTGTGTGTGTGTGTGTGTGTGTGTGTGTGTGTGTGTGTGTGTGTGTGTGTGTGTGTGTGTGTGTGTGTGTGTGTGTGTGTGTGTGTGTGTGTGTGTGTGTGTGTGTGTATATACAGTGTTACAAGCGATAACCTAGGTTGTAGGGTGAGTAAATGATGGTTACCAGTAAAAGGTTAGGGGGGTTATCAGGTGGTTTCTTATTTGTGTTGATTTAGTGGGTGAAAGTAAACAGGTAAAGAGAAGGATGGTGGTAGAACAAGTTGTGGGAAAAGAAAATGAGTTCAAGGTGTGTGTATTACAAGAATTATGTACTGAGTATTAGGGTTTAAACTGTATTTGCAATATATATATATATATATATATATATATATATATATATATTTATTTATGCAGACGTGAAGTATGGCTTTCTTTCATTGGTGGGTGAGCATTTTTTTTTTTAATGCATTGCATGTAGATATGTTATGGAGGTCAGCAAGAGCTGTGTTCTATAGCTTGGGTGGCAGGACAAAGAAGGTGTGTTCTATGAATAACAGTGAGTTTCTTTGTCTAACTAGTACTTGGGTGCTATTGATTTGTGATGAAAGTTGGTATGGAGTATGTTTGTTGGTCAACTTACTAAATAATACACATATGTAAAGTTACCCTTTAGGTGAGTTACTCTTCTATTTTTAGTGTGTCAGAATTTCTATACATTTATTGCGTTTCAGTAAATGTTTTTCAAAGCATTTATGACAACATACTCATACTAAACTCAGTGAAGTTAACCTTTAACAAGGTTACATAAGATGTTTTTAACTAATCTACAAGACTGCAGATAAATGGCTAAGATTTCTCCATCTAATACTTAAAAATCATTCTCTTTTTGTTACTTGGTTTAGGAATACAAAAATATTAAGTTCTAGATGGCTGAAAGGAAGGAATAAGCAACATAAATTCTAGATGTAAACTGCCTTTTTTGACACGTTGAAGTGGAAATTCTTTACTTTTGTTGTGTTCTTCAACGATAGTTACTGCAGGAACAGTCTAGGACACACTCAGAAAAAGAAAAAATGCAAAAAGGTATATTTGGAAGGACAACAAATATGCAGTTTCTTTTCGTTTATAATTAGACTTTGCACCTATATTTCGAAGTTGGAATGTATAATCTGTATAATTCTGGTTAATAGATGGATAATGTGGTCTTGTTTGATGCTATGTAGTTGTATGGCATGTTGGAATGTATATGCTTTATAATTCTGGTTAATAGACAGATAACGTGGTCTTGTTCGATACTATCTAGTTGTACGGCATGTAGTTATATCTTTTCAGCACTGGTTAGTGGCAAGGAATAATAAGTAAAGCAGCATACCACCCATCATGTGCAACCCTTAATGAGCGTAGCATAGCATCTGGTTTTCCAAATGAGCGGTCTTCTCACTTTAGCTCAGATGATACAGCTGGGAATATAGAGACAGAGAGACAGACAGACTAGAGGAGGGAAGGGTGTAGTTTAGCATAATAGCACACAGTAGTGCAGATATTATCATACAGAGTATAAGGTGTTGTTCACATCCCATTACAAGGAAAACAATATATCAAATAAATAAACAACTAGAAAGAGAAAAGGGTAAAGTCATTTTCTGTAAGAACTAAAATATATCAGAAAAGTAAAAAGAGAAAAGCGTAAAGTGATTTAATATAAGAACAAAAATTACATATAAGCTATATGACAAAACTGAACAACAGAGAATTTAAGGTGATAGCAGCAGTCCACAACAGGTAAACGAGGTAACATGCATCTGGGGTTAGAGGTTTACTCCACAAGTATTTAAAATCATGTACAGTACAGAAATTAATCATATCTGTAGCAATGTGGATTACTTGGAAAAGATATTTATAAGGAGGTAGAGTATTCTTAGCATGTTATACACAAGTGCCAAATTAAAACCCACCTTGTTTGTTTTTCTTTTGTTTGTTTTTCATAATGGGACAAAATTGTTGAATAATGATATATCCTTTTTTGGGGGGGTTGTAGATTTTAACTGTAGATGAAACAAAAAGATGCTATTTGGAAAGAAATGATATCACCTACATGCACAACAGAAGATTAATGGAGAAATAGAACCAAGATGCTCTCCTCCAAAAAAAGGAAGCCAATCTGGTGGTCCCCTGCCATAAACAAACTATACAACAGAAGGAAGAAACTGTTGCAGAAAAGAGGAAAATCCCAGGATGCAAAAAACTCCCTTACCAGCGTCAGTAAGAAGCTGAAATCCCTCATAAAATCCTCCAAAGCTAGTTACGAAAATAAAATTGCTAAAGATTCCAAAGACAACCACAAGGCATTCTATAGTTATGTCAAAAATCTAAATGGCAATGCTCAGATCTGCTCTGAGATACAACAGAATGGCATTAAATATACTGATCCCAAGGATATTGCCAATATCTTGGCAGATCGATTTAGTGCCAACCTCATCCCCCTCTTACCACCTAAAGGATTGCCAAATTCAGGTAATCATGGCCACACAGGTGGAAACCGCACTCTCCAAAGCTAAGAATACAACATCCATGGAACCAGATGACATCCCGGGCTGTGTACTACATGAACTACAAAATGAACTGGCACCTCATGTAAGTGTCATGTTTAATCATAGCCTCACCTCAGGCTTCATGCCCACTGAGTGGTGCACAGCTACAATTATCCCAATCCACAAGGGGGGATCCACCTTGGATCCTGGGAACTACCATCCCATCAGTCTGATGAGCCTGATCTGCAAAGACATAGAACGCATTATCATGGAACTTATAAACAAAGACATTGGCAACCTTCAAACACTGGACCCCACCCAGTTTGGGTTTGTGAAGGGCAGATCTTGTCTCCTGAACCTGATTGACTTCTTTGAATCAGTTTCCAGAGCTGTGGACAAGGGTAAGGCAGTCCACACAGCCTATCTGGACCTCGCCAAGGCCTTCCACACCATCCCCCACTCTGGAATCATAGATAAACTGATTAAGCTGGGCATAAATCCCTATGTCACTCGATGGGTTGCCAACTGCTTACTGACAGAAACCAGACTGTAAAAGTAGCCGACTCCAAATCCAGCAACAAGACAGGTGACAAGTGGAGTACCTCAGGGTTCAGTCCTGGGACTGCTCTTGTTTGGCATCTACTTTAGGGACTCTGGCTAACAAAGTTCGCAGATGACTGCAAACTGGGAGTCATTACTGAATCCCCAAATGATGTGGATATTCTACAAAAGGGCCTTACAGAAACAGAAGCTTAGTGCCAGAACCATGGGCTTAAGCTTAATGCCAAGAAATGTATAGTTATCCCCTTTGGGAAAATCCATGTACCCATGAATTACCACATAGGTGGCAGTACACTAATCACCGAAAGAGAGATGAGAGATTTAGGGACACAGGTGAACAGTGGTCTCGCCTTCAGTAATCACATCGCCACAACAGTCAGGAAATCCTTCTATGTGGCACACCTCATCAGTAAGGGCTTTTCATCCAGAAAAAAGGAGGTCATTGTCTCACTGTACTCATCCCTCTTTAGACCCATTATAGAGTACAATGCCCCATTTGGTATGTACCTCACAAGACATCTGCAACAGATGGAAAGGCCCCAGAAGAACCTCACTAAAAAAATCGCAGGCCTAAAGCAGATGCCCTATGCTGACCGTCTAAAAAACACCAGCTATACTCTGTGGCATATCATCTACTCAGAGGTGATCTCTGCTTAACATACAAGGCCATGTCAAACCCTGAGCTGTTGGACATGCTACACTTAAAGAAATCCCAATCCCTCAAAGCCACACGCTACAGGGATCTAAACCATGTCATCACAATGAACAAAGCATGCTGGAGGGATAGGTTCCTGACCCAGAGACTCCCCATACTCTGGAATAGACTTCTCATACATGTCAAGCACAGCACCTCCTTGGCCCTCTTCAAAAGGAACCTTGACGATTGGATGGGAGATAGAAAATTCACCCTGGGGATCACATCACTCACCCTGCTAGACAGGGGTCCAGGGAAGTAAATATTGTGGGAAGAAATATCTAGAGAATTGTTATGGCTAGGCTTGTATAGGCCCTAGGGCCGATAGCCTAGTACCAACCTATGAACCTATGAACCTATAAATATGAAGAAGGAATTTGTGAGACATATGGAGATTGTGGTATAAGGACTGTCAACATTTATCACTCTCCAGAAATACTGACATTATATCTACTAGACTTAATTATTTTCCCATAAGGCATAATGATATATTAAAGGTTCAAGACGTCAAGACTAAAGATAGGTATTTTAGGGATCATGCCTCAGTTATGTACACAGGTGGGAAGTACAAAAAAGGAGTTCTGAAAAAATGGAGCCAATTATAACTAAATCTAGAAAACAATAATTAAGGCTGCAAAATATCATCTAACAAATTATAAAAACAGAATTCAGAAGTCAGAAGCCAGTTTAAGTTAATTTGTGGAGTGGGCCTTAAGAGCTTGGGTATAAAGGGAAAAAAAACAGGAAGCAGATTAGCAATACAACACCTGAAAAGGAATAAAAGTTTAAGGAAATTCAGCAGCAAATAGGAAGTGATATCACCAATAACAAAAATGAAACTATGGAAATGAAGGCATATGCTTATCAGAACAAGAATATATATTTATATATATATATATATATATATATATATATATATATATATATATATATATATAGAGAGAGAGAGAGAGAGTCACTTCATAACACTGAAAACTCAAAACACTGAAAATGAGAAAACTTCATAATATAGAAGACCAAAGCACTAAAACTTCAAAACACACTGAAAAATCAAAACACTGAAAATACATATCATACATATACTGAGTTTAAACAACATAAATCATAGCACTTTCCACCAAGTGTAAGCAGGGGGGCAAGCCCCCCTGCACACCCTGCTACTTAAATATATCATCTCCAGATTGCACTTAGTGTAGTGAAGTGCAATCTTGGAGTTGATATATATAAGTAGCAGGGGGTGTGGGGGTCACAGCCCCCACATGGGGGGTGCAGGGGGTCTTGCTCCCCGCTTACACTTGGTAGAAAGTGCTATGATTTATGTTGTTTAAACTCAGTATATGTATCATATGTGTTTTCAGTGTTTTGAGTTTTCAAGATTTTGAAGTTTCAGTGTTTTGAGTTTCAGTATTATGAAGTGAATCCATATATATATATATATATATATATATATATCCTCAACAGCGAAAAAATTGCTAAAACTAGTAAACAAAAACAGAAACGAGCGAACTACTGAAAACGGACTCTTTATTCACACTTGGTAAGCGCTTTCACTGACTGTAATATGCCAGCTTCCTCAGACCAACAAACACAATTAGAATCCATAAAAAAGTTTCAATGAAAACTTTAAATACTAATTAATTGCTTACGTCTTAATTGGCCATGTGCCCAACTACTTTTGAAACCTTATAAGATCACTATCTTATAACAAAAACTGCTGAACCTAAGTATTATGTTTCGTTCACATACACCAAACATATTGGTAACCAATATTAAAACTGTATTATATACAAAAACACTAAACATACATTTAACCATTAAATATACAATTTTGCAATTGTTAACTGTGTCATTAACACTAAAATTCCAGGGACTTATGCCTATCCTACCAACCACTTATTTAAACCACCACTCTTATTAAAATATACTCGAAAATTATTTAAATATAAAAATAAAATACTAGGAACATAGATTTAACTTCAATTCCTTTTTAAATTCCTTTTTAACTCAAGCCCTAAAAAACAAATCATCTGTCCCAAACATTATAAATTTATATTTATATATTTACCTTTTCAAGGCTTTAATTTTGAGGAGACATTTTATAGATACTTGCTCATTAATCCCAGTAATATATATGCCATAGTACGAATCTGCCACTCTAATTCCGCCTCCTCCAGTTCGAGTTGCCATGCCCCTCCTCTCATATTTTGTTCTACCTTTTGCAGGACTATAAATTTAAATTGATGTTCTGGATATATCATCACATGTCTTGCAAGGGCATTAGTACCTATTTGTCTACTAATACTGTATTGGTGCTCGTAAATCCTTTGTCTGAGTTTACGCTCAGTTTTACCAATATAGAAACACTCGCACAGAGTGCAAGTAGCACAATAGACTACTCCTTGTGAGTCACAAGAACAATAGGCCCCAACTTTGTAATTCCTATCCATAATAGTGATACTATTGGTAGTGTTGATATACTTACATTGTCCACATCTACCACATTTCCCCATACCTTGTGGACCTCGGGGCACTTTCATAACTCTCTCAACTATGTTCTTCAAATTAATTGGGTCCACTTCTATATGTAATAGATACATTTGACCCCAATTTCTTCCTAACTTCATTGTCCTGCTGAATGATACTCCAATTTTTATGGATTATTTCAACAATCCTACTTGAATCTGTAGAAAAAGTTGTCAAAAAACTTGCAACCTTAAAATCCTTTTTGTTTATCAAAGAACAGTTATTTGGGGATACATTCATTGAATCCACTTGCACTTGTTTCTCTTGTAACAAGGGCTGATAATGCCCTGATACTCTTTTAGTATGAACTTCCTGTATCACCTGGTCAATCAAAATTACTGGACATGCTCTCTCCTTATAAACATTTGTTTCAGGAGAGCACATTCATCCTGGAAGTCTTCAAACCTGGACACCATCCTAGCTGCTCTCACTACCTGACCCTTAATCACTGCCTTCTTCTGATGGAAAGGATGGCAGCTAGTGAAATGCAGGAATGTGTTAGAATAGGTTGGTTTTCGATGTATAGTAGACCTTAACTGCTTTTTCATATTATCTTTACTTAAATGGATGTCCAGGAAATTAATTTCATTACTTTCCACCTGATAGGTGAACTCTAAAAATTAAGTAAATGAAGTCATCTCCAAGATGAAATGCTCTATTATCTCCCTTGGTCCTTCCCATAAGAAGAACATATCATCTTGGTACCTAGTATACCAAGCGACATGCTCCTTATAGGTAGGGGACTTAAACAAAAAGGAAATTTCCCAATATGCTAGGACACAGTTGACAAAACTGCTCCCGCATGGCGAACCCATTGCAATGCTGCTTTTCTGGAGATACAAATTGTTTGAAAATAGGACATAGTTGTTCTCCAACACAATTTTCAATAATATTTCTATTAGGTTAATACATTGATGTTCCATACCTTTAATGTATAGGAATTCTCTAACCCATTCAGTCCCTATTTTATGTGGAATAGATGTGTAGAGGTCTTTAATATCAACTGTTAGGAACACATAATTTTCATTAAATTCCAATTTGTTGATATTTGTCATCAAAAATATGCAAGAATCACAACAGATTTGTGATTCTACCGTGACAAAAGGTTTTAACTTATAATCTGCAAATTTTGCACACGCATAAGTTATCGAACCCCTACCATCTACTATGGGTCTGAATGGTGGATCTATGGCATTCTTATGGATTTTAGGTGCTCCAAATAGACTTGGGATTAATGGTGCTGGCATCGTAAGATAATGATAAATAGCCACATCTATAGTGCCCTCAAGGAAAAGGTCGCTTAATATACCTTTAATTTTTTTATAAGCACCATTTAATTCATTCCTACTTGCACTGACATATGCCTCATTATCTAAATGTGTCAACATTTTAGTCACATAATCAACTTGGTCCATAAAGACCTACCCACCCCCTTTATCAGGTTTCATGACCCTTACATCACAAATATTCAACAGTTTGAGAAGATCACATTCGTTTTTATCAATATTGCTATTTTTGTTTTTATTATAGTTTGTTACACTATTATTCAAGCAATATCTAATGTCCATTTCACAGATCTTCTCAAACAATGCCAACGCCGATTGTAGGGGTGGATTAAACAAACTTGACACTTTAAGATTGTCCATAAGGCCTGAACTTTGTCCCAATTCACAAGTTAAATTAAGTTTGCGGACAAAGATTTTCAAGTCAAGCACAGTTTTAACTGTGTCAGCTCTCAAGTCAGGTACAAACGTCAGCCCTTTTGACAAAAGATTTGCCATCTCCTCATCAACTTCTAAGGAGCTGAAATTATAAATGTGGAAATCCCCTTCCGAGTTAGTCAATATTTTAGGGCCAAGATGAACTACCTCATCCTGTTGTTTTGCCGTCTCCTCTGGGATAGTTGTTTCTTGTTCTGTTTCATTTGTGTTAATTGGTGCTGTCCCGTATTGGTTTTCCGAAAATCCTGTTGAAGCACCTCATCCATTTGGTTAGGCATATTATCGTGTATGCTAGAACCCCCCCTCCCCTCACGGGTTGCTGATGTCCTAAGGTGTTCTGTTGTTTTTGGATCCGTTCACTCCGACGGACTGTAACTGGATCGGGGTTTGAAGCCTCCCCCTCATTATCTGATAGCGAGGACACTGCCTCATTATTATTATCAAATAAAGGCTCTTGACCCCCAGTGTAGTTTTGTATTAAAGGTGGAGGGGGATAGGCCATCCCTCTAGCATAAGCATTCAAATCCCTGTTGACTTTTTTCTTTTTTGTATCTATCATTTTGTTAATACTCACCTCAATGCTTGTAAAAGTCCTGGCGTATTCGTATTTATAACATTCAAAGTCCGTAGCATTATTAATAATTTGTTCTAATGCCCCCAGATCTGTTTTTAAATTAGTTATTTGATCCTGGTAATGCTTAATAAGTGTCTCTACAAACTCCAAGCCTTGTCGATTGAATAAATCTAACAATTCTGAATGAAAAGCTGATTTGTTAATCAACCCATTCGGGTAACGCCATTGCCGTAACCCCTTAGGCACTATTCCTTTATTGACACACTCTTGCAGGTAGGATCAAGCTGTAGTTTCCTACACTTGAACAATTTTGTGTCAAAGTCATTAAGATGGATAACCATAGCAGTACCATTATTGTTCAACACATTAGCATTAACAGGAGACGAACTGCTGGTTATAAAAAAGTTGATATTCTTTAGATAAGTCTCCATCGTAGGAACAACATTATTTCCAGCATCAATTCTAGGTTCCAAATGCAAATGTTGTACTGCTATGGGAGATGTGTTATTACTACCAGGATTTGCTCTGGCTAGTAACATATTTAATTCAGTACTTACAGCAGTATTAGGACGAACTCCATTCCTGTTGTTCGCCATAGTTTTCACTACATTACTTTCCGTTGGTATAGGGTGTGCATTCAGTGGTTGAGCTGCCGGGATGGACATTGAAGGTAAACAATCTCCTGTATGTCTGACTGCCCCTCCATTGTTACCGGCTTCCACACGCTGTGTTAAAACTTCCACTCAGTTCAGCAGTTGGTTGACTAGAATGGTTAACTCGCCTACGGTATTCACCTCTGAGGCTCTTCCTGATGGTATAGGAACTTCCTCTTCTTGAGAAAACAATGGTTGTGAGTCAGTTGCAGAGCCGCTCACCATCAAAACACTCCTCAACAGCGAAAAAATTGCTAAAACTAGTAAACAAAAACAGAAACGAGCGAACTACTGAAAACGGACTCTTTATTCACACTTGGTAAGCGCTTTCACTGACTGTAATATGCCAGCTTCCTCAGATCAACAAACACAATTAGAATCCATAAAAAAGTTTCAATGAAAACTTTAAATACTAATTAATTGCTTACGTCTTAACTGGCCATGTGCCCAACTACTTTTGAAACCTTATAAGATTGCTATCTTATAACAAAAACTGCTGAACCTAAGTATTGCATTTCGATCACATACACCAAACATATTGGTAACAAATATTAAAACTGTATTATACACAAAAACACTAAACATACATTTAACCATTAAATATACAATTTTGCAATTGTTAACTGTGTCATTAACACTAAACTTCCAGGGACTTATGCCTATCCTACCAACCACTTATTTAAACCACCACTCTTATTAAAATATACTCGAAAATTATTTAAATATAAAAATAAAATACTAAGAACATAGATTTAACTTCAATTCCTTTTTAAATTCCTTTTAAATATATAAATGTAAATTTATATTGTTTGGGACAGATGATTTGTTTTTTAGGGCTTGAGTTAAAAAGGAATTTAAAAAGGAATTAAAGTTAAATCTATGTTCCTAGTATTTTATTTTTATATTTAAATAATTTTTACAATTATTTAATTGTTACCAATATGTTTGGTGTATGTGAACGAAACGCAATACTTAGGTTCAGCAGTTTTTATTATAAGATAGTGATCTTATAAGGTTTCAAAAGTAGTTGGGCACATGGCCAATTAAGATGTAAGCAATTAATTAGTATTTAAAGTTTTCATTGAAACTTTTTTATGGATTCTAATTGAGTTCGTTGGTCTGAGGAAGCTGGCATATTACAGTCAGTGAAAGCGCTTACCAAGTGTGAATAAAGAGTCCATTTTCAGTACTTCGCTATATATATATATATATATATATATATATGTATATATATATATATATATATATATATATATATATATATATATATATATATATATATATATATATTATAACTATATAAAGTTCTTTAGGGAAACAAGTGATCCTGTTATGTCTAAAAGAGTTGATGGTGAAATCATAACAGAACCAAGTCTAATAGCAAATGCATTTAATATGTATTTCACTAATAAATGCATCTAAGCAGTAACTTCCAGGGAGACGTATGGGTGCACACATATCCCTGTGGAGAGGGCATAGCAGACTTTCAAATGACTGAACATGTGTTTCAACATCATGAGTGCAGAGACTCAAGGCCATCACCAGAAAACCCCAATGGCTGCATGAATCATGGTCTCCTATGACTGACTCTCACCTCAAGGTGAAAGAAATGGGCTAGTCTATCACTGGAGGGCTAATAATTGGTAGGGATAAAATACAGATAAAAGAATGGTGTACAGATATTGGCATAGTGTCATTACTGTTTCAGACAACACTGATCAGTTCAGGGGTAGAAATGCTTTCAGTTTTCATATCTAAAAGTATAAAAAGCCATTATTCAGAAATGTTGCAATCCATTACATGGGATGAAAAAACTGCACAGCTGGAATGCAAGAAGATATGCAAATTGTGCATGTCTCTACATCCTTGTAATTCTGAATTGTGCAACTCAGCTTTCTAATGCGGCACACACACTGCAGTATTTTCAGCCCTATCTCTGAATCCCAGCTTTAGATTTTTAAATTGGTGAGTGATCATTGGATGCTATTTAGGAGACTTTTTACATGTAAGTATTGACATCTGTGTGATATGTGAAAGTCAGTGAGAGTGTCTTGTATATCACAAAAGTACATCTTATCTCTCAAGCTCCTAGCTCAAAAAATCTAGACAAAGCCAAAAATAATATGGTGACAAAGATCCAAAAATAAGGATAGGTTTTAAATATTGCTCTTATACACTTAAAACATTGCTATAATAACAGGCTTTGCATCAGCATACACTTTCTAAAGGATACTCTCAAATGTCTGTCATCATGTAGTGACTTTAGTCCTCAGTAATTTGTCAGAAAACAACAAACTACACGAGGAACAGATCAAAAATATGAGGTGAAAATTTGGATAGTTTGCGGTTATGACCTACATTTTGAATTTTTGGAGAGCTTTTTGTTCTCCTGCTTCACCCAATGGCCACCCCAGTATCCGATGTTCATTGCTGGGTCAATCTGCAGCTCTTGTATACCTCCAAACTATTCTCACTCAAGTTATAGCCAGAGCAAAACCCAAAGGCTTCCTGGGGGGGGTCATGCTCTTAAACATCACCCAAGGGGGTTACCTGTCTGTGGCCTACACCATTATTTCCATCTCCCTGCAATCCTGCTGTATGGTCCAAGGTGTGGGAGTTTAATGGGGACATTTTACACCACATCTGCAGCAGCTCCGCCACAACCTCCACCCCAGGATGGACAGCTCACCTCTCCCTGCCTGCGCTTTTGATATCAGTGCCACTAATTGAACCCAGGTCAGTTGGGCTGTAGCCAAGACTTTATCCCCCAGATTCATGGCATCAGCATGAACTGCTTTCATATTTGATTCTACAGTGCTGTCTAGTTGTAGCCAGATAACTGTTGTACAATAAAGACAAAAGACATTTAGAAAAGGTCTGAATTTTTCTGAGTGGAGAATATTACATTTATGCTGTGTTACTATATAGTTTTGAAGCATGGATTGTACTCAGAAAAGCTTTGTGAAGCGAGTGTAAATTCACTGAAAGGTTGATGTGGAGATGTATTATTATATGTGCCATATGTTTTACCAAATAGCAAAGAGCCACTAGTTGTGGTAGCTTGGAACATGACTGCAGCATGATGTGGGTGCTGTTATGCACCATTTATATGTTGATAATACAGTAGTTAAAACTCTGTAGCAGCACTGTATATAACTGAAACTACTAGATGTTTGTAAAGCCAGTGGACCATACCAAGACTATTTGTTGCTCTGAGAATGACTATAGTGCACAGCTTCATTCTGAAGAAGTCTATATTATTAGGGAAGAAAGTGATATATAAATATATATTTTTTATTTTTTCAGTTTGTTGTGCAGTTGCTTAGTTTGACAAGGTTCGATAAAGATTGACAGCGATACATCTCAAAAAGGAAAAAGAAAGGGCGGAGCATATGCTATAAACTGTTAAGAGTCACTTGAACACCAGAAATTCCCTGTTATGAACAAGATCTCAAATACTTCTATTGTAGAATAACTGAGATTTAAAATATCACTGTTATCAATCAATCATATGCGTCTTACTTACAGGAAAAAGTACTGTTTTTATTTTCTAAAAAAATATTTAAATATCACCTCAGAATTCATGTGCTTCTATTACCTGCAGATCTGCTTGCAAGCTTAAATTGTATTGGTCACTTTATGAAGCATCTTTGATTTACTAAGTAGAATAAAACAAAGGACAACACTCTCCGGAGCAAATGCCGCACTGCAATTATAGGATAAGAATAAAATAGCAACACAGTTCAAAGCAGTGAGGACAACCATGTAAGTCCAAGCTCAAAATTAAGTATCTCAACCCAGTAATTCCAAAAATGTTGTCTTTATTTCATGCACATTGGTAAGCGCTTTCACAGAATAGCTTCCTCAAACCATCAAAAACAGTATACCATCATTCAATTCATCCTTAAATACCCTAATCAAAACAATTATGACATCATGCTGCATCGTTAATTGGTAGTCCTGACTTAAAGCAATAAAAGGCACTTAGCCAAACTTATTGCTATATATATATATATATATATATATATATATATATATATATATATATATATGTATAGATACCAAGAAGAGAACTTTCTATATATAGAATAAAATATGTAATAATAGGATTAAATATAAAACTAAAAAGCATTGGAATTCTAAAAAAGAAATAAAAACACTAAATCCACGCTACAAAAAAGTAGCTAAGCTAAAAGGCTATTATCTAACATGCATTCTCTTAGGCTTAAGAAAGGGTCTAATAGAGGCCCTTTCATTCAGTCCCTTGCCTTTATCGGCCCTCAGGCGCATGATCCATTTGACCTCTCTCTCTTCAGTGATGTTCCTCACATATGGCAATATGTTTCGCTAAGTGCTTTTCAAGCTCTATTGCTTTACTGTACTGTGTTCCACTATGGGTATAATAAATGATTTATATAACTCTTCAATATATTCTGCATGTCTTTAGGTAAGACTTCTCATTATTAGCCCTACTTGTCTCATAGCTCTAATTACTAATGATTCCACATTCCTTAAAAAAGAAAACTTGGGTATAATATTATGCTCAAAATACTGTACTCCATTACTTGTGCCAATGTGGCACCATATAGTAACAATGGTTATTTCAGTATGTACTTGCCAAAAAACACAACATTTCATTTATTTAAACTAAAATTAATGGCAAAGCTATTATCTCAGCTGGCTATGTCAGCAAAATAATTATTAATATCCATAAAGTCCATTTTGTCAGTAATAATAAAGCCCAATTTGAAATCACTGACATATTTATTTAGCCAACAGATTTTACTTTTGGGGAATGTAGCAAAAACAATATTAAACAATGAAAGGTCCACTACTGATCCATGTGGGACACCATTCAACACTGGCAATGGATCTGAACAGTTCCTCTGGATAAGCACTGAGTTTTTGCTACCAACCAGTTAAATATCCAGATAACCAGATAACCAGATAAGGACTGTAATTATATTTAACAAATATGTCATATTTTCTTGAATAAGGCAGCATATTCATAGGTTCACAGGTTCATATGTAAGTACTAGGCTAGCTGCCCATGTGGGCTATTTTAAGCCTAGCTAATTTTCCTCAAAGGTGAGAATCCAACTCTGTACCTTGTGTCTGTAAGGTAAACACCTTAACCATTACGCCAACTCCTCCCCTATAAAAATTCACCCCTGTCAAGTCTTGAACCCAAGACCCTACCAACTACAGCATAGTGCACTAGCCCACTAGGCCACTCAGCTCTAATGCTTTTACTAAATCCAAGAATATTACCACAACTGCTACCTCTGTATCAGCTGCTGATGTTGAAATAAAATGACTATGAAACTGATATACTTAATAAAATTTCATTTATTGAAACAACATCCAGTAAGTACTTTCATCTTGCTATAATACTTCTTCAGACTGAATACATACAGAAAGAAACCAACATTTATACAGACCATAATTACATGACTTACTTGACTAATTGATTAATGTTTGATTCTTTTACGTTTTAAATAAACCTTCAAATTTTCATTATCATTAAGTCCTGGAGGATCACAGGTATCTAATTTCACCTGCCAACAATACTCCTTCCAGTCTAGTTCATATTCTGCATCAAATCTATTCACAAAATTAGAAACTTGATCTAATATAATCTATAATAAATTTTAATGAAATATTGCATCCACTACTAGAATAATGTTGCTGTCGCCTGTTGTGATAACATACAAATGTTTATAAATACCAACACAGAAGGTAGGATAAGATAAACAGAAGGCTAAATAAACCACAAATCTTGATTTGCATGTAAAGCATCCAGAAATCTTTTTCTTATTACCACTGATCACTACTTCAGCCAAATCAGCAAAGAAATACAGACAATAATTGCAGTTAGTACACTTAAACATTCCCATTTTACTGAACTTCTTGTCAACATTAATACTTAACCTAGATTGGAAGAAATCTTTGAATCTTTGAAATTTCTTCCCCCTTTTATTGACAAACACAGGTTTTTCGCCAACTACCTTTTTAACCTTGGGGAAGCCGCAAAGAATTTTCAAATTCTCTTTAATAATATTTTTATAGCCTTTTTGTCCAAAGTATTTTTCAGTAACATACCAAAACGTATAATATATGTCAGTTAAAATACTTTAATGAATGTTTATTAATAGTATTCATACAGCTTTCACTTTGTTTACAACTTTTAAGCTCTTAACATTTTTACAACTCATTTTTTATTATATTTATCATACAGATATATATATATATATATATATATATATATATATATATATATATATATATATATATATATTATGTAAGTTACTTGAATTTCAATATTCATGTGTTGCTAGCTTTTTCACCTATGAGAGTCAGCTATGTAGTCTTAACTGGTGCTAGCCCTTTAAGGATTAGCTATTTAGTTTTCTATTATTTGATGTTTCTGATTGGTGAATTGGTGTTTTGAGCATATAAACGGGTTCATGTATTTTTATTTTGATTAAGTCCTAAATAGAATAGGATGAAAGCACTAAATCATTTTGAATAAATCGGCTTTATTGCTTTGACTTGGTCCATTTCCTGGATTTGTGCATACTTTTAGCCCAGACACCTTGCTTCTTTGGGTTTAGTTGTTTTGTGGTGGTTCCTGCCTCAAGTTTAGTTAATAGAAATGTAAACAATATTAGAATAGTTCAGACTAATTACACAGAAAAACTGGTTACCAGACAACTTAAAATTTTCATATAGAGTAGGTAGAAGTATCAAATGTTTTTTAGTTAAAGGTAGGTTGGTTAAACCAGAACTTAAATGTGATGATACACCTAAAAAAATTGGTACTGAAATCTGTGGTAAATGTAAAGCCTGTAAGCATATAGTTACAGGGTTTGATAGTATAAATGGGAGAATATTTGATAGTAAAGCAATTTTTAGATGTGATACAGAGGGCATTATATATACACTCAAATGCCCTTGCAACAAATTTTACATTGGTGAAACGAAAAGGCCTTTTAAAGTTAGATTGCTTGAACATATTAGAGACATTGAAAATGTTAAAATGTCTAGTTGAGTAGCAGAACATTTTTATTATGCACATCAGAGTCAGTCTAAGGGGTTACTAGGTACAATATTAGAGAAAGTAGTAGATAATTATTTGTATAAAAATATTAAAAATGTTTTACTGTATAAAGAAGCAGTTTATATTTTAAAATCTGATACTTTGGCACCACAAGGAATGAATGTAGATTTTAATTGGAGAGTTTTACTTTAACTAGTTTTGTATGTAATTAAATAATTAGATTATTGGATAATTGGCTAAATAAATGTATTATAAATATGGAGTGTGAAGTTTGTTCAGTATTCTCCTGTGAAGGCATCAGCCGAGACATCAGAGGAACAATAAACACAGTTTTGCTTAATTTTGGGTCACTAGTTTGTGGTTTTCTACTAATTACATAGAAAACTGTGTATATACATTCCATTGAAGAAGCACAGTGCAATGTGCAATCAAGCAGAGTGTAATGTACAGTATATACATCAGTTTCTAAAGTGGGCCAATCTTCTGTGCACGCTGAGAGAGGAGAAGAGACGCAGAAAGGAGATAGCTTAGGTGTAGTGTCCTGTGTTGAAGCAGAGGAGGTATCATGTCCTGTATTGAAGCAGAGACATTTGGTTTAGCTGAAGAAGTGCTTTTGAGTTGCATTTTGAATTTTTAATAAGTGTTGATTTTCCCAATGGTGATGAGAAGAGCTTGCCAATGAGTAGTCACCTGAGAGAAAAGGTATGTGCAGTGCTGTTGAATTTGGTTCTAGGTAATGAGAGTTGGTGTGACTTGTGAGTAGTGTCTCAAGTTGTATGAGGAGGTGTTTTTGTGAATTCTTGCAGCAAGGGGAGGAAATGTTTGGATCTGGAGTAATTTGTAGAGTTAGGATCCTAAAAGTAGGTTAGATCTTTGTTTCTTGGGTAGCCATTTCATATTTTTCTTGGGTGATACAGTGATGCTCACAGAGAGGTGAGTTTGTAATGAACTGATGGTGCTGTTGGCAATGTTTTTCTTGGCAGCAAAAGCAAAAATTGGGAGCCCATATTTATGCTGAGAAGAAGAACACCTTTGTCATTGGCTGCTCTGGCTGCTTCTGCTGGCTGGGATAGAAAAGGGGGTATTTTCTTGTCCCAGAAGATGGGGGGGGGGGTATTTTGGATCTCAATTCATCTATGTGAAAATAGAAGATGAATGACTGATCAAGCCACTGTCCTGAGTATTTGAAGATGGTGGTTGTCTCTATGGAATGGTTTTGTAGGTCAAAGACAGTTAAAGAGTAAGGTACTTGTTACATTTTCTGTGGAGTTACAAAAAGCATAGTTTTGGTCTTGGTGGGGTTGAAAAGTAGTTTATGGTTTATAAGCCAACAGAGGAGCTCATGTCTGACTGGAGTTGACAATGAATGTTGGTGTGAGAGTGATTTGATCAGTAAATACAATGTCATCAGGATAGAGAATAAGTGGGAGATGGGGAGGTAACAAGGAAGTTTTTTAATGAATATTGAAAAGAGGAGGGGTAGCCTGAAAAAGAAGTGAAATACCTGAGGGAGGAAAAGCAAACAGTGTAAGAATTAAAAATAGGGGGGTTCATTTAAATGAAAAATCACACAGCAGATATGTAAACAAATGAAGTACAACAAAACCACTAAAGGTTCAATGGAAAGAGCATTGTTATAATACCCCAAAATAACATCCCAATCAATAAAATTTAACCCTAAGACACAGTTTACTTCATGCAAAGAATACATATAGGACATAAATGAACAATGAAAGCTTATTAAAAAAAAATTCAAGAAAACATTCTCTAAAACACAGCTGATACAACTATCCTTAATATGCTCTAATATGAATATATTTTGTTTTCCACTCGACATGTCAGAGTGGAAAATAAATAAATGTAGTTCAACAGCTCTTAGCTAGTTAGCTATCCTTTGTGACGCAAACAAAATCACATCAACATTTCCATGGTAGTGCTATAAAACATTATGGATTTACTATAACTGTAGGCAGGGAGGAATGACTGTGGCTGACATGATGTTTTAGAAGAGACAGAGTGGGGAATGGGAAAGGTCGAAGAGTACTGTTAAGTAATTGTTTGAATACAGCTAAAAATTGCATAGGTGAGTGTGAAGTTGAAGGCCCAGTTTCCTAAGGGCTCTATCTACAGGCTACTGAGTAATCTCTGGACATAACATTTGAGGGGATTCCAACCAAGGTAATGCATCAGATGAATGCAAGAACCAAAAGCACATCCTCGGTCATTATGTTATGCATTCTCTACTGCCACATCATCATGAGAGTTAGCATGAAAGCAGACAAGACTCCCTCTCTCGCCCACTTGGATGAGATAGCTTAGTTTATACCACTGACTTTCCTCCATCTTGTATGGCTCCTCCAGCTCCTATGATGTTAATCAAACTTGTGTCATAGTCACCACTTCATCAGTCTATGCCACTGAGATGAACTTCTGCACATTGTTTTTATCTATCCCACAGGATAACACAGTACTTAGTAAAATGTATCTGCTTGCACCTGTGTGCATATAGCCACTTAACATAATGGCAGCTGTCTTGTTAGAGCTCTTTCTTAATTGCTTTGATACCCTAATTATCATAACTTGAGCCATGTTTACATGAAGCATCCCATCAGGATAGCCTACTTATGTAGTCTATACATATAGCAGCAAACCTTTGATCAGAGGGTTTTTCTTGAAACTGTAAGTGCATTGTGGCCTGAACAAGTAGAGATGTGAGGCATTGCACAGTCTGTAAGTTATCTCTGAATCTTAGCCTAAGTCTCACATATGCTGACTAATAATGTTTCTTCATTCATCAATCTGATCCACAGCTCCTAGCCATTAAAATAAATCTTGACAGTTTCAGTACAGCTAAGTGATGAGTTAGATTAAATTAGATAATCCTTTATTTAATTTAAATGGAAGGGAAATACAGCCTAGGCCTGCAATAAACATAATGGTTCCGTTGATGACTAGGAGACATTTGGCATTTGATAGTATGAAGCAATTATGTTCTCTGTGAGGTGAGAGAGTTATAAGTCTGCATATATTATTAAATGTAGCTTGCAGTGTATAGTCTTTTTTGAGGCTGTTGAAAAAATTGTTAGTCCATACTCTAATCGTTGCAGAAGTAATCCATTACCTATGGCAACTGTAGCTTGTGGGGAAAGGAAGTGCATGATTTTCTTAGCTGACAGATTATGTTTACATTGTACTTTGAAATTTGCATATATTGAAACTTGGGATTGGAGTCAAATCATAAAACCAAATATTTGTAGGCTGGACTGTTTTAGTTCCTTCTCAATTTATGTAGGTAATAGTCCAGTGATATAGTATTCTGGCTATCATTCTAGGGGTTCTAAATGGCAAAGCACTTGTTTGCTTAGTTTTATAGGTTCATAGATTCATAGGTAGGTACTAGGCTATTGGCCCAAGGGCCTACGTAAGCCTAGCCAGCAAGGTACCATAGCTTACACCACCCAAGAAAGTTATTTTCCTGTGCCACTGTCCAGCAGAGACACAGAAGTGATCCCCGGGGTGTATTTCCTATTTCCAATCCACTCATCAAGATTTTCCTTGAAGAGTGCTAATGAAGAACTTTGCTTGTCATAGATGGGTAGCTTGTTCCAGAATATAGAAAGTCTCTGGGACAGGAATCTATCCCTCCAGCGTGTCCTGTTTATTGTGGTGACAAGGTTTAGGTCCCTAGAGCGTGTAGCTCAGAGGGATTGGGATTTCCCTAGGTGCAGCATTTCTAACGGCCCTGGGTTTGACATAGCTTTATATGTTAGGCAGAGATTGCCTCGGAGTAGGCGATATGCTACGGAGTAAAGCTGAAGTTTTTTGAGGCGGTCAGTGTAGGGCATTTGTTTGAGGCCAGCAATCTTCTTTGTGAGGTACCTCTGTGGCCCCTCCAGCCGCTGCAGATGTCTTGCAAGGTACATTCCAAAAGGGGTGTTGTACTGTATAATGGGTCTAATGAGTGACAAGCAGAGGGGAACAATGACCTCTTTTTTCCTGGATGAGAACCCTTTTATGATGATATGTGCCACATAGAAGGACCTCCTGACTACTGTGGCGATGTGACCATCAAAGGAGAGACCAATGTATTTGTCAGTGTTTAGCCAATCTGAGAGCATTAAGAGGTCCTCTGCTAAATGACTTTTAATAATTAAAGGGGAGGAGCTTCATCTGTAAATAGTTATACTGTCAGCATATAATATGGTGGGGAGATGGGTGAAATCTGTGGTTAGTATGCTGATAAATAAGAAATGTATGGGTGACATCACAGAACCCTGTACAACACCTTTATGAAAAGGACCTGAGGAGGAAATAACTGAAGCTGTCTGTAGTTTGAACTGTAGGTTAGTAAGGAAACTTTAAACCATTGCATTGCTTGGGAACTGATTTCTTTTTCTGTTTCAGGTTATCCCTTTATTTTGCATGTGTTTAATTATAAAGATACACCCACAAAAAAACAGCTCCTGTACCATGAAAGAAACATGAGAGAGAAGCTGGGCAGTTTAAGGTTACCATAACTGAACATTTATGGCTTCAAATACACTCCAAAACAGTAGCTCACACATCGAACTTACAGATTTGTAAAAATTCAACATTCACAGTTTCAGGTATTATCACTCCAAAATACAGTTAATACAGCAGCTCAAGAAGAACAGTTTATCAAGAAGCTTTGATTTAAACTTACACGTCTACTCTACTCTCTTTGTTAACATTGGTCCTAGAAAAGCTGATCATTAGCCATCGTTTTAGTGTTTCCACTTGAAATAAAAACATCTAGTCCTTAGAAATACTATATTGTATAAGTAAATATTGAGAAAGTCCATATATCTTTTTCCATAGTTCACATAGCTGCATTTTCACATGTTTCCATACAAGTGTTAGCAATATCATGTGAAGGAGAGAATTTCATTCTTATCTCAGAGTGTCTTTTTGAATTTTGTAAAGTGCCATATATTGTTGTTTGTTTTGATACTGTATATCATTCATCACCCTTTCGCCAGCTACTCCTACTTCATAAGTCTTATAGAGGCCTTGTTTAGCCTCATTATGATTTAATAGTTACTGCAGACCTGCCAGCACACACACACACACACACACACACACACACACACACACACACACACACACACACACACACACACACACACACACACACACACACACACACACACACACACACACACACACACACACACACACACACACACACACACACACACACACACACACACACAAGCAGTACATGGAATCAATCCATCTGAAACATCAGATTTTATGTCGCCTAGTTTGCAAGTTGTGCTCAGTGTGTGGCCCTGTAACACATACTAACCTTGAAATACCAGTCTTTATTCTACACAGTTTATAGTTTTGGAAGATCTGTTTATGTTGTATACTAAATATGAGAGCCTGAGTACAACATATATAGGTTCATAGGAGGTTACTAGACTAACGGCCCCATAACCCTTACAAGCCTAGCCATATTTATCCCAAGTCGTCCCAATTGTTGGTGGTTAAGTGAGTGAACTCTGCAGAGATAAGGTCCATGGTAGTAAATACTGACTTCCTCTGTCCAGGATGGACATGGGTACCACCCCAGGAATGAATTTGTGGTCACCCATCTATTGATCTTGGTTGTGTTTGAAGAGTGTGAGAGAGGTGCTCTGTTTCACATGAACTGGAAGCTTGTTCCAGAGAAGTGGCAATTTCTGGGAGATGTATCTATCTCTCCAGCATGACCTGTTCATGTCAGAGGCTAGGTTAAGATCCCTGGAGTAAGTAACCTTCCTGCAGTTTGATTTATGAATGTGTAGCATTTTCATCACGGCCAGGTCAGAGACTGCCCTGTAAGCCAGGCACATGTCACCCCTTGGCAACCTGTAGAAGACAGAATATAGTGACTGGGCTTTTTATTCTTTCTGTATAAGACTTGTTTTGTGTACCATGTAATTTGTCGGTGAGAAACCTCTGTGGTCTCTCCAGTTATTGCAGGTGTCTGGTGAATTACATGCAAAAGGGAGCATTGTACTCAATTATTGGTCTAACAAAGACCAAGTATAATAGAGCTAGATGTGATGTCTTTACTTATAAGATGTGCCACATAGAAGTCTTTCTTTACTGCTGTGGATACGTGGTGGTCAAAGTTCAGATTGCTATCAACCTGAGTACCCACATCAAATACCACTAGGTCTGCACTTAGAGGGGGTGCTGTCAATAATGTAATTAGCAGGGATGTCAGCTTTTCCAAAGGGAATAATAATGCATTTTTTTGCATTTAGCTTTAATCTGTGGCTTTGGCACCAATCATTTGTTTGTGTTAACTTTGTTTGCAGTATATTAACATCATTGGGAACTCAACAATTGCTTCTAGTTTGCAATCGTCAGCGAAATTGGTCAATCGCAGACTGTCCAGGTTTGCCTGGATTTCAAATAAATAAATTCCGAATAGTAAGGGGCCCAGCACAGAACCCTGTAGTATACCACTGGTGACTGGGCTTTTGCTAGAGGCAAAGTCACCCACTTTGACAGTATATGCCCTGTCAGTGAGCCAGTTGGCTACCCATCTGGTAAAGTATGGGTTAATTCCCAACTGGAGAGTTTCTCTTTAATCCCTGAGTGGGGATTTTGTCAAATGCCCTGGCTGGGTCTCATTGCTGGAGCCTTCCTGTGTACTGACAGAGTGCTCTTAAAACTATCTGGAGATATACAGAGCTGAATATATTTTTCTGGCACTTCAGAGTTGTGTACTGGTAATTGTTGTTTGACTAATTTTATATCATTGCTGGCTGACTTCAGAGTTGTACACTGTTATTTTTGCTTCACTGTATAGTTTTTCAGATCTCTGCTGAAGGTATTTTTCCCCCCTCCCCTATTTCTCTGTGTCTTAAGTTGGTATAACTAGTTTTACATCCTGTGTGTTAGCTGACTTCAGAGTTGCGCACTGTTATTTTTGCTTTACTGTATAGTTTTTCAGATCTCTGCTGAAGGTGTGGTTTTCCCATACCCACCCTTCCTATTCCTGTCTTGTTTAAATTTGGAGGCTTTTGCAGTTGCCCGCCCCACTGTAGATTTGATCTGGGACACTCCCCCCAGTCCCATCTCTTTACCTCATTCTACCTAACAGACTCCTTCTGCACTTGTTTTAGTCATTTTTAATTTAACTGCATTTTTTAAACTGTTTGGTCTAACATTGCTACATACTCAAGTGTGCTAGCTTGCACTGCATTTGAATTGTTTTTACTGCTGTTTTAGCTAATTTTCTGTATATATATATATATATATATATATATATATATATATATATATATATATATATGTAAATACCTTTCCTGTAACTAGTGTAGTCCAGATTCAGATTTGCTGTATTCAGGACTGTATGTAAGCTTATGAGCCCCCCAAGCTTTCTGTGTTGGAGGGAAGCCTTCTAGCTTATCAGTGGGAGTGCTAAGCACTAGGTAACCTATCTACCACATAAGGAGTGGTTCTGGCCCAGAAATTGTAGTTATTGGCCATTTGAGCAGTTTTTCAATCTCTCTCAACTTTCTGATTTAAAAGCCCGCATTTGCACTTGTTTCACCCCTTTCCTGTAACTAGTTTAGTCCAGATACAGATTCTTAGTTTTAGCACTTGAATTTGCTTATTCGTGATCAGCACTTGTTCAGAACTTGTAAGCACTAAATAACCTACTAATTACTACAGCACTCAACCTTCCTCATTAACTAGAGGAAAACAGTTTCTGCACTTACTTTCCTCACTTGCTTAGAGAAAAACAGCTCTTGTACTCACTTTCCTCACTTATCTAGAGGAAAATAGTTTTGTATTCAGGCATGTCCAAGGGTCAGCTCCCAGTGTTCTCTCCTGTCTATCTGATGAATCTGGGCATCTTGGGGCAATGTAGAAATTGCCTCATGTACACAGACAACCCTCTCCTCCTACCACCCAACACTACAACCTGTGAGAGATGCACTTATCTAGCCAAACTGGAGGTAAAGCTCTCTCCAATCAAGACTAAACTTGACAGTCAAGAGGAGAAGGTAAACACTTGCACCACACCACACTCATCACATAGTCTCACTAAACCTACACCACCAAAATCCACACATATTAACACAAAAACATTCACAGAGGCTCTCAATAATAATCCGTCTAAGCAACAGAGACCTCCAAAGCAGAAACGCAAGCAACTTCCATCCCCCAACACAACCCAAATGACACATAGCCCACAGACTCAGTGTGCCACTCAACCACAGCCAATAAGGCAAAACAACGTGCCCAACACACTAGTCATAGGTGACTCTATAGTCAGGCACACTGATGTCTCACTCACCAGGCTAAACAAGGAGAAGGTTACTGTCAGCTGCCTGTCAGGTGCCAGGATCTGCCACATAACCCACACACACAGGTCACTCCATAACAAATACAAATATGACTCTGTCATTGTCCATATTGGTGTGAACGACCTGAGACATACCTCCCTGGACTACATGAAAAGAGACATGGAAGAGCTCTCCAATCTTGTAGCCCAGGCAGGTATGACCCTAGCCCTGAGTAGCATTCTGCCATCACCCAGAATGATGCCGCAGTACAAGGACAAAATGATTGACTTCAACAATTGGCTAAGCTTCTGATGCCATTCTAAAGGGATCCAGTATCTGTCTGCCTGGGATGACATGGTCGACAGACCATGATGCTTTGCCAGAGATGGCCTGCACCTGTCACCCCTGGGATTCTGGATACTGGCTAAGGTTCTTGCCGCCCCTATAGTGCCTTTTTAGGCAAGGTTCAAATGACAAATTCACCACCATAACAGGAACAGGCAAGCAAAAATTGAGGGTGATGCTACTCAATGCTAGAAGTCTAAATCTCAAAATGCACTCACTCGAGGCACTCCTTAAAATGGAGAACATCGATATCTGTGCAGTGACTGAGACCTGGTTCAAGGCTCCAGAGAACACCCGTGCACTACCAGGCTATAACTCATTCCACACTTTTCAGCCATGTAACCTGGACTGGAACACCAAAGGCGGAGGTGTGTCCATATTCATTAAGGATATCCACACCTCCAGGCTAGTTGCTTGACATAATGCAGCTGAGGTTATCGAAGTGCAACTAACTCTGGGCAAAACTGCAATCCAAATTGTAGCTTGCCACAGATCACCCACCATGCCCCAGGATTCCCACTCCTCTTTTCTTGATGTACTGGAAAATATTAGGGTTCAACCAAACACCCTAATAATGGGTGATTTCAACTACCCTACCATTAACTGGGAAAACTACTCATGTACCAACTCCCTTGCTCAACGCTTTCTGGAATTCATAAACTCCAATGCCCTGGGATATCCACATCCTGTCCCCACCCCCCATTAAGGAAACCATGGTAAAAAATTTCTCCAAAGCCAACTTCATGCTTCTTAAGATAGAAGTGGTGAATTTCATGACATCCATGCAGATGGACAATACAGTTACGACTACTGAATCCTACACAATTGCACTTTATAAGCACTTACATGAGTGCATGGATCGTGCTATCCTAAACAGAACCAAGACGCTATCCTCCAAAAAAAGGAAGCCAATCTGGTGGTCCCCTGCCATAAACAAACTGCACAACAGAAGGAAGAAACTGTTGCAAAAGAGAGTAAAATCCCATGAGTGGAGGAACTCCCTGGTCAGCTTCAATAAGAAGCTCTGATCCCTGATAAAAAGCTAGTTGTGAAAACAAAATCACCACTGATTCTAAAGACAACCACAAAGCATTCTATAGCTTTGTCAAGAATCTCAATGGCAACACACAGATCTGCTCTGAGTTACAGCACAATGACACTAAATATACAGACCCAACTGATATTGCCAACATCCTGGCAGATAGATTCAGTGCTAACTTTACCCCTCTCTCACCCCCTAAAGAGCCCATCTCTATACCGGAAGAATGCAAAGTTCTTGTAATCATGGCTGCACAGGTAAAAACCACACTCTTCAAAGCCAAGAACACAGCATCCATGGGACCAGACAACATCTCAGGCTGTGTTCTACATGAACTACAGAACAAACTGGCACCCCACCTAAGTACCATGTTCAATCATAGCCTCACCTCAGGCTTTGTGCCTGCTGAATGGTGCACAGCGACAGTTATCCCACTCCACAAGGGGGGAGCCACCACAGACTCCGGGAACTACCGCCCCATTAGACTGACAAGCCATAGAACATATTATCATGGAACTTATAAACAAAGACATTGGTAATCTCCAAACTCTGGACCCCACCCAGTCCAGGTTTGTAAAAGGCAGATCATGTCTCCTAAATCTGATAGACTTCTTTGAAGCAGTCACCAAAGCCGTTGACAAGGGTAAGGTGATTCACACAGCCTATCTAGATCTTGCCAAGGCTTTTGACACCATCGCCCACTCAGTAATTATAGATAAACTCACTAAACTAGGTATAAATCCCTATGTCACAAGATGGGTTGCCAACTGGCTCACTGACAGAACCCACACTGTGAAAGTAGCAGACTCCAAATCCGACTTCAGACCAGTGACAAGTGGAGTACCACAGGGTTCAGTCCTGGGTCCTCTCCTGTTTGGTATCTACTTCTCTAAAGTACAGGCTAACACAGAAGGTCTTTGGCTAATGAAGTTCACAGATGACTGCAAACTAGGAGCCATAATCGAAACTCCTAATGATGTGGACATCCTACAAAAGGGCCTCACTGAGACAGATGTCTGATGTCAAAGCCATGGCCTCAAGCTCAATGCCAAAAAGTGCATTGTCATCCCCTTTGGTAAAAACTCTGTACCCATGAACTACAACATAGGTGGTAGTATACTTAACACCGAAAGTGTGATAAGAGACCTTGGGACACAGGTGGACAGTAGTCTCTCCTTTGATAATCACATTGCCACAGTAGTCAGGAAATCCTTCTATGTGGCACACCTCATCACAAAAAGGTTTCTCATTCAGAAAAAAAGAAGTCATTGTTCCCCTCTACTCATCACTCATTAGACCCATTATAGAGTACAACGCCCCTTTTGGTATGTACCTCACAAGACACCTACAACAACTGGAAAGGCCGCAGAAATACCTTGCAAAGAGGATTACCGGCCTCAAACAGATGCCCTATGCAGACCGTCTCAAAAAACTCCAGCTTTACTCTGTCGCATATCGCCTACTCAGAGGTGATCTCTGCCTAACATACAAAGCTATGTCAAACCCAGAGCTGTTGGACATGCTCCACTTAAAGAAATCCCAATCTCTCCGAGCTACACGCTCTAGGGACCTAAACCTTGTCACCACAATAAACAGAACATGCTGGAGGGATAGATTCCTGTCCCAGAGACTTCCCATACTCTAGAATAAACTACCTATCTATATCAAACAAAGCTCCTCATTAGCACTCTTCAAGAAACATATTGATGATTAGATGGAAAATACGAAATTCACCCCGGGAATCACCTCTGTGGCTCTGCTCGACAGTGGCACAGGAAAATAATTTTCTTGAGTGGCAAAAGCCAGGGTACCTTTTTGGCTGGGCTTGTATTGGCCCCAGGGCCGATAGCCTAGTACCTACCTATGAACCTATAGGTGGTATGCACTGTCTTTCCCTCATCCAGGGCCTTGGTGACTTTCTTGAAGAAGTTAACAATGTTTACCAGGCATGATCTACCCTTCAGGAATCCAAACTGGTTTGGATCCAGAGTTTGGAGATTGCATATGTCCTTGTTAATAAGGCCCATAATGATTCTTTCCATGGCCTTGCAGATGAGGCTAGTCAAGCTTATGAGCCTATAATACCCAGGGTCAATTGATGTAGAGAAATTACTGTTGCCGTCCTCCATTCCATCGGAACATAGCTATTTCCAGGCTTTGGTTAAACAGAGATCCAAGTGGGTCTGATAGGTCATGTTTTATGTTGTTTAAAAGGCAACCTGGGATATTGTCTGGTCCCACTGATGCTGTATTTTGGCCTTGGAGAGCACTGAGATGACCTGCTCTCCTGAGATAATAGGCTGAGGAATGGTGGCAGGTATACTTTGGGGGATGACTGGAGGGGACGGAGGGGGTGAAGTTTTCTCCAAATCTGTCAGCCAGCAAGTTGGCAATTACCTCTAGTTAAGTATGGGTGGTGCCATAGCCAATCTGTTCAAAGCATTGCTGGGTATTCCCTTTTAGATTTTGGACATAGTTAAGGAATGCCTTGTTATTATCCTTAGCTAGGGACACTATTTTTTGCTTTCTAATTAGCTTTGGAGGACTTGACAAGATCTCTCATTTGTTTGTTTAAGCTAGAGAGAGATTTCCTCCCCCTCATGTGCCAGTTCCTTATTGTTCTTGGAAATTAGTTTCTTTCTCTTGTATAGCCTGTTTATACTAGGGGTATGCCAGGGTGGCTTGTTTTTTCTGCAATACCCGGTTTTACTCCGGTCAGGTACAGACGATTCTATACAACTGCTTAAGTGATTATATAGGACATTGGTGAACAACTCTACATGGGAGTCTGTGTTATCTGCATTCAAGGGGGTTTTGTGTTATGCATTTTTAGTTTTATAAACTTTCTGTACCTAATATCATTTATTCGATCATCACCGTTATCAGAATGGCACACACTTGGTTACAATTGCCAGCAGGAATACTGATGAAGAAAAACTGAAAGTGAGGAAGCAGTGTCTGCATCAATGGCACACAGTGATATAGCCCTAACTATGACCCAGGCAATTTAAATGTAAATATTAGCCTCAGAGCTGTTTTTGACTCATTAGTCACCCAGTGCTGCTCTCCAGTCTGGCAGCCTTCAACACTAGGAGCAAAAAAAGTATCTTCTCTCCTAGGGAGGAGCTCAAAGTCCTAACACCCTCATGCTCTATTATCCCACCCTCACGTTTATATGATGAGCAAAAAAAAATGTATCTGCCAATCAATCCCCTAATACTTTACACCTGGGGCACCTGCCCCTTTTCCCCACCCTAGCTATGCTTTTAATTAGCCTGGTTGCTTAATGGAGTTGACAGGGATGATAGGCTTGCCCATCCTGGTGAGAGGCATGTATACTTTGGGCATATTTCTTTTTTTTCTGATGGAGATCAGAGAAACAGCCATGTGGTATTGCATGTGAGTGGGTGGGGCCTTCTGCTGAAATCAGCCCCTTGTAAAAGCAGGGAAGGGGCAGCACAGAGACCCATTGTACAAGCCATCAAGGGTGCTACTGGGTCACGCAAGGGATGGGAAGTAGGAAAAAAACATTCCTTAGCAGCACTACCCCTGTGCTGTATTCTCCTCACTGGCTCCAAACATGGGTTGGAGTTAGTCCAGGGGAAGCTAGTCTGATTCATTTGCCAGGGGGGATGGGAAGAGGCCCGCAGAGTAGCCAATTGTCAGCTGTGGGATGCCCAGATGAGCAGAAAAAGTGAGGATCCACTGATGGATTTGGAAGGCAGAGTTAGAAGGAAGTAAACCAAGTCAGTGTTTGATCACATTTTTCTTCAGCTACTAGGAGAATCACAGTTTTTTTTTATTTGCTTTAGTGTCAAAACCTACTTTTTCATATGATTCATGGAGCTTCATGCTCCACAGTAACAACAGTACATGGACAAAGACTGAACCATATTTGCCTAAAAATGTTTAACCTGTAACCAATCCTTTTCACTATATTATGCTCTGGTTCCCTTAATAAGGATTACTTGTACTACACATTTACATGTCTAGTAATCAGAATGCCACATTAGCATCTACCTAAAAGCACATTCACTAACAATCTCCTGCTTTCACTTTTATATCTTCACTAGATGGTCAAGACACCACAGGAGCTGCTGTTTCACTACACAATTATAAGGACATAGCATTAATACACCTTTTAAGCCAAGATGCAACTTACTTATCAATCTGAAAAGCACATGCTGGCTTACTGTACTCTTATTCTTTATATAATTAATGAATTAAACCTATGTCCTTTTCAGAGCTACTACAAGAATAAAAGCATGTATATCACGTACTTCAAGCTGCTAACATCAGAAATAAATTATCACAGTTCAAATATGAATCACTTGAACAGTAAATTAGGCATGGTAGCCATTTGTGAATCTTGGCTAAAGCCAAGTGATAAACTTATTCTTCTCCAGAAGCTCATGCTATGAGTTATTGAACAGCTATAGACCAGCCACCAAGAGCAGGCAAAGGTATATTTTTATTTCCTACAGAACATCTGCCTGTAATATGTGAATTCCACTCTGCAGATACAATTGACCATGAACCAAACTGGGCCATGTGCCGTTACCTATCTAGATGTTACTTAAAGTTAAGCATTACGCTAGCTTATAACCCACCTCATACTTCTGCAGATACTGTCATAAGCCTACCAGATACCACTGCGTGCATCATGAAGGGGAAGAACATTATTACTGTTCATAATTCCAAATTAAATTGTAACATTCACTCCAAAAACTCTTCAAATATACTCTAGATAAACATTCTTTATATTAAATAACTAACTTTCCCAACAGACCCAATCCTAAAAGTAACAAAGGCATCTTACTTGATTGGGCAGTCTCCAGTGCTCCACACACAGTCTCTCCCTATAGGACACCATCCCATTTTGGGGAATAATGGTATTATTATTATTATTATTATTATTATTATTATTATTATTATTATTATTATTATTATTATTATTATTATTCCATTGTGCATCTTTTTCACATCATTTAGACATGAAGATAAGTCTTTTCAACAGCTCCAGCATCCAATAATTGTGCTTGTGTTAGAAATCAGAAAGACAGTAGCAAAACTTTAGAATTTTTAGTTGGCATCATCTTACCTCTACAGGGCACATACTTGTTTCTCATTACACAGCACATCAAACATATTCCTGCCCCTTGGATAAATACAGACATTAAGAATGATATAACAGCTTAAAAAGTTTACAGTCCTTTAAAGTTCTTAAAAAATTGCTAATCTGAAATCAGTATAAAAAATTAAACACTGTTCTGCTGTCCAATGTCACCTATCTTCAGGCATCACAGGATAGGCATCTCAATAACCTAGAAGGGTTCCCTAGACAGCAATAATTTATTATATGTAAGGCTTATCATCTTTACAATATCAAACAAAATGGTCAGTTCTCTCAGTTGAGCCAGAAATAGCAAATCAATTTGTTCAACAAGCAAACTGCTACTCCAAATCCTATCAATTATACAAATACTGACATTAATCAGATGAAAGTTTACATGAAACATTATACCCTTACATTTTAATTTTGCAATGTATTTATCCAGGAAATAGATAAATGATTAATGCATCCAAGTATGGAATGTTGAAGTTTATGGTTTGATGTCAAGGATCCTAAAATCTTATGAAACCCAAACTGTGGTCCCAGTAAGACTACCATAACTCTTTTACTATCCATTAGCACCTTTCCAGACCTAGGAACTCATTTACAGTAATTAGCCTCTTCATTCAGGGTAATCTATTAATGCTGCCCTCCTACCATCCTGTCGGTCTCCTCATTGTCTAAACTTCTTGAGTAATCTGGTAACTTCCATCTAAACATATAAATCTGCATCATCAAAGGTAACTTCCATCTAAACACACAAATCTGCATCATCAAAGGTAACTTCCATCTAAACACATAAATCTGCATCATCAAAGGTAACTTCCATCTAAACACACAAATCTGCATCATCAAAGTTAACCCCCTCTAAACATACAAAGCTACATCCTCAAAAGTAACGTCCTGTCTAAACACAAAAATCTGCATCATCAAAGGTAACGTCCCATCTAAACCCATAAAATCTGCATCATCAATGGTAACGCCCTGCCTAAATACACAAATCTGCATCATCAAAGGTAATGTCCCATCTAAACATCTGCATCATCAAAAGCAACTTCCCATCTAAACACACAAATCTGCATCATCAAAGGTAACGTCCCATCTAAACACATAAAATCTGCATCATCAAAGGTAACACCCTGCCTAAACACATAAACCTGCATCATCAAAGGTAACTTCCCATCTGAACACACAAGTCTGCATCCTCAAAGGAAACATCCTGTCTAAACACACAAATCTGCATAATCGAAGATAACATCCCATCTAAACCCATAAAATCTGCATCATCAAAGGTAACTTTCCATCCAAACACATAACTCTGCATCATCAAAGTGAATGTCTAAACACATGCAGCCTTCTACACTCTCAGCAAAATGGCTTCACAAAGGGCCATAGTACATTTACAGCTAACTCGTGACTTGGTATGGGTAACAGCAAATTTAAGGCAACAGTTTCATACGAACCATATAACATATTGGAGGCCTTGGTTTATGGCTCTGCTGCTGTCTCATCTTTAAAACCCAAATAATGACAGTATGACTGCTGACCTTAAGGCTATGGTGTCAGTGTGTCACAAGATTTCTCGTATGCTAACCCATGAAGTTAAAAGCTCCACTGAGAATGGAGAACTCTTATTTATCATTGACTATAGCATTCTGCTAGTAAATTCTGACTTATGCTAATTATAAAAGGCTTAAATCCTCTTGAATAACAAATGCAGATTTATGCTTCAGTTACCTTACTCAGAACACTATTGTCTTCACCTTGTTAATGCTAAAGTCTTACCTACTGAACATAGAGATAGCATTGCCATCTGTTCCTTTCTTCACAAAATATTTTATCTGGAGAACTGCTCCACCTTAGGTTCCTTCATCAAACACAAATCTTCATCTCTCAACCTGTGGTAATCAGCCTCCAAACCTTTTAACTTGCCAGCCCCTAAATATATATATGGGAATACTTCACCAATCCCTTTTTGTACTGGGATCCCAATTTACAGAGCTCTCTGCCTTGACTGTACAGAACTCACACATTTTTAGTTTACACTGTCTTATTATTGTATTGTTCTTCTGTTATATACCAACATTGTAGCTGAAAAAGGGTCACTGGTCCAGTTCACCCATAATTAATTAAATTAATGCTCTGATATCAGGAAGACTGAAATTAACTTTATCTTCATGACCCAGATACCTAAGCTACAGTAGATATATATATAGATGCACACACAAAACTGCAAAGCTGTTGTGAAAATAAATGTTACTAGAAATGTTAATGTAGTCATGATGAGCATAAAGAACTCTAAGTTGTGCAACTAAACTTACCATAACAGTAGATGTTTGAATGATCTCTGCTGCAGTAGCCTAATCTATATGGCTTATATCCTACAAACAATACTTATTTCTTTATTTTTTATTTGATATTTGTTTACCAGGAAAGTCCAAATAGGATAATATCCCATTTTCAACAAAGGCCCAGGGAGAAAAGCTCCACATTGACATAATATGGTGACAGTTAAATATAGTTATTATAAAACCTAACACAGAAGAATGACATATTAACTAAATAAAAATTCTGTTTCAGGTCATACTGTGTGAACCTATTCATACATAATACAAATATATGGACAGATGTAACAAGTTGTAAAAGAACATTGTCAGTAGTTAAAGTATTCAGAAGTTGTAGTTCATACAGAGTACACCCTTTGGAATGAAGATGACTAGATAATATAGCCTAGGAAAAACTATATTTGTCCTTTATCTAAGAAATAGATTTTACAAATTCCTTCTCTGTGAGCATAGTCAAAGTATGCAGGAATGGAAGGAGGGGGGACTAGTTCAGCCTGGGGTAGTGCAGGAGTAGAGCCAGGTTTTAGCTAGGCAGTCTTTTAGTAGTTGTGTGACATCAGATAGATTAAAGGTAGATCAAATTAACAGAGATAGAATTGCAGTTTTAGTGACAACAGTATGAGTAGAGACTGTGGCCAGAGGATTTATGAGGTTTATATATGCTGATCGAAGCAGCCTATTAGGGGAATAGGGATGGCGAGTAGGAATAAAAGCAGGGCAGTCATCAGCTTTGTGAATAATGTGTCGACACACGCTGTATGTAACCTGTGTAGTGAGGTAGTTCAAACCAATTCAAAGCCTTAAGGGCAGTTCAGTGGTGGCTGTGTATTGTATGCTGGTGGCAAAGTTTGCAACTTTATTATTGCACGCCTCCACCTTATTTTGAATTGTAGCCTGAAGGTTGGTTAGGATGGGTGCTCCTTATAAGAGAGATGGAGGAAGTAAGTTTGGCAGAGTGGTTTTGGTGGTGTTGCTAAGGAAGTTTTTAATGCCTGTAGAGTATTTCTAATTTTTGATGTCTTTTTTATGTTATACTGGATATTTGTTTGTGTCTTTTGGCTTTTCCTGGTTAGGGGTCGCCACAGCGGAACTCCGGTCCGCTAATGATTGGCAGTAGATTTTTACATACTGGCTTGCCGGGCCTAATGCACAACCTTCAACAAAGGAACACCCATTCACGCATGTCGCTACACAGAAGACGCTCTAACTGAGAATCGAACGGGCAACGTATGCAGGTCGAATTTAAAGTTATCATTTATAATCACTCCAAGAGGTTTTTTATGAGAGACTACATCAAATTTTCTTCATCAGGCAGTGTGACTTGGGGAAAATAGCAGTAACTTTGTTTTTTTTGTTTGTTTTTTTTTTAGTGTTGAGTAATAAGTGGGCATTATGAAGACATTTCTCAAAGGAGGAAAAAGCTTTTTGTATGGTAAGGATGAGAAGACACAAGTTATTAGATGCACATATAAGTATAGAATCATCAACATATTGTATGAGAGAAGCTGGATATGTGAAGGTGTAGTGGTCAGTGGTAAAGATGTTAAAACGGAGGGGATGTGGAGGTGCAGAGGTCAGTGGTAAATATGTTAAAGCAGAGGGGACCAAGAATAGATTTTTGGAGTACACCAATGCAGACTTGTAGGTAGGGAGAGAAAGTATTCTGCCATTTTACAGACTGGAGCCTGTCGTTTTAATAGCTATAAAGATGCAGTAATGAAGAAGGAGATAGGCCACCTTCAGACTGTTTAAACTTGAGTTTAAAGTGAGAAACTGTATGAAAGGTTTTTGATGAGTCAAGGAATGAGGAGGAAACAAGTTTACCCAAGTCATTGTATTTGGTTACAATGTCAGTGAATGACAGGAGGCAGTTGTAATACTGTGTGTTGGGTGGGAGCCATGTTGCATGGATGTTAAGAGTCATTCATGTAGAAGACAGAGGAGGACATGCTTGTCAATACATTCTTCAACAATTTTTGAGAGAGGTGATAAAATTGCAATAGGGTGAAAGGTAGAGACATCAGCTGAGATACCACTTTTATGAAAAGGGATAATATTTTTTTTCCATGGTAAGAGTACATAGGATTCAGCTATTTACCTATTGTTAAGGATAGAGACTGGGTATGCTATGACATGGGCAGCTATCTTTAGGTATTCAGATGAGAGGCTGTCAGCTGCGGTGAAGCAAGGTTTGAGTTTAAGTAGAAGTTTATTTTATTTTTTTGAGTTTAAGTAGAAGTTTATTTATTTATTTTTAATCACTGACGTGGAAGTTGCTAGCAATGGATATAGAGGGTGAATTAGGTTCATGTGAAAATGCTCATGAGGGGGATAAAGTGAGTGTTAGTATGAATGGTGCATGGAGAATGTTGGTTTTGTTCTAACCTGTTGTTTGCTAAATTACTAGGATCGGATGCTATTGTGAGGGTGGTAGAAGCACTGGATGTGGGTCAGGAGTTTTTAGTTTTGTAGGTAATAAGAAGTAGGTATTAAATAAGGTAGCAATTTCTAGTGGAGAGCTATTGTAAGAAGCTTTGGATTCCTTGTTTGAGCACAGATGTAACAGGTTATGTATTGATATCTATAATTTTTAGGGGTCATTTTTGTGTCTTGTCTAATTTATAGATGGCTATAATATTCTAGGTAAAATTGTTTTTTGTTACACAGATTGTGCAATTCACTATAAAGTTACAGGTAACAGGGATTTGCAAGTTTAAGTCATTCTTTCTAACCGTTATATCTGTTAGATATTTTACTTTTTGTCTGGGTAGTGAGCCATGGTGCAGGGTTAATGTTCACTCTTTTTTTTTTTTTAGCTGAATGAGGCATGGCTGTTTACAGTTTTTAAGAATAAGGTATTAAAAGTACTGATGGACTCACAGAGTCGAAAACTTTTTACAGCAGGCCAATTAAAGCTTTTCAGTGCATTGATGAAGGAGCCTTTATTGAACTTAGAAATATATCAGTATGTTTTAAGTTGGTGAGTGGTATGTCTATGGGTGTAAGTTGGAAGGTTGGTGGATAAGTGAGTTTGGAAAGGTTCCAGAGGATGTAAATTTACTAGGAACAGAGACCAGCATCCAGTCTAAAATTGCACCTCTACTGTTGTTATTATTAAAGCTAGTGTATATTTTGATATGTTATGTGTGATGATAAAGGTTTATACTAGCTGAAGTAAAGTCTAATGTAAGGTTTTGTCAGTCAATATTTACATTTCCAAGTAAAACTTTTTCATAAGGTATATAATTAGTTGTCCAGGAGAGGATTTTTTCAAAAGTTGTTATATTATTTCCAAGTGGAATTTAGACTGTAACAAAACAGAGCTTTGTTTTATTGGTAAGCTGTTGTGATACAAGTTTTTTAGCATTTTGGTATTTTGTGATGTTGTGTGAATATGGAGAGACAATGCATGAACTTGGATAAATTAAAGCTACCCCATCTGAAATAATAGGCAGCCAGCTTTCAAAACATCAGGGTGCCTTCCATGTACCCAAACCATTAGTCAGTTTTGGGATGAGCTGACAAAAAGACAAATTTGGGCACTGAGCCCTTCAGGGCTTTCATACCAACAGAGAAAGGGAGGCTAAGCCCTGAGAGGATATTGCTAGGAAAAGAAAAAAAAACAAACACTTTCCCACTTCCCTGCAAAAAAAAAAAACAGAAACAAAAATAAGGGAGATGGAGAGCGGGATCATTGATGATTCTAACATCTAGTGTTATGGTAAGTATGCTACAAAACTCTACTGTATTCAACATTATGATCACTGCTGTAGTAGCCATAACGATATGGTGATCACTGCTGCAGTAGCCATAACTATATGGTGATCACTGCTGTAGCAGCCATAACTATATGGTGATCACTGCTGTAGTAGCCATAACTATATGGTGATCACTGCTGTAGTAGCCATAACTATATGGTGATCACTGCTGTAGTAGCCATAACTATATGGTGATCACTGCTGTAGCAGCCATAACTATATGGTGATCACTGCTGTAGCAGCCATAACTATATGGTGATCACTGCTGTAGCAGCCATAACTATATGGTGATCACTGCTGTAGCAGCCATAACTATATGGTGATCACTGCTGCAGTAGCCATAACTATATGGTGATCACTGCTGCAGTAGCCATAACTATATGGTGATCACTGCGTAGTAGCCATAACTATATGGTGATCACTGCTGTAGTAGCCATAACTATATGGTGATCACTGCTGTAGTAGCCATAACTATATGATGATCACTGCTGTAGTAGCCATAACTATATGGTGATCACTGCTGTATTAGCCATAACTATATGGTGATCACTGCTGTAGTAGCCATAACTATATGGTGATCACTGCTGTAGTAGCCATAACTATATGGTGATCACTGCTGTAGTAGCCATAACTATATGGTGATCACTGCTGTAGTAGCCATAACTATATGGTGATCACTGCTGTAGTAGCCATAACTATATGGTGATCACTGCTGTAGTAGCCATAACTATATGGATAAATTACCACAACTTACAAGAACTGAGAAGAGGAAGGAGAAGGACCCATGAGCCCCTGGAGAATGGTTTTAGCAAAGCCTGTCTTAGACTGGAGAAGAAATCTGTTATATGTTTGTAAAGTTTACACAGTGGACCAAGTAGCT
Organism: Protopterus annectens; assembly: GCF_019279795.1. Classification (NCBI taxonomy): domain Eukaryota; kingdom Metazoa; phylum Chordata; order Ceratodontiformes; family Protopteridae; genus Protopterus; species Protopterus annectens. The sequence goes on along the minus strand of NC_056743.1, from coordinate 314,624,249 downwards.
GATTCTAGGATGCTTCTAGAGTTCACCCCTTTCCAAAAGCCATAGATGAAGCCAAGGCTCTGGTAAAGTGAGCCTTGACCCTGCCTGTAGTAGTTTTGTTCTGGTTGGAATAACAAAAGGTAATAGGCTAGACAATCATTTAGAAATAGTCTGTTTTAACACAGGTTGTTCTTTCTTCTTACCTTCACAAGAAATGAACAACTATTCAGAAGTTTTGAAAGATTTCATTCTGTCAACATAGTACCTGAGTTGTCTGTGGACATCCAAGGTATGAGGCATTCTTTCTCTCTTGTTTTTAGATTCTTGAAAGAAGACAGAGAGATGGATAGATTGACTTAAAGTAAATTTGGGTACCACTTTAGGCATAAAGTAAAGATTAGTTCCCAAAGAAACCCTGTCTCTGTGGCAAATGAGATAAGGTTGACCCCCCCCCCCCCACAAGAGCCTGCAGCTCAGATACTCATCTTGCAGAGGTCAGAGAAATAACCCTCAGTCAGTCTGATGAAATGGTTCAAATGATGCAAGTGTTAGCTTTTCTAACACAATATTGAGACCCCAAGGAAAAGACAATGGTTTTCTGTGAGGCTTCTTATGCAGAACCTCTGTCAAAAATGTCTTCACACGGGACTGCATTGAAAGAAGGGGCTCCATGAGCAGACATGCTGAAATAATGGAAAAATAAATCTTGACTGAGGAGTAAGACAGGCCATAAAACAGTAACTCATGCAAATACTACACAAACAGAGCAACACTAGACCTGAGTGGGTGCTGGTTCTTCTGCTGGCAGCAACTAGAAAACATTTTCCATTTGCTAATATATGAAGCAGCAGGCTTTCTTATCTCCATTAGGACCTACTGCTCCTCCTCACGGAACAAGTGCCTAAAATTTATTAAGACCCAATGATTAAGGCAGTTATTTGTAGTTGTTTGTATGTCTTGTAGATGTCAGGGTGAGAGTAAATGCAGTCTGTGAGAATCTGGAAGCTTGTGGTAACTGCCTCAGGCCAATTCCAAAAGAAGGGAGAAACATTCTTACCTAAGGAAAAGAAAAGACATTTCTCTTCCAGACCTTCTTGAGAGGGATTTTGGCAGAGAATTTTGCCAGTTGATTATTCAGAGTAGACGCAAAAAGGTCTGCAGGAGGTGTTGCCCACAGATGGAGGAAATCTTGGAAAACTCTCTGATTCAGTTTCTATTGGTGTGGGTCTGCCCTGGTCCTTCTCAGAGTGTCTGCCACATAATTTTGCTCTGTTGGAATGTAAGATGCCTACAGTGTGACATTGTGCTGTAAAGGTATATCCCATGTTAGCGTGACTGATGTGCATGGGGGAGTAAGAACTGATTCTCCCTTGCTAGTTTATGCATCACATCACTTTGGTGTTGTCTGTAAACACTTAAAGAGGACCGGAGACCACAGATTATTCAGAGAGTTGAAATCATTTAGAAGCACTAGCATCTCTTTTATGTTTTTTGTGTTTTGATCTGCCGTCATTGTTCCACAGGCCATAGGTTCATAGATCTATACTAGCCTAACCAACACCAGTGCCTTTATAAACCTAGCCACACAACCCAGCCCAATTATGTCCTATGTCAAATAAGCATTTTTTAGCAGTGGGTATGTTAGTTAGGAAGTTTCTAAAGGTTATGTGGGGGATATGTTAGTTTGTGCATAGTTACCATCTGCCTCTGTCTATCAGAAGTTTGAGCATAGTTACCATCTGCCTCTGTCTATCAGAAGTTTGGGCATAGTTACCATCTGCCTCTGTCTATCAGAAGTTTGGGCATAGTTACCATCTGCCTCCGTCTATCAGACATTTGGGCATAGTTACCATCTGCCTCTGTCTATCAGAAGTTTGGGCATAGTTACCATCTGCCTCTGTCTATCAGAAGTTTGGGCATAGTTACCATCTGCCTCTGTCTATCAAAGACACGTGTGCCAGAATTGAGGTGAATGTCTGACTTCCCTTCCTTTGGTGAAGGTTATGCTTAATTAGAAAAGCATCAATAAACAATATAGGTACAAACAAATGTATATCAGATGTTGTTGAATATATGTCATCCACCAAAACAGTAGGTGTCATATATACAAAAACAGTGAATAATGAAAGTAAAGTTATTAAAAGCATTAAAAAATAAAAGTTAGAGAATAAAAACGTCCCTTATGTGTACATTTACTTACAAAACCAGAAGGACTATATTGTAAATTGAATAATCAAAAATACCATTTTTTAAGGAAAACATTTATGGCACTGTTATATGACAATAAAATCATGGGCAACAACACTAAAAATCAACCTGAAATATCTGTATATAACATTTCATATTTTTGACAACAATTTTTTAAAAATCCAATACTTCATACCCTATCTAGTTAATTAGCAAAAAATACAAAGAAGAAATAACTATACACTATAGTGTAAAAACTAGGCTGTATTATAATTTAGTTCCTATAAGTTTTAGCACAGGAGCAATAGCGATATTATCATTGAGCCATGGAACCTTACTGGCATGTAAAACCAACTGCTAGTAAAGTTCCCTGTACTCAATTTTAGTCTCCTATAGTCCTCCACTAGTATCTTGGGTGCTCAATTTTAATCTCCCATGGGCCTCCTCTAGGATCTTTGGGGATTTCTTCTATAACAAAATAACATGAAGTCCCCATTTTCACATTGTGTTGTATGTTTATAGGGGGCACTTGTTTCATCTTTCCTTCTGATATCATAATAATGTTCATATATTTTTTTCCTTAATATACATTCAGTACTACTAGTGTAAAATGATGGGCAACATTTCCACAAAGCAATATATATTATGCCTATACTATACAGTTAAAATGTTGATTGTTGTGTCTATATTTATTCCTTGTAGAGATGTAAATATAATCAGCATTCACTATATAGGAACATTGTGCATAAAACACACATTTATATGTGCCCACTTTCCTTTGGTTACTTAAAGAATATGTAGATGTCTTACTCTCCAGTATATTCTTCATATTTTCCCCCTTCTATAGATGAAGTAATGGGCTCCAAAAAGATCCCTGGGAGGTCTGAAAACTTGGAAAACATTTTCCAAATTTTTTTAAATTATACTTTAATCAAATTTGCATCTGTGTTGTAATTCGTTATGAATGCATAACCATAGTGAGCAGATCCCCTCCCCATATTATCATCTTTAGTGTTTTTATCATCCTCCCTCATTTGATTTAAATTCATAATTATCTCCCCTTTTCCAAAACTAGGTAGGTATTTAGTAGTTCTTCCTGCTTTAACTTCTTTTAAAATTTCATTTATTAATCTTGCAGGGTATTTTCTCTCCCAAAACATCTTTTTTACTTCATCACATTCATCTTTAGACTCCCTTCTAGAAAATCCCACTATCATACCTGTTACCATCATTAACCTATGACGCTCCTTTACTGACAAACCTGTAGTCTTCCTTGAAAACAAATTTAGAAACATGCTACAAGACTGCTAAATTTGCTACAGTCACCATTCTACCCATCACTGTATAGCCCTAAAAAAATTACAATGGCTTGAATTCCCCCACTACCTATTACTCCTTCAGCTTAGAACGACACATAAATTCATTCATAAACCACATGACTGCCCTGCCCTTAGCTCCCTACTCACTCTTTAAAACCCCATTAGGCCTCTGAAATCTGAACACCAACATCTTCAAATTCATAAACCCAAATCACCTGCAGGCCAGTTATTATATTCTTGGTAACATTGCCAGAATATGAAATAACCTACCTATATTCATCCACATACAGCAAAGCTCTCCTAACTTCAAAACTTCACTGCACAATCATCTCCTTTCCAATCAGACATGTAACTGTTCAGTTCCTTCCTCTGGCATTACTTAATCTACCAACTAAACCTAATTTCTGTTTTTAACTCTGTTTTATCTAGTTCTTGCTCCAACATTTTGTTCTCATAATAATTCCCTATGAACTTTTATCTACTTAATTTCTCCTCTTGCTCTCGCTTAACTTTCAATCCATTCTCCCCCTCTTCTTTCCCTACTGCCACTTTCATTCTACATCACTCTTCTTCCTTCTATACTATCTTTTTCTTTTTTTTTACTGTCCATTCTACTTACTAGTCCATCCCCATCTTTCTTATTCCTCTTTCTCTCTTTTCTTTCTTCCTTCCCTCTCCCCTATATATCACAAAGTAATCCTTTTATGCCTCTCCCTCTATACGTATGTTCTATTGTTTATACTATGTATCACTTGGATTTACATGCATTGGTGGTCATAACTAATTGAACTATTTTGTTGGGTCTAGTATTGTGTCATGTTTTTATTGTCTCCTCAATGAACAGGTTTAACTTTGCTGTTAATATAATGCTATATTAACTTTACCTATTTTGGGTCTATATTAGATAAACAAAAGTTTATCTTACTAAACGCTATCATGAGTGAAAATCCCAGAACCCAAAACCAGAATTGTGAGATCGCAGTACAGTGAAGATGGGAATATATGCCCTTTCCTCACTGTAGTGCGATCTCGGAGTTGGGATATATATTTAGCGAGGGGTGGGGGGGGCGCATCCCTCCAAAATTGCAGTTTCGAGTTCTGGGATTTTCAATAATGTCAGCATTCAGAAAGATAAACTTTCATTTATCTAATATAACCCTTATTTTCTATAACTTTATGTACATTTTTTGGTAATTTCTTTTTGTAATCTTCTTGATCTTTTTAAAATGTTTACTGAAACTTTTTTTTAAACTTTATGTAAGTCTTCGTTACCTTGGAGCTTTTCTCCCCAGGCCTCCACCGAAAATGGGCTTTTTTAGCTCAGTGGATTTTCCTGGTAAACAAATGTCAATAAATAGTAATCAGAAACAATAAGTGCCATCCTAATAAACTGACCGTTTACTATACTTTTCTTCTGTTGTAAAGGATGTTCACTTGTGAAATACAAATATGAATTAGAAAAACTGTCCTTTCTTTATAAAGCAGATTTAACTTTGTTTGTGGTGAACTGTGGTAGATGATTCTACAGCCCCCGAAGTGTGTTTTTTTTTTTTGGAGTAATATTTAAAAATGTACTGTTTTCTGCTTGTTTTGGCTTATGCTTAAATAGGGTTAAGGATGGATTCTGCTTCACATGGATGGGTAGCCTGTTCCTCTGAGACAAATATCTGCCTCTCCAACATGTCCTATTTATGATGTAAGCAACATTTTAATCCTTGGATCTAGTGGTTCTGATTTTGTTAATTTTGTGGATGTGCAAAAAGTTCATCAGAGCTGGATCCGAGGATGTCTTTTATGCCAGGCATAGAGTGCCTGTCAGTAACCTTTAGGAGAACGTGTGTAGAGATAAGGCTTTTAGGTGCTTCATATACGACAATGTGTTTATACACTGGATTCTCCTGGTAAAGAACCTTTGTGGATGTTCCACCTATTGCATATGTCTGGTCAGGTACATGTTGAAACAGGCATTATATTCAATGGTGGGTCTGCTAAAGGCTGACTAAAGTGGCACTATGACTTCGTTGAGCCAGGATGTCATGCCCTTACTTATTGATGAACTTATTATTGTTTAGATTGGCCAACATAGAATGATTTTCTTACTACCTTGGCCATATGTTAGTCAAAGTCCAGATTGCTGTCTACATATTTTCCCAGATTTCTGACTACTGGGTGAACTCTTAGGGGTGTCTTATCGATGGAGCCTGCGAGGCCATTTTCCCAAAAGGCACTATAATTCATTTCTTGGTATTGAGTTTCAATCCATGATTTCAGCAATAGCCATTTGTCTGTGTTAGACCCTCTTGTAAGATGTTGGTGTCATGGGACAATCTATAATAGCTCCCAATTTGCAGTCATCTGCAAAATTGGTCAGGCAAAGGTCCTTGATATTAATGCCTTTACCTCTGACAAATAGATGTTAAATAGGACTTTTCCAGCATGGAGCCCTGAGGTATCCCACTGGTAAATGGTCTCTTATTGGAGATGGTCTCACCAATCCTGACTTCCTGGCTCCTGTATGATCCCCTAGATTTATGCCCAGTTCGATGAGTTTGTCAACTATAACTGAGTGGAGTATTTTGTATCAAACTCCTTAACCAGGTTTAGGTAGGTAGTATTCAATGTTTTTCCCTCAATCATGTCTTGGTGGTTTACTCAAATAAGTCTATCAGGTTCAGTAAGCATAATCTTCCCTTGACAAAGCCAAATTGGGTTGGGTCCAGTGTCTGAATGTTGCCTATGTATTTGTTCACTATTTCAATAAAAATTCATGCCATTGCTTTGGATATTAGACTAGTCAGACTAATGAGTCTTTAGCTTCTGGTGTTGGTTGATGGTCCACCTTGTGAAGTAGGATAACTGTTGCAGTCCTCCATTCTCATGGTACAAAGCCTGTTTTGAGGCTATAGTTGAAGTGACTCAAGCGGTACTAATAGGTCATGCTTCAAACTATTTAAGGACATCCAAGATATTGTTGAGGCCCATTGATGCTTCGTTTTTTACTTTAGCGAGCACCATCAGGACCTGCTCCCTGCTAATAGATGTGGGGACAGTTATGCTGGTAGGTATTTCATTGTGGGAGGCAAGAGGGGAGTGGGAAGTGAAGGTTGAGCCAAATTTGCCAGCCAGCAGATTTGCTATGTCACTCTGCTCAGTGAAGGTGGCACCATTGTTTATTTATTTGACATTTGTTTACCTGGAAAGTCCAAATGAGCCAGGAAGTGCCCATTTTCAGTCGAGGCCCCGGGAGAAAACCTCCACAATCACAATCTTTCAAAAATCAAATACAGACATTGTAAATCACAAAGTAATATGTTACACTACAAACCATCAAGTACAGATATTTTAAATCACAAAGTATCATGTTACACTGCAAAACACGAGTGAAAAAAATTTAATGAGAAAAACATAGAACATATGTTTCACAGTAGAGTGCAATGAAAAACAATAACATGAGTTGGAGAAAATATGTGAGGAAAAACTCAGTAGAGCTATTATTTGTTACATAGATTAGTATGTGATAAATGAGACCTTAGACAATTCTAGTAAGATATTTAAAGAGATATCAGAGATTATCTGAGATATCAGAGCTAGTAAAGATGTGCAGCAGGTAAGGGTGATAAACGATAATGAGGGAAACGTACTCACAAGCGAGGTGAGTGTGTTGAGCAGATGGAAAGAGGACTTTGAGGGGTTGATGAATGAAGAGAATGAGAGGGAGAGAAGGTTGGATGATGTGCGGATAGTGAATCATGAAGTGCAGTGGATTAGCAAGGAGGAAGTAAGGGTAGCTATGAAGAAGATGAAGAACGGAAAGGCTGTAGGTCCAGATGACATACCTGTGGAAGCATGGAGGTATTTAGGTGAAATGGCAGTGGAGTTTTTAACTAGATTATTTAATGAAATCTTGGAAAGTGAGAGGATGCCTGAGTAATGGAGAAAAAGTGTTTTGGTACCAATTTTTAAGAATAAGGGTGATGTGCAGAGCTGTAGTAACTACAGAGGTATTAAACTGATCAGTCACAGCATGAAGTTATGGGAAAGAGTAGTGGAAGCTAGGTTAAGAAGGGAGGTGATGATTAGTGATCAGCAGTATGGTTTCATGCCAGGAAAGAGCACTACAGATGTGATGTTTGCTCTGAGAGTGTTGATGGAGAAGTACAGAGAAGGTCAGAAGGAGTTGCATTGTGTCTTTGTGGACTTAGAGAAAGCATATGACAGGGTGTCTAGAGAGGAGTTGTGATATTATATGAGGAAGTCGGGAGTGTCAGAGAAGTATGTAAGAGTGGTACAGGATATGTACGACGGTAGTGTGAGAGCAGTGAGGTATGCGGTGGGAGTGATGGATGTGTTTAAGGTGGAGGTGGGATTACATCAAGGATCAGCTCTGCGCCCTTTCTTATTTGCAATGGTGATGGACAGGTTGACAAACGAGATCAGAAAGGAGTCCCCGTGGACTATGATGTTTGCAGATGACATTGTGATCTGTAGTGAGAGTAGGGAACAGGTGGAGGAGACCCTGGAGAGGTGGAGATATGCTCTAGAGAGAAGAGGAATGAAGGTCAGCAGGACTAAGACAGAATATATGTGTGTGAATGAGAGGGAGGATAGAGGAATGGTGAGGATGCAGGGAGTAGAGGTGGCGAAGGTGGATGAGTTTAAATACTTGGGATCAACAGTTCAGAGTAATGGTGAGTGTGGAAGAGAGGTGAAGAAGAGAGTACAGGCAGGATGGAGTGGGTGGAGAAGAGCTTCATGTGTGATTTGTGACAGACGAGTACCAGTAAGAGTGAAAGGGAAGGTCTACAAGAGGGTAGTGAGACCAGCTATGTTATATGGGTTGGAGACAATGGCATTGACAAAAAGGCAGGAGTCAGAGCTTGACGTGGCAGAGCTGAAGATGTTAAAATTTGCACTGGGTGTGACGAGGATGGACAGGATTAGGAATAAGTATATTAGAGGGTCAGCCCAGGTTGGAAGGTTTGGAGACAAAGCCAGAGAGGCAAGATTATGTTGGTTTGGACATGTGCTGAGGAGGGATGCAGAGTATATTGGGTAAAAGATGCTAAGGATGAAGCTGCTAGGTAACAGCAAAAGAGGGAGGCCTAAGATAAGGTTTATGGATGTGGTGAGGGAGGACATGCAGGTGGCTGGTGTGAAAGAGCAAGATTCAGAGGACAGGACGAAATGGAAACAGTTGATCTGCTGTGGCAACCCCTAACGGGAGCAGCCAAAAGAAGAAGAAGATGAGATTATATGATTAGAGATATTGAGGGAAAATTGAGTGATGTCTTAGTATGAGAGATGGTGTTCATATTATGGTTATAGAAGGAAAAAGGATGGAGAGAAAAGGTGATTATAAGAAGAGTGCAGAGTAGAGGTATCTTCAGGTAGCTTAGGTGAGTATGGAGGAAAGTTATAGAGGTAGAGGAAAGGTTTGCACTCTAGAGATGAAGTGGATAAGGTAAGGTAGTAGGAAAAAGAAAAGAAAGGAGTGGAGTTGGAGACTGGAAAGGGTTGTGAGGTGTGATTTAGGTTGAACAGGGGTGAGTGAAGTATAGTGACTAAGTTCTGCCAGGATTGGCACAGGAGCAGGTCCAAGATTGTGTAAAGTGTTCTTTTAGGGAGCATTTAAAGGTAGGAAGATTAGCAGTAGTTTTGGTTTTTATAGGTATGGAGTTCTATTTTTTTTGCTACTGAGTATGAGTATAATTTTTGTCCAGGGGATTTATTCGGTTCATTTATGGTGAGAAGTGGTTTGTCTTCTGAGCTAAATGTTCTTCTAGGGAAGTATATGTTGACCAGAGCTCTTATCATTAAGGTGGTTGATCTTTGTGATTTTAGCCATGATTTGTTTCCTTTTGTTATATACCCTGTTAAGGTAAGAATTCACCAGTGTGGTTTGTTTTTAGAGTTGTTTTGGGCTTACGTCTAGTAGGTACAGTAACCTCTATATAGCCATTTACATGTTTGTATAGTGTTTCTCTGAACAATTCCACATAGGTTGCTATCAACTTGGGGTTAGGAGGGGCATTGGATTTTGACAAACTATCACTTAATAGGATGTGGTTTGTTTTAGAATAGTTCCTAACTATTGCAGGGTTTGCTAGGGTTACTGAGTTGATTTTTATTTTGAAGGAGACAGGTTTGTGGTCCAACCTCATTAGTGAGGATGTGACAATGGGTTGTACAGTGCTCTCGCACATTGATGAGTACCAGGCCCAGTGTGTTTGAACCTCTAGTGGGTGTGCATACTATCTGATCAAGGGTATTTGTGTCAATAAAGTCCAACAATCATTGTGCTTGCGAACTTGAGGTAGTGTATGTTTCCTAGTCTATAGAAGGGTAGCTAAAGTCTCCTATGAATATGGTGTTCAGTTTAATGGTGAGCGTCTGTAGTCGGTTTGTGTATGAGCTATGGGCTTCTTGGGGCATAGAGGGTGACCTATAGCTTGCTAAGATATGGTTTGGGACTTTGTCCAAGATGATTTGCACACAGATAAACTCCATGGTATTGTGCTGTTTAACCAACCTAGAGTTATGCTTGTTGCTAATGTAGATTGAGATTCCTCTACCGTTTGTCCCTGTCTGTGCAGCTTAAGGTCAAACTGTGTGGAATGCACTGAAGCCTTGCACTACCGGAGTACTTTCTGTGGATTTAAACTATGTCTCGGTAATGGCACAGATGTCTGTATTCCCCAGAGTGAGGAGAACTTGTAGGTTGTGAAGTTTCATGTTGAGGCTCCTAGCATTGAGCAGCAGCACCTTTAGTAGAAAAAAAAAAAAAAGCGACCCATAAAAGGCTTAAAAAAAAATAATATAAAAATCCAGGATGAGGATGCTTAGCGCGTGCTGCCAATGCAGCTTCTTCTGCATCAATTATAGTCTTAAAGTCAATATTTAAACTGTTTTTATTATGTTTGAAGAAAAAAATAATAATATATGTGTATATACTCATCTGTACATCATGATTACAAATGGAATTGGATGAACCTTTAGGTTTCTTTGAGTTTTATTTGCAGTGTCAGTAGCTTTGTCAATTTGCAACTGCCTAAAAAAGGCTCTAAGGAGGTGGATAAAGTTGTACCTAATACTTGGAAGCATATGAGGGACAGGTGTGGAGCATCCTTTGTGAAGCAGTGTGTTATTTTGACAAATATTGAATCCTCTTGGAACAACGCCAGAAACTAAGCCCATTGACATTCCCCCCACCCCACACACCAAGTAAAGGCTGAGGTGTCTGTTGTAACTGATGGCTGTGGAACAGGAGGAGAGAATTCGAGACCTGATTTCTAAGAAATTTGAAGACGCCAACATATGATCTCCCTTTTTGCAAATCACAAGGCTGGAATTTGAAAAGTCAATGGATGTTGATGCTGAGACCTAAAAGATTTCAGATACCATTCATCTTTCTCATCAGGAGTCTTGCAAAAGCTATTATGAGAATCATGGATGCCATGAGACCCAGCATCCTGAGGTATTCACTGGCAGATAATGAAGCCTATGTGGAAGACCCAGAAATAGATCTAAACATGATGGCAGTTAATTCCATAGTGTAATAAAGCACCTAGTTGCAAATGTGCTCCTTTTTATCTTGCATTAATTTCTACCATCAGATTATCAGATCTTGGAGTTGTCACATGGGTGTCATGGTTTAGAAATAATGACTCATACTATAACTTAATTATTCTCTGCACCTTAAACTGTTAAGTTCCTTCACACTTCCTCTTAATAATGTTATGAACAAAAGTTATATCCTCCCTTTGTCTACTGTCTTTTGTAGATAACAGCCCTAGACTCAATGACCTCCCTCGCATAACTTCCTTCCCCTCTGTCTTAACATTCTAGTGGCCTGTATTATATACACAACCATGTTTTCTTTTTTTCTTTTACATACTCTAAAACTGAATACATTATCTGAAATGTGACCTGACCAGTGATCTAAAGAATGGGGGAATTAGCTGTTTTGGTTCCTCCTCCTCCTGGGACTATCTTGCCATTCGCATAAATGGCTTATTTGTTACTGACATCTGAAGACTTCAGGAAATAGAGGGTAAAGTTGGGGACAATCACCAGCATCCTGCAGGATTTTTTTATTGTATTTTATTTGTTAACAGTGTAAACAAACTGGATGTGCCCCTTTGCAAGAGTGAATGGGGAGCATTGTCTGGTTAAGTGATTTGTTCAGTCACACAGATGGCAAAAGGTGGTGAAAGGAATTAAATCCTCTACCCTTGACTACAGGAAGCAGCTCAAAAACAGCTCATTCTTTACAGTAACTGCCACAGCAGACATTTTCTTATGCTTCTGACAGCCTTATTTATATAGGCCAGCATGTGCTGTTTAGTGGCTTGTTATAAAATGTGGCTTAAAGATGTATTCACAATGCCCTGCTGGAGTACATGAACTCATTGGCCAGGCTCATACCCCTGCATCTCTTGTGCATTGAAACACTTTGCAGGACTTTCCACCAGTCAATGCTCTTGTGTGAAGAGATTAACTCCCTCCCTTCTGGAACTGGCAAGTTGATTTTATCTGTCCCCTTCCTTCACTCCCTGGCCTTCTCCTTCAGCTCCAAGCCTATGTCATCTTAACATAGTCAGGGCTCCACAGCTGTATGCCAGAGTACTGACCAGAATTAACTCTTTGTTATTAAAACCTGTAGTCATGGAGATGTAACTCAACATTCTTTTGGTAGTCACAGCTGTATTTTCAGACTGTTCTTTTTAGTATTCCACTTCAAATGCAATTACACCAAAGACTTTTACCTATTGTCTTTCTAGCTTGCATATCATCCCAGTGGTCTTACTTCCCATAGTCTAGTACAGACCTGGGAATTGTACAGCCCCAGGGCCACATCTGGCCCTTTGGCTATGCCTGACTGGCCCTCAGAGCTGGATCCACAGGACCCTTAAACATTTATTTTAATAAAATATTAAAAAAAAAAAAAACTTCTCATGCCATCGTGGTGGCACCTCTTCCTTTAAGGAGAACCATGTGTGCTCTGCACACATGGCAGTGCGGAAGTAATCATATTCTACACTTGCGCGCGGAATTTAAATAAGTTGATTAGTAAGAGAAAAGGTAAATGTGTGTGTGTGTGTGTGTGTGTGTGTGTGTGTGTGTGTGTGTGTGTGTGTGTGTGTGTGTATGTAAATTAGAGATAGAGAGAAAGTATGTGTATGTGTATGTGTGTATGTAATTTAAAGTAGCCGTTCTTTTCGTATGAGAGTGTGTGTGTGTGTGTGTGTGTGTGTGTGTGTGTGTGTGTGTGTGTGTGTGTGTGTGTGTATAATTTAAACTAGTGGTTCTGTTCTGCAGTCTAAACTAGAGAGAAAGTGTGTGTGTGTGTGTGTGTGTGTGTGTGTGTGTGTGTGTGTGTGTGTGTGTGTGCGTAATTTAAACTAGCCATACTGTTCCTATGAGGAATAGAGTGTGTTGTTGTATGAGAGAGAAGGTGTGTATGTGTGTAAAATTTAAACTAGCCATTCTTTGCTGTGTGAGAAAGAAAGCGTGTGCTGCTGTGTGAGAGAGTAGGTGTGCGTGTGTGTGTTGCTGTGTGAGAATAGAGAAGGTAGGTGTGTGTGTGTGTGTGTGTGTGTGTGTGTGTGTGTGTGTGTGTGTGTGTGTGTGTGTGTGTGTGTGTGTGTTTTTAAAATATCTCTCAAATGTCCAGATTTAACCTCATAGTCTTGATCTGTTTCTCATGAAATTTGTCATTTTCTGGCAATTCACGAGGACTGCAGTCACTAATAATGAGATATATGAGTTTCAGACTTCATAACTTTTGGAAAATGCTTGCTAACACAAATCCTGTTATTCTAGCTAGTAAATTTCTAAGTTAAAGAGAGCAATATTTAAAATCTATCCCTATTTTTGGGGAAGTGTATGCCCATTATTTTAGGCTTTGTCCATATTTCTTGCACTAAGAGGTTGAGAGGTTTGCATACCTCTCAACTGTCCAGATTTTTGTCTCATATTTGTGGCCTATTCCTCATAAAATTTGTAGTTTTCTGGCAAATCACTGAAGACTGATAAATTTGAATTTCAGACTTCATTTCCTTCAGAAAATGCATGCTAAGACAATTCCTGTTATTCTAGCAACTTTCTAAGTCTGTAAAAGCAATATTTAAAATCTATCCCTATTTTCGGGCTTTGTCCCCCATTATTTTAGGCTTTGTCCAGATTTCTTGTACTGAGAGGTTGATCAGTATGGTATGTAATGCCCTAGCTTGGAGGGGAGGCAGGTTAGTTAATTAACTTGATCAGGCTTCACCCTGTAATTTGGTTACAGGAGACATGAAGCTGAATCCTCTATACCAGCTACCAGACTGCTGAAGGAATTTTGAGTTTCAACGGACACAATAGCCTGAATCCTGTAGTCTACACCAACTGCTAGAATGCTGATGGAATTGTGAGTTTGTGTTTCAGTACATTTTCAGGGAATTGAGTTTCAGTGAGTTTTCATAGAATTGTGAGCTTCAAGAGAAGAAAAGTTTACTGTTGCTCATGCTAAGTCTGTTTTCAATATGCAACTGTTTTGTTTAGCAAATGGCAATCACTGTTTGTGCTGTAGAATTTGAAAACAGTTTGTTTGTTTGTGTCTTTCGGCTTTTCCCGGTTAGGGGTTGCCACAGTGGAACTCCGGTCCGCTAATGATTGGTAGTGGATTTTTATGTACTGGGTTACCAGCCCTGATGCACAACCTTCAATGAAGGCACGCCCCATTCACGTATGCCTCCACACAGAAGACGCTCTAGCTAAGAATCAAATGGGACAACGTCTTGCTATGAGGTGACAATGCTACCGCAGCACCACCACCACAGAATTTGAAAACAGTGTTAGTGCATAATTGCCTTTGGTGCAGAAGGCTGTGGATTCTACTCCCACACCATGTAGAATAGATGGAGTGCTGGTATTGCAGTGCCTTTTCGATTGCTGATTATTTTGGTGCATTTTAAGGGGGGATAGGGGTTCTGCACTCCTGAGTGTGTCCTTCTATTTATGAGATGCGTAGTAAGTATGAACTTCTCTATTAGTCATTCCCTATTGCAATATTTCAGATTATCATTTTTAATGGTACATATGCAATTAATTCTTCAAGGGCAGCAGGCACTGAATTTGTAGAGGAAACATTGAAATGTAGAGTTGTTTGCCAGTAGCAACCTCTTCATTAGTTACAGATCTCGTTAATGTGGAATTATTTGGATGACTTTTACTTCTGCAGAGATTGTGCTTATTAACTGATATTGGTGGATTGTAATGACAGATGTCTGGGTGGCCTTTTATGGTTGAAATTTTCTGCAATTCGTGGTTTTGTCGTTATTGTTTCATTGTTTAATGGAAGAATGTTCAAAACTACAATTTTAAAACAAATTCTAACAAGTGGTGCTGGAATATAATTTAATACAATCAGGAAGATGAATCAAAGAACACGTACATGTATGCATTGCCCTGAAATGTGTGCAAGGAGCCTATGGTTTGAAAACAGCCCAAAGCTTAACTTAATCCTCCACTGGCCAGATACATTTTCTTTGAATGTGGGTTTTAATGCCATTTCAACTAATGTGAGTTTCAAGGACAGAGAAGTTTACTGCTCATGCTAAGTCTGTTTTCATTGCAAGACTGTATTGTTTGGTTAGCAAATGGCTATCAGTGTTTGTGCTATTTTATTTCAATATCTGTAATCATTGTAGAAGTAAATAAGAAAGCAGTACACACACTGACAGATTTGAACAGTGTTTATAGTAAATGGAGAGAAATAGTCAAGGAATGAAACACTGGAATTGCTGGGGAGGGGGCTGCTAACAGGAATGGAAAAAAAGGGTGGGAGAGGGGAGTAGATGGGCAGGGTTATGGGAGGTGTAAGGGGTACATCATTGGTCCAGCCCACCAAAACAGTCCCAGTTTCTCATGTTGCCCCTTGGGAAAATTAATTGCCCACCCATGGTCTAGTATGTGTCATTCTTCAGCAGTGAACCTTAACTGCCATTTATTGACTCATAACTGTTGCAATACTCTTTATAACCTGTTTCGCCGCTGCCTGCAGTTCTCTCTGTTGTGATGACATCTGCAATAAGACTAATCCTGCATATGAGATTAGTTATTCACATGTTAAAGAAATAGATTCTGTTGTGAATTCCTGAGGCATACCACTGTCTATTTCCCTTTTTTTTTATAGTAATTTCCTCTTCTAGTGCACTCTGTGTTCAGCCTTCTAGCTTCTTTGTCATCCTTCTGGACATGTCTCTCCTTTTTCAAACTTCAGTGTGGTTAAAAAAAAAACATCAATTATGAATTCCAAGTGTGTGACATCAAACAACTGGCCTACTTATTTCTTCTGTAACCCACTTTTAGTATGGAAACTCTAGGTATATCAGCAGAACATTATGGCTCTGAACCCATACTAGTTTATGTCCCAGATATTGTTGGCGAACCATAAATCAGACCACTCCTTTCCATTGCATTTTTTCCATTATCTTCTCTGCTACTCAGATTATTCTAACAAGTCCACATTTCTTGAAGCTGCTTTGTGTGTGTGTGTGTGTGTGTGTGTGTGTGTGTGTGTGTGTGTGTGTGTGCACACACACACATGCATGCACACACACACACACACACACACACACACACACACACACACACACACACACACATATATATATATATATATATATATATATATACACACACACACACACACACACACACACACAGACACACACACACACACACACACACACAGACACACACACACACACACACACACACATTGTTAAATGGTACTACAGATAACCCTCTCTAGTATTCTGGGATTTCCTTGCTAATGAAGAATTTGTTAAACAGTTCTTTTAGAAACAGGATAGATTACTAGCTATTTTTTAAAGATACTGGGAAATACTTCATCTGCCCAGTGGATTCCATAAATGTTACTACTTGTTATTGAAGACAGATGAAAACCATTTACTTAGAATGTCTGCTTGCTTAACTTGTTGTTTGAGCCCCTTACATTCCTTCTCTAACCTCCTAATCTCTCTTCTTCCCCTTTCCTTTATTTTTTGATTTACCTAAAGAACCAGTTTTCTCTGATTTTCTTTTGGACAGATCTATTTCTATAATTGACTTGGCTATTCTAACCTGGCTGCCATCTGTCCATCCTGTTTGTTTTCCTGTCTACCCAAATCTCCAAACTCTCTCCTCTTATTTTAAGTTCTCTTTTATCTCTTACTACATGATTGACATCTCCCTAGAGACATTTATTTCCTTCTTTTAGATATTCTTTTTTCTGTCGAATTGTTTTCATGCACTATTCTTAATGTTATGCCAAAGCCTTTGATACACTGTTCCTACTTTTTTTTCCTGAAGCCTATTAGCTCCTTTGATGTTTTCATTCCTCCCTTTTTCTGCATTCTACCTCGGTGCTTCATATAGCCCCAAAGCAGTATTTTGGCTCTCTAAGAGAGACTCTGTCACCTTTTGCTTTTATTTGTTTTCTAAACTGCCAGCAACTTGCAGTCATTCTGATTTCTAGACAAGTTTTATTACTTTACATTCAATATATCTTACTATGTTTGTTTCTATAAGTACTGAACATTAATAGCCCATTAAATATCAGTGTTTTTACTTATAATTTCCATGTCATATGTTTGGCTTTTCTTTTTGTAAATTGCTTAGCATATAAACTTTTAAATAAAATGTAACCTAATTAAATATGAAAAGAAGTACATGCCAGCCAACCCCACTGGAGACTATAGTATTTGGGTGGTCTGGGTGGACTGCAGATATGTTGATGACTGATTATAGAGTAGGGGCTACGGGGAAGGTGGGATAGCAAACCTTGTAGGCCTCCTATAAGATACCCCCTTTTACTGAGCATGATGTCACCTTAAAGGAGGTACTATAATGTAGTTAGAAAGTGTGAGGTCTAGCCCCACACTGAAAGCAAACATTAGGTTTATTACTGTAATGGAGGCCATTGCCTCAAAGATATACCCTTCAACTGAGCATGATGTGACCATACTGGAGATACTACAATGTAGTTAGAAAGCGTGAGGTCTAACCTCACATGGAAAAGAAACATTTGGTTTATTACTGTAATGGAGGCCATTGCCTCAAAGATATACCCTTCAACTGAGCATGATGTGACCATACAGGAGATACTACAATGTAGTTAGAAAGTGTGAGGTCTAACCTCACATGGAAAATAAACATTTGGTTTATTACTGTAATGGAGGCCATTGCGTAGTCTCTTGATCCTACAGTATTTTGGCAATTTGCTGTCATTTCATATATAACAAGAACAGGAAAACAGTTATAGATTTTTTTCATTATTTAAGTAAAAATCACAAGAAAAATAAATAGCCACAATTTTCTTAGTTTTTGCAGAATGTTATTAAACACTGGAAATTGCTTAGTCCTAAAATGAAACAAGTACACGAGATGAAAAAAAAAACATCCAAAATTCCATAAAAAGGTTAAGGAAAAACAAATTAAAAAAATGTAAATGTTAGTTTTCTTTTTTTTTCAGGGACTTGATACTTCAATTAAGGTTGATTGAAGCCAACATTTATAACTTGAAAGGTATGCCTTTAGAAATGAATGCCTGTGAGTCCCTTTACTTTTCTGTTTGGAGGTTCAAAAGTACTTAGTAATGTGACAGATTGTTTAATCAATTTGCTATTAAAATATGACTCTATAATTTTGCTTCTAGTGTCATAGTAATGCAATAGGCAACATTGTCTCTTCACAACAAGAGGTTATCCATTTCGATTCTCAGCTGGGGTACCTTCTGTGTGGATTCTGCATGCCCACCCTGTGCTTACATAGGTTTTCTTTGATTTCCTCCCATCTCTCAAAGACCTGTGGTGCTGACTGGAGACTTTATCTTTATATTCACCAAGGTAAGCATGTGGACATGAGGTGTGTGAGTAATACGGAACAAAGACCTGGCTACCAGTTTCTGTTCCTACTTGCATAGCAAACTCCATGGATGGCAGTGTTTTTTCATGGGTATGTTATAGAAGTTGGATGTGACTTGTGAGCATAGATTGTTGGCTACCTCTGCTTTACATGCATTTTTTTTTTTTAATTTCTGGAAAACAATGCATCAGTGCCATAGTATTACACAGGGAATCCAGAATATTTTCCAGTATCGTTTAAAATGTCTAAAGAAAAGTGGAACATATGCAGTGGGTGGATATGGAAAGCGTATTCAGTCTCTGAATCTACTGTAAATTAAGTACACAATTATTTTATTTATTTTATTTGCATTTGTTTACCGGGATGGTCCACTGGGCCAAAAAGTGCCCATTTTCAGTGGAGGCCCGGGGAGAAAAGCTCCATAATGATTTATACAAACAACAAACAAATGTATCAAATTCAACAAATACAAGAACAAGAGCTGAAACATCTCCACTGGTAAATGTTTATTCAACACATCCAGACTGTACAGTGATGTTTGCTTTCAGGTTTGTCCCTGCAACACACACATATGCAGACCTTCATCATTTGGACATCACTGGCAATAAGACAAGCATCTTTTTTTTTCTTTTACTAGCTAATCTTCAAGCAATATACATTATGTTTTTCATTAAAGGAACCCTACCTAATATAAATGTGTATTTTATATGAACAGTGTATGTCATGCTGTTACCAGGCCACTGCTATAACTGATTTATAAGTGCCCTCAGCACAAGAAGATGTTCTGTTTACAATTTGCTGACATAACTATCTGGGCAATGACCTTGTGACATTTTGTGTTTCAATGTTTAGGACAATAAACCAAAGTCAGCAGTGTTATAAGTATTCATGCCGCCGAACACACTGCATTCAAGAAGATCATTACTTAGCTTAAATGTGTTAAAAGTACATTTAATTAGGAAGCCATATAAGTCATTGTCCTTTTTTTGCTAAATTAAATATGTCTTAACACATTTAAGATGCTTTTCAGAATCAGCTCTAAGCTCAGATTATTTCACAACTTTTAGCAGCAGTGCTCATAGCAAATACATATAAAACAGAAAACAGGGTAAAACTGTCTTCTGAATTTTATACATCTCTGTTAGTATGTAAATGACAGTGCCATTTTTAGATGCTTGGCATGGCACTTTGGCAATTACAGAAAGTGCAATGTAAAAGCAGCATACTGGCGATCCTGTTATGAGGGATTACAAAACTGAAATAACAGACAAGTGACTCTGGCGTGTAGGCACCTGAAGATGAGTTCCTTTATTTCTCATTTAGTGCTTCCTCTCTGTATTTACATAAAAAAAATTTAAATAACAGAGAATACAGGATATATCTTCAATTAAGCAATACAATTATGTTCTTTCCAGTCAGGACTCTATTTCCCATCTATTTGGTCCTCCATTGATATCACTAACTATAATCAGGAAATTTAGAAAGTGAAGCATCCTGCATCTATGTTATACAGTTGAAACTATGTTTTTTTTTTTCTGTAGGAGAAAGCCCACACTGAGACTATTGACCATAATGTTACACTTGCAGGGTGACAGAGAGAGCTCAATATAGTCAGGATATGGAGATCTGATTACAGACATCCTGCATAAAGTTTGCAGATGTTCATTCAATAAATTCATGTGGAATGTGTGGAATGAATCACATCAGTTTCAAAGATAAAGCAACCAACAACATCTAAAGTGAATCTTTTTTCACTCAAATATGTTATATTTCAACCTGTACTACAATTTTATGTTTCATTCTCTGCTACCATCTATGTAAAAATTGATGTTTCAATTTTGTATTTCTTCCATGCTATGCAACAACATATCCTTAAGTATGTTTCAGTTTTTGTATTTCATTGCATTTGCCATGCTATGTAACAACTTATATCTCATCTTTGTTTACATCATGTCACCAGCTCTTACTGATTATTTTTGCTTTTATTGTACAGGAGCTTTTCTCCTAGGATCTCCACTGAAAATGAGCTTTTGGCTCAGTTGGACCAACCCAGTTAACAAATGTCAGATAAATAAATAAGTAATAAATAAAAGTGAGAATCTTTCTAGACTCTTCCAAAATATACAAGTTTATACCTGAAATGTGTGTTTAGTTGTTATAGCTATCAGTCGAATAGAACTATGCATTACCAAGTAATGGGAGAGCCCCATAAATTACTGCAGGGCAGCACTCATTAGATATAGATAGATAGATAGATAGATAGATAGATAGTACTTAGCTAACTGCCCTTGCGAGCCATTTTAAGCCTAGCCAATTATCCCTTGTGAGACTCAAACCCTGCACCTTGTGTTTGTAAGGCAAACACCTTAACCATTAGGCCACCCTCCCAACCCCATGATATATTTTAAGGGATGCCAACTTACATTCAATGAATAATTTCCTGGAAGTAACAGGCCACAGACAAGCTATAATGGGGGAGTGAGAGTACCTTGCTCAGCTCTAGTAAATAATACAGCAATCCTTAACCAAATACAATACTTAATCAAGCAACTATGATGGCAAACTCTTGCACAGAATCATGTTTAGCACTTTGTTAATTGATGATTTAAGATATAACTGGGGATACAATAGTTCATCTTATTATATTCAGGTGATAAATTTATTCTATATGTTACTCATATTTAGTTAACACATTGTTCTGTTTATTCCTCATGTTTAGTTAACACATATGCTAGTAGAGTGTTTAGACTCGTGATGTTAGATATACATGTTTTCTACTGTTGTTGCTTGATTAAACATGGAAAAAAGCATAGAGTACAGAGTAGAAATTAAAATATAGATCCCAAGGTCAGTACCACAATGATTCATCAGGAAAAAGAGGTAGATAACCTTGATAGTTTTATCTGGATATTGAAAAAAGTATGTAATGAAAACTACATTTAAATTAAGCACGATCAAGAAGTGAGGCTTTTAACTCATATGTGCATGTGTAAGGTAATGCTCTGTTTGGTTGTCATGGTTTGTGCTGCATTTCCTTGCTACACACTGGTACTGAATGGTCCAACTCTAATCATGTTTGACTTGCCTACCAGTCCCAAAGATGAAAACAACTGTAACCATACCATAATATAACCAAGGCACCATACAAATATAATAATTCTATCCACCACAACAAACACAACAAATATACACTTCCTTACACAACAAACGGTTCACAATACACATACAGTCAGTTGCCATCGCCACACATCATAGGTTTACATCTTATAAATTTTCAGTTTTTCTATAATTGCGTTTAAATTATAACCTTTGAAAATCCAAAAATTACAAAGCGCAGAAATTCAATTTAATGCAACTTCAAAATAAATCAATTCACAAATTTAAATAAAATATAATAAATATAAATAAATATAATATAGAAGTAAAATTATTAAATAATATATGTATAATATATGTATCAAAAATATATATAAAATATAAAAATATAAAATAAATAAAATATATATATAATATATATATATATACTCATATTATAATATATATATAAATATATAAAAAATTTATAAGCAAACATAAATACATATAATAACAATATAACATATATAATATATATATATATTAGCCTATCATATATTAAAAAATTAAAATATAAAAAATATATAAATATAATAAATAATAAAAAGTGTTAAAATATCATCATTCATAATATATTGTTTCAGAGATCCAGTAGCATATATCCGTATCATTATTCACCTATAGGACAAATACCCAAAACTATACCCTTTCCTATCACCTCCCTAGGGGTGTGATTTAATTATGTCTAAAACGCCAATGAAAATGATGATCAGTAATATATTGGTTAATATGTCTATATTCTTTTTTTTTTTCATCTGCCTTTCTAATACAATTCATATGATCATATGCATTGTTTGCCAAACTTCCTTCCTTTAGTTTTCCCATATAGTAAATGCGTGGAAAACATTGTGTGAAATATTCATTTCTACTACTACTATGACAATACATCACATTTATATTTAAAACCTTTCTTACTTTTCACTTTTATTATTTTATTATATATTATTTATTTTTTTTTTTTAATTTTAATTATGTAATAATATTGGTTGAATAGTATATATATATATTATAATATTATATTTATATAAATTTATTTATATGTCATTGATAACATACGTAAATTATATTTTATATATATGACATCTGTAGTGGCATTCATATTATTATATATATTATTTATTATATATATATATATTATATATTATATATTATATATATTATATATAATAAGATATAATATTAATATATATATATATTTATATTTTATTTATTTTTATTGATGAATTTTTCAGTTTCAAGACAATTTAATTACAATAATTATTATTTGATGACATTGTGTTAAATTAGAAACGCGCTCTTTTTGGTTAAAAAAGTAATTTAAAAATTTAAACTGAAGTTAACTAATGAGTTCTGAATGAAGATCAAATGTGTACAGGTGGTAACTTTCTTTTATGTTGTTATTATGTTGTTGTTGTGTTCGTTTGTTCGATTGGATTAAAAATATTTAGACTGCATTATTTTATTGGTACCTTGGATATGATATATTTGAAGGAGAGGGAGTAGTTAGTTACTTCCCAAGATTCACATAACAGTGGCGTAAGCTTTTATCAGTCCCAAAGATAGCAACTAAGTGTTGCTTAATGTAATTATACCTGTCTGTTTCTAAATTGCATTTTCTGATGATCTACTACTATTGTTTTTTTTCTGACAGAGATTTGTTTATCATGAATGCCTTTTTTCTTTTTTTTCTAAGGAGAGTATCAACATTTGTTTTCACATGAGTCTGCTTGCTATAAGTTTAATGTATGGTTGTTTTTCTGACTGACTGTGGCTTTCATGTATGGAATTTAAATTATACTGTATAGTAGGGCCTACTGTTTTTTTTTTTCTTTTTGACTGGGCTGTTTTGTATTGCATTTCCTTGATTTATACTGCTACTAAATGGACTAGTTCTAACTGCATTTGACCTTGACAGGTCCCAAAGACATCAAAGTGTTTTTTTTTTTCTTAATCTGATTTTATTTATATATTATTTAATACATTTTTATTAATTTAACATATTTACAGTACATACACAGAAAGGAAGAAATTCAACATCACCCAGTGTTATACAATGTTAGGAATGCATTGAATCATCAAGGCAATCTTATACAATTAACACATTAAGAGTCATGGTACTTCAATAGCAACATTTCAAGGCTATCTCAACCATTAGAAGTCTTAGTATAATCCACATACTAAGAAGAAAGTAACAGACCTAAAAATATCTTGGAAACATTTAGACTTCATTATAATTCATGAAATGCTTCAAATTATAAACCTTTACAAACAAATGAGATTAGGTCATAGCTCAATAAAAACATATCCAATAGGTTAATTCAACACCAAATAGATACTATTAATAAACCAATCACTATGTCTGAATTAAAATCACAAATAAGTCATCTTAGGACAAATAAAGCACATGCCCTGATAATATCCTAACTGAAATGTATAAACTATTGACAGGACAATCTTTACAACTACTTTTAAATGTAAATAGCTAAAGAAAATATAAATATGCGCCCTTCCTGGAAATACTCATTAATATCCCTAATAATAAAGTTTGGTAAAGATGAAAAATATTGCTCTTCATACAGACCTATTTCATTGTTAAATATAGACTACAAAATGTTTATGGCAATTTATGCGAACAGAATCAAACATTTTCTTCCCTTATTAGTCCACAAAGATCAAATAGGCATTATAAAGGGGAGGAAATACCTATGATAATATTAAAAGAATTTAACATTAATTTATCATAGTAAGCATCAATGTATAAACATGACTATGGTTTCCTTAGACAGAAACAGTGCTTTTGACTCTGTAAATTGGGACTACCGTTTTTAGTCTTAGATGACTATAAATTTCCAAAAGACTTTAATATACTAATCAAATCTTTATATGAAACTTGTCTTGCGTATGTTAAGTTAGGTTCATATAGGTCTGGTCCCATTACAGTAAAGAAAGGAACCAAGCAAGGTCATCCCCTGTCCCCTCTACTATTTGCTTTATTGATAGAACCTTCTGTGAATAGTATTAAATCAGATAGTAATATTCAAGGTATACAACTCTCCAAAGCTTTAAACTTGAAATTCCAACTGTTTGCAGATGCATTACTCTTAACTTTAACTAATTCAAATCACTCTTTACAAGCATGATTTAACTCCATGAATACTTTTTGAAATATGTCTGGTTTACAATTTAATGAAGACAAAACCAAAATCTTGCCTCTAAATCATAAATAAATAAATACATAAGCAAAAAATGTTTTAACTATGTTGAAAGAGATGGTAGACTACACTAACTAGAAATTTATTTATTAGAAAACTTAAGTGAGACACTCTCATTCAAATGCATTACTGTCTTAAATAAAACTGAATTAATGATGTATAACTGGAATTTTACAATGAAAGACAAATTATTCCTGATTAAATCAATTATCTTACCCAAGATATTATATCTTATACAAGTCTTTTCACTTCCTACATCTAAATAACTTATTCAAAAAATAATAAAATGATATTAAGCCAGATATAGAAGCATATGCTCTGTCATCTGCTATTAAGATATAACATTGTGGTTAAATCCATTCTACTCCTCTGTATGGAAGCAAATGCATGAACAAATTTGTTTGGATTCCATGTAGAATCAAAATCATGATTGATTGTTTATTCTACCAGACTTCTTACACTGGACTGTTAAATTCTATATATTAGAAAATAAAAATATTAAAATTTCATCACAATATATAAATCTTTCATTAACTATATTTAAAAAGTTTGTGAATAAAAATTCCATTATCAATTATTGTTTCTTTCATCTCTTTCCCTTGCCTTTACACTTAATAATCCTGAAACTTTTCAAACTTATATGAAGTATACGCTGAAAAAAGGGATTTTAATATTTTGGCATCAAATAATAGATCAAGGTAAGGTTCTGCCCATCAACCAACTTATGGACAAATTCAATATAGATAGGAAAAATGTGGTTAACTTTACAATCCTTAAGACGATATCTTATAAATAAAATAGAATTAATGCAAATGTCAACTAGATATGACATACCTAAAATTATTGAATACACTATATTTACCTCTAATCAACCTCATCAAGGAAATGGCTATTTATCTAACATTTGTAAAACTATAAAAAATACACCATAAAAAAACTTATTGGAACTATTTTACATTAGTAAATGGCCAACCACCAACCAAAGATGTCAAAAAATTCATTCTTAAATCTTCAAAACACACTACATTATCACTTCACTGGCAATTGTTTACCTGGAGATTTTTACACAGAAATGTTATACACCACATAAATTAGCCTTGATGTTTGCAAAAAAAGATTTATGTTTGAGATGTGAAGTAAAACAAAAAGCTGACTGGCAACATATTTTTTATGAGTGTAAAAGTCTTAAGGTATATTAGAATAATATCAACTACTTTTTTTCAGACTCTCTTCAATGATAACTTCCAATTAACTATATCATTTGATTTATTTAACACTCCCATAACCAGATGTGTTCCAAAGAAAGGATTTTCATTGCTCTGGTCTCTGTTAGCTATTGCTCAAAAGACTATTACTGTTAACTAGAAAAAGACATCATCTCCTTCATTCAGTGAATTCAAGAATCTCACCTTGAATGTTGCTCAAATGGAAATCATGACCTAAAAGGGCAGGTCTAACAGAATCACATTATATTACAATAACTGGATGACAATAATGGAAATTTTGGAGGAAATAGACAAAAATACTTCTTAATATAATTTATTTAAGATTCAGATATAAAATGATTACTATTCTGACAAGACACTTATGTAAACAGTTTTATAGTGCTTTGGAATGTTATTAATTCTTTCTCTTTTATATCCTTACTTCTTTTAATCACTTTGTATATCATGAGTTATCATACATGCATTTGTATTCTATATTAATTATTTTATTGTTATATGACTGAAAAGCTAATAAAAATATTGTAGGCAAAGAATGCATTAGCAAAACATGAAAAAAGTTTTAGTATGATTTATAGATCTTATTCTGATCACCTCTGTTTCAGTTTTACATAGTATTGCTGTTAAATTTAATAATTATTTCAATGTAGGAACTGAGTTTGATTTTCATTTTTTTCTAATAACTTTTCTAGCTATTGCCAGAAAGCTCCAGAACATTTTTTTGTTGTTTGGCTTTTACAGATAAAGGAAGTGGAATCGATCTAGTTAAAGAGCAATTATCAGACCATAACCCCTTAAAACATACGTATCTCTTTCCAATATACATTTAATTTTTCATAGTCCATAAACATGTATGTACAACCAGCTTTTACATCTTTACTACATCTCTAAAAAGTTGAAGAAGCATTTGATTAAACTTAGAGATTTTACAGGGATTAACACACATTCTATGTATATATTTCCACATAAAACTTTCCAGTATAAATTTGAAGAAGTTTGACTAACTGATTTAAGTAACAATGTTTTACTCTTACCATCTCTAAAGTCACTCACTCCACTACTGTCTAAAAAGTTCCAGAATTTTGCATCAAAATTATTATCATTATTATTATTGTTGTTGTTATTATTATTATTTATAATTAACTTATATAATTTGGATAAGCTTCTTTTGTAGGTCAATTTACCTTCAGTGATAGCATTCATACTTTCATATAATGGTAAATAGTGTTCTGTTCCTCTTAACTGATATTATGTACAAATTTGTTTAATTTCTTACTGGTGGATATTATTAACTGGTTAATATTCACCCAACTTATAATCTTTCATTAAATATTCCGGTAACTTAGCTTTTCTTTTTCCAAAGCAATCAAGACCATAATACTAATCCATTCATTTTTAGTAAATTCATTTTAACATTGTTTTGAGTTTCCTTAAATCTAGAGGTGTGTACAATGGGAAAACAAAATGTTTCCATTTTGATATTAATGGAGTTTTCAAAACATATTTCTTTGATTTCATATATGCAGAGTCTAAAGACTGAAATGAATGTCTTTCTAAGGTATATTTCATTAACTGGATTAAAGGGTTGTTACATATTTCTAATTTATCATATCTGATAAACTTATAAGAATTTAGTATAATGTGCTCCTGAATGGTTTTCCATTGACTGGTGCATGTTGAGACAATTCAAAGTATAATAGAGTTAAAATTTCCAGAAATAGAATACGATTCTGCAGCTGTGAAGCTAATACCACCATACTCCCATAATCTTATATGATTTCTATAAGCTGTTCTCTGCTTTTTAGGATGCCAAAAGAATGAAGTTAACATTTTTTCCATTTTTTTTTAAGTTTTGTCAGCTAGTAAAGCTATTGATTGCAATATATATATATATATATATATATATATATATATATATATATATATATTCATGAGTAATAGACTCATTTTAATATGTACTAACCTAGCCTCAGAATTAAAAAAAAAAATTCCATTTTTAATAAGTAGTAACACTTCAATTATTTTTTCAAAACTATTATTAGTAATCTCACATCTCAATACATTTTTATTTCTAAATATATTACTACTTTTCTTTCCCAATTATATTCATATTTATATTTAAACTTACTATCCAATAATTGATTTAACACTAAAGTTTCAGTTGTATTATTGTTAAATATCAGCAGTGATACTTCTTAAAACCTTTCAATTTTTTCATCTATTTCTTCACTTGAATAATTTTGAATTTCCTATAGTTAATAAAATATCATCTGTAAAAAGCTGTATTTTAGATTGATAATCCGTGTCAATTGAGAATTCATCATTTTTTTCATTGCTTGTTATGCTATTAGCTAAGTGTTTGATAACCAATGCAAATTATACAGGGGACAAGGGACACCCTTGCTTTGTGCCTTTGCTTAAAGCAAATCCTTGAGAAATATAAGATCCAATTTTAACATATGCTTTGGAGTTTCTATACAGTTTTTTAAATATTCCAATAAATTGTTTCAGAAATGTAAATGCTTCTAAAGTTTTAAACAAGTAGTTCTAATGTACAGAATCAAAATTGATATCTAAGCTAATTAGTGTTAATTTCCTTTTCATTCCTTTAGCTAAATCTAAGATAGTTACCATCTTTTTACATTGTCATACATTAATCTATTGATTATAAATACTGTTTGATCTGTATTGATTAATTTATCTACTGTATCTCTTAATCTTGTAGTGAAGCTGGAAGTAAATATTTTATAGTCTATGTTTAATAATAAAATAGGTTTGCAAGGGAAAGTAACTTATTATCCTTTCCTTGTTTAAGTGTGAGATTACAGAACATTTCCATGAGGGAGGTATTATTTTGTCAGTCTTAAATTATCCTAAAAATGTTACTCAATATTTTAAAAATATTTAATGGAAGTAGACTGTATAATTCCATACTTAAACATCTAACCATGAAGCTTTTTTCCCCTTTTTAAAGTTTCATTAACTTCTATTAGGGGACTAGGCCTATTCAGCAGAGATATTTTTGGTCATTAAATTTAATTATTTATTTAATTAATTTATTTATTTATCTTAAACACCTTTATTGAATTATCACTTGTGACAGAGGCAAATTTATATTTATACAAAAGTAATCAAACTATTAACAAATTAACGTTAACAAATATTATACTTCACATATATTGCAATGTATCATATAGCCCTAGCAACATTACATAAATTATTCAATTCCTGCTCTCTTTTTAAACAAGAAACATCTTTATTAAACCATCACTTATGACATAAGTAATCATACATTTATATAAATGAAAACAAACCACACCAACCCAGTCCTAGTTGCAAGCATTATACATCACAAACCATACTGACACACTCCCAGTTGCAAACATTCTACATCACTTATAATATAACCAATCATTTTTAGTCAAACATTACTCATTTAAGTCCTGCCTTCTTTTGCATTTCATTTTTCCTATGCAGTTTGTTCCTACCCTTTTCTGAATATCTCAATTCCATTTTTTATCTTTGTTACTATATTCACTACTTTTAATATAATTGGTTTAGATTTTGATTTCCTATTTCTAGTAAAAATAGTAGAGCATAGAAAATATTGCATGAAAACTATAAGAATCAATCAGAGGAAGTTAGAAAGGATTGGGAAGGGACACTGGACAAGCAATTCAAAAAGAAACAGTAGGAGGATATATGTATGTCTCCCCAATATGCAACAGAATCTAGAAGATTTAGGATTTTTGGTTGGAAATGTTTACATAGATATTTTTATATCCCAAATAGACTCCAGAGAATATTTCCTCAGGTAGATAGCAAATGTTGGAGGTGTAACAGGGAAGAAAAAGGTACTTGGAAACATATTTTCTGGGAGTGCGGTGGGTTGGCAGACTTTAGGGATTCCCTGTTGGATCCATTGTAGGTTGATAAATGTATTAGTAGCAGTTTTCTTTAAATAATTTTCAATTTTGTAATCATAAGTATTATTATTTTTATCTTTATTAAGATCCTTATGTAATTTTAAAAAAAATGTAAACATTTACTCTATGGCTGAAGTAAGCTTATTAGTGTGAGGATTTCAGATATTATTCATTTATGCCTTTTTGCTTAACACCTTACTTCTGTTATATAATCTATTTAGATTTTTTGAAGTCAATGCATAACTGTACAATTTTATTTTTTTCTAATGCTATCTCCACTTTATGCATTAAAACTGTTTGATATTTTGCCATTATTTTTTTAAATTCCTGCAGTATTATCTGATTTCTCTGTTTGCTGTTCAAACCTCACTTTATATATTTTATGTTGTATTTCTAACAACTCTTTATCCCAATATTTCATTTTATTACTTGCCCATCTTCTCTTTCTATCTTTAATATGCATTTTAAGGAGTCACACCATATGATTTTACTAGCCTGACTATTATCACTCAAAGATAAAAAATTCTCAATTTGTTCCTTAAGATAACTCTTAAAGTCTTTTAATTTTATAATATATACTGGGATTCTATAAATAATCTAAAATTTCCTTATATCCATTAATATATATTAATACTCAGTGCATTATGATCATTATGATATTAAGTAAATCTGTAGAGGCATAAATTCTGTCAATTCTATTTTGCATCCTATGTGCATAAGAAAAATAAGTGAAGAAGAATGACTTATCTTCTGCTTTTACTATTAAATCAGCTAAATTATTATTGCTAATCCATCTGTTTAGTGCTTTAGCTGATGCCAGAATTTTAGCTTTCTTCTGTTCATTTGTATGTTCTATACTAGATATGCAGTTAAAATGTCCATCTAAAGTTAAAATACCCTTCCAATGACTTTGTAGTAAGTTTAAGTGATCTTTAGCCACTCTTGCACCTATTCTGGGGATCCAGTAAAAATTAACTAGTGCATAGAGTTTGCCATTATATTTAATTATTAGAAATGTATACATTCCTTTTTGTTCATTAATCGATTCCATGACCATAGGCATCAAAATAAATTTTCAAAAAATATGTCACGAAGGCAGAATACAGGCAATAAGAGCGGGTAGAACCAGAAATAGTCCAGGACTCTGCTTAAATTCAAGCCGACACATTCAGTCCCAAAAATTTCCTTTTATTCAAGCCAACAAGTAAACAGATATAAACGCTTTCATTCCGAGCAACATAAACAGGAACTTCATCAGATACAATTCATTACAAAGAAATTGTTGTTCTTATATAAATTATCTAATGACATCACTTCCTCAATTAATTAGGACCCCTAATAGGTATAGAAATCTTCAGATCAAGGTAAAATAAAATAAATATGCACACATATAAATATAAATGTAAATAAAAATGAATGAATGAGCAGATGTTAACACCCTAATAAAACTGTGCATCACAAAAACATATATAGTCATTGTAAAATGTTAAAAATATATCTATAAAAAATAAGTGTGAAAATGTATGTGACCAATTTCAAATGTAGACATATAAAATTCATATGCAAAAAAAACAGGCAAAGCATAGGATCAATTGTATAAACAAAACCCATGCATATAAGGGATTTGTTTCACCTATTAAGAGCCTTTAGTTTAAGTAATCAATGGATTGAAAGACATCATTTAAACCTGGCCAGTGAACAGCATCTAGTCATAATTGCCATAACAGCTCAGCTTTTTCAAGCAAATATGGCCAAGCCACCGCCCCCCATTATGTCTGTTTTGGACTTCAAGTCCTACAAATTTAAACTAATGATTGTTATATTCACTGATGTGTTTGGCAAGAGCGTTTACATCACTAGCATCCTTGTAGTACTTGCCTGTTGTTTTGCATATGAATTTGATATGTCTACGTTTGAAATTGGTTACACTGGCTCTTATTGCCTGTATTCTGCCTTTGTGACATATTTTTTGGTGATTTGTGCTTGCTTATTTCATTATAGCAAATTTTCTCCAAAGTATAGCACTTCCTCTCCTCTTTTTGTTAAAAGAAGCAGATGATAACATTTTGCAACCTAAGTAATTTAAATATATCTTTATCTACTGACTAAGTCCCTTGCAATACTATAACACCTCTTCTTTTTAATTTTAGATATCTAATTAATGATTTCATGTTGTTGCCATTGTTTAATCCATTTACATTAATAGGCAATGGATTAAAATTATCCATACTCTGTATTTAAAAAGATTGTTTTTAAAAGATACTATGACACATTTATCTACCATATTAATTTAATTGTATATAAGACTCTAATGCATTCCTCCAACACTATCTAAACATTCCACATTTTTAATTCTTCTTTTCTACAAGCTAAAACTGCTAAAACTGGTAAATAAAAACAAAAACAAGTCTATAACTGTATATATTACTAATAAAATGCAGACTACTATGGATACCAATGTTCCTAGTTTGCCTATCAAATAAACAAACTGCTATACTATCTCTCTACCTACCAATTTTCTTTATGAGTAAACCTACACAACTGTTGGAGTTTACTAGTTCTGTACTCATCCATCCACTAGTTGAGTGTATCCCTTTTGCACCTTTTTAGGTCATTAAAGTGATGCCTACACTGTTCTCCAGTGCATGGAATACCAGTCGCACTGGAGAC
The DNA here is from genome assembly GCF_019279795.1 of Protopterus annectens. Lineage (NCBI taxonomy): Eukaryota > Metazoa > Chordata > Ceratodontiformes > Protopteridae > Protopterus > Protopterus annectens. Next base: position 314,591,685 of record NC_056743.1, on the reverse strand, counting down.
AGCCTTGGCCAGACTATTCCAGCCACCAGACCTGTACTTGGAGCTGGTATATTCCCCCTGCAAAAGCCTTCTGCTGTGGTGCTTTACAAGCAGTTCAGTAAAGATACTGTCTCCTCAGCACCCCACAGCTGTGCCCTAAAAAGGGCACCTTCCCTTCTACCACCAGACATGTCCAAGCAGAGATAACAGCAATAGCTAATAATGATTTCCCACCCTAACTCTCAACCTCTTAGCACAAAAAAAATCTGGACAAAAACATAAATAATGGGGGGACAAATCCCTAAAAATAGGGACAAATTTTAAATATTGCTCTTATAAACTTAGAAAGTTCCTAGAATAAAAGGTCTTGTTACCATGCATTTTCTGAAGGATATGAAGTCTGAAATTCAAATGCCTGTAATTATTTAGTGAAGTCAATCCTTACTGATTTGCCACAAAAACCCAGAAAACCACAAATTTTATAAGGAACAGACCCAAAATATGAGGCACAAATCTGGACATTCTGTGAAAATCTGGACAGTTGAGAGCTGTGTTTCCAGCCAATTCATGTTATTGGATTTACTGGTAGTGTATAAACCTGAACAATTATGCCAACTGTGTTTGAGTGATGTTAAGTGGACAGCAGCAGTGTCAGAAAGAGAACATTTTTTTCAAAGAGAAGGTTATTATGACAGTTGGCAATAGTCTGAGGGTTGTTTGCTGCTGGAACTGTTAGGTGATTTTACTTTGCAGACATGTACTGGGGCATACATTTCATGACCTGACACATTTTTGGTTTGGCTTTATACAGTAATAAAACTGATTTTTAAAATGTGGGATTCAAACTTATCCATAAGAGACAATATATTTTCTTCCACAGTGGTGATTTTACATCTTTGCTACAAAGAAAGTGCTTCTCAGACATAGCCATGAATTATATATAAATATACATGACAGATTTAAGGGTTAACCATATATGTGTGTGACCAGACAAGGTCCTGGTTTTTGCATTCATGTGTGTATGAGTCTTATTGAAGTTGGAAGGCCATCCAAGGCCAGATAACACAATTATAATTACAAAAACATAGTAGTCTGTATATCCTCAGTCATACATGTAATTCATATCAGCTACACTGCTATAGATACTTATTGTTATTGTTATTTATGATTATATCTAACTTTTTTATGTGACATTTAATATAAAGTGAAATGGAACAAAAGTAAAAATATTTGGAATTTCTTGTATTAGAACTCAGGACCATCTGTATGCAGCCCTACACTTACACTTACACCTGCTGTCACAGGAATGGATAATTAACAGTTGGATATTTCTCTATTCATTGTTAATGTTTTATGTGACATTTAATATAAACTTAAATGGAACAACAATAAAAATATTTGGAATTTTTTGTATTAGAACCCAGGACTATTTGTACTGCACCCCTACACTTGCACCTGCTGCCACAGAAATAATTAAATAACAGCTGGATATTTCCCTATTCATTGTTAACTTATGTGTGTTAATGGCCATGCAACCCCACTTAGTGTGTTTGCACAGGTTCATATTATAAGCATGAAAACTGAATCGCGTGAACACGTTTTGAGCGACACATAAAGAGCGAATATTCACAATATCAAAGGTATGAACTGATACCGCCATAGGGAATTCTTCCCTTTGCTTCAATGGAGTACGATCTCGGAGTTTGTATATTTAAGTAGGGGGTGTGGGGTGTGCAGGGGGGCTTGCCCCCCTGCATACAACAGTTAGTGACAGTATTTGTTTGTTGGTTTTGTCGTGTTTGGGATTCGATATTTTGGGCTTTTGCCCTTTACGTGTCGCTCAATACGTGTTCGCGTGATTCAGTTTTCGTGCTTATAATATGAACCCTGTTTGCACAGCGTCCAGAAGAATTGATAGAATGCATCCGTTTTGAAATTAACTGTCTGCTTCAATTCTACAGGTGTTCTGAATCAGCAGGTATTGGAGAAGGCTGCTAAACACCGCACAATGTTGCTAAGCAGTGTTGCTTGATGGAAAGCAAAAAATCCAACAATGTATCCATTTTGAAGTTAATGTCTCTATTCTATCTGCAGGTGTTCTATCTGCTTTGTGTGTGAGCTATTACTCAAATTTGCTCATGCAAACAAGACAAGCAAAGCTAAACTTGTTTTAGCCTTAAGAATAGTGTTTATTTTTCTTTATTCTTAAAAGACAAAGGTGGGTCTTGAACCTTGATCTACAGATAGTATATGCTGTGTGGATCAATGTGTTTAACAAATGTGCTACACACAAATGTGATTCACAGGTGAGGTTGATGTATTGGTTATCAAAGAAGTACTTTATGTGACATTTATTGTGTTTATCCGTTTGCTGTGTTTGCACTAAGCCATGCACTGTGCAAATACTGGCATTAAAAATAAAAATGAAAAGAAATCTATAAAATAAACAACAATGCAACATATATGTTAGTACACATGAAAGATTTTTATACAAGTCTGGACTTGAACTCACATACCAATGAACCTTCAAAACACAGTAAGGGTGTCTTATCCCTCCTTGCCACAGAAACAACTTTGCAGCAGAGAATGAAAATCATTGTGCATACAAGTGCAACATCATCCACAGTATTAACAAGACATATGACTCATGCACTTCTGAGTTGTTTCTACATGTATTAATTTCAGATGTAATGCAATGAATGATCACACAACCATTTATGACTATTGCCTGGAGAAATGGAGCTCTGTCTTATCTGTGTATGTGGCTCAGTCTTCTCTTAAGTTGAGACATGCTGTCTGTAAGGCATTTTGTATTACTGTCCTTAAAATGTGAGAAAATATTAAATGGCAGTAATACACAGTTTCCAAGAAATGCAGGGGAAGTTGGATGTTACTGAAGAGAAACTGTGAAATGTGTGTTGCTTACTTCCATTTAAAACCTTGATACAATTACTTCAATATTTTGTAAGTCTAACCTGGCTGACACACCCACTGAAGGTAAGGCAGTCTGGACTGCTGCTGTGTTTTCCTTCTCCCTACCAGTAATCATTCACACTTACAATCCATTAGCAACAAACACTGAGGGAGTGCCTGTACTATGTTTACATCTACAACACAGAGTGAAGAATCTGGGATTCAGCAATTCTAATGAGTTCACACCTCATTTGCATCTTAACCATGCTCACAGGCCTGCATCTACACTATCAAAAGAGAACTGTGTAGCTAGGGAACCTGAAGGTGAGGAGACTTGTTTATATGGATAACAAAGAAGAGTATTGCTATTACTTTGAATTTATCTGTACATAAAAGACTACTGATCTTAATAAGGTATGATTGCATTTTTCAGTTATATACTGGATAAGTTCAAATGTCACTTAGAAAAATATTTTTGTATATGCATTAGCAAATGCTACTTTTACCTGTATGCACCTCTTTGAAGTTTACTGATGGCACAGGCATTTTTGTCAAGGCATTTTACTTTCTCAGATGCACAGCCTTATTAATTTTCATCACAAGTGTTAATGTTGCAACTGCTTCTCTTTACACTCTTCAACTGTTTTTTCAGTGAAATGTAAATGTTCTGTATTGTTAGTGACACAGGGGTGTTAGCCTTCTAGGATGGCCCATAGACACCTCTAGGGGACTGCTGGCCACAGGTGGAAGTGACTGGCAATTAGATAAAATTGAATATTCTCTGGTAAACATCTACACATGTTTTGGGGTCAATTTCTTTGATAGCATTTATAGCAGTTCACAGATGTTTTCTGTCTTATTTTGGTACCAAAATGTCATTTGTCTGTTGTTTTGGGGTGGGGGAAACAAGTTCCATTTCTGTGTTGGCACAAAAAAAAATAGTTTGTATAGAGGTTTGCTTTGCTATTGTTACTCCTCTTGTGTTGGATCCAACATTGCTTTGTGTGTGACTGTGATATGTTACAACCACATAAATCCTTCTTTTTTATATTTGAATATCTTGAAAGTTTTTGGTTTCTCTAGTGGGTAATATTGAAAAACTACTGCTTCTCTGTTATATCTAAGTAGGACTTTTATTTATGTGATAATTATGTGTATTATCCTTCTTTTGTGTTTTTTGTCACCTAGGTCTATGGCACCCAGGAGTCACAATCCATGAAACCCCCCTTTCAGTGACTTTGAGAATTAGGTCATTGTACAAGCATTTAGGCTTGAGAGAGGCCATAGGGATATTTCAGGAAGAATGCAAATTTGGCAGCAGATAGTGGATGATGTCAGCACTGTTGGGGCCACATCAAGTCATATGATCAGGTGTGCCATAGGGCCACTGATATGATTTCATCAGCCTGGAAGGGAGCAGCTGCTGTGGCCTCTGGATGGCTACTGGGGTGGCCTGCTACAGAGCCACCACTGACACCAAATTAAGAGTTCCTGTCAGGGATCCAGAGAGCTCAGTGGAAAGTATACAAGAGCATGTGGTTGATGTTGGCACTGCTTTTTCTGGGAGGACAAGTATGCCCCAGGTGGAGCTTCTAGGTAGGCTTACCTATATCAATTGTTAAATATTTCTTGTATAGCAAAATATTGACAGTCCTACTTTATTTTTTTAACAATTTTTGAGGGGGGGCAGGGACTAGTTATAGATTGATACACTTAATAACACATTCAGTTTCATTACACATGGACTTGGGGTAGATGTGTCGTCCATGTTTCTGTTAAATGTATTGTTAATGGATATATAAAGGACTAAAGGTTTTTAACCAGTGTTACTGTTAATTGTGATGATGGTGTCCTAACATTTTGCTTAACTTCTTCCAGGGCCATCCTCCCTATGAACCGTGGAGTCATCTGCATATGGTAAGTCAAACATTTTTATTTCAGTACTGATGAAATACCCATGACTGCTCTCAAAACATCAGACAAATCACATCATCAAATTTGCCGACAATACCACCGTGCTCATTGAGGTAGCATACAGAGATGAAGTGAACCAACTCACCAGATGGTGCACTGACAACAACCTAGCACTAAATGTTAACAAAAGAAAATAAATCATTGTTGACTTCAGGAGTAAGCAAGGCTCCCACACACCCATCATCATCAGAGGTATGGCAGTGGAAAGGATAAAAAGCACCAAATTCCAGTGGCATAGCTAGAGGGTGGGCGAGAGGGGTGGTATGCCCTGGGCGGCACTTTTGAGACCAAATATCACCTTTATTAAATAACTGTTTTCACTTTTATTAAATAACTATTTTTAAAGGGGGCATTCTTCTTTGAGAACAGTCCCACACATCACGTCTGTGCATTCTTCCTGTCTGCATACAATTTGAATAGTACAGTTCTTCCTGTCCACATGAAATTTTAAAAGTACAGCTTCTTATTACTGCTACTATGGGGAATGTGTGTTTGTTCAGTTCACAGACTTCGGACTTTTGCTGTTAACTTTCAGTTTACAGAATTGGAATTTTGCTGCTGCTTCACCAAGTAAGGTATATTGTGTGTTCAGGTTCAGATCACAGAAATTTGCCGCTGATTGCTGTTAACATTCCTGAATTATTTTGCTGCTGCTAACTCTGTGTGTGGCTGCAGCTACGGGGAATGTGTGTGTTTGTTCATTTCACAAACTTCAGATGTTTGCTGCTGCTGAAGCAAGTAAGGTGTGTGTATTCAGGTTCAGTTCACTGAATTTTCCTGCTGCTTGCTGTTAACATTCCTGAATTATTGTGTATTCAGGTTCAGCTCACGGAACTTTGCCACTGCTTGCTGTTAACATTCCTGAATTATTTTGCTGCTGCTAACTCTGTGTGTGGCTGCAGCTACAGGGAATGTGTGTGTTTCTCCAGTTCATGGATTTCAGATGTTTGCTGCTGCTGAAGCAAGTAAGGTGTGTGTGTTCAGGTTCAGTTCACCAAATTTTCCTGCTGTTAACATTCCTGAATTAGTGTGTGTGTGTGTGTGTGTGTGTGTGTGTGTGTGTGTGTGTGTGTGTGTGTGTGTGTGTGTGTGTGTGTGTGTGTGTGTGTGTGTGTGTGTGTGTGTGTGTGTGTGTGTGTGTGTGTGTGTGTGTGTGTGTGTGTGTGTGTGTGTGTGTAAACCAGGTGGTTAGTGTTACTCAGCCTCAGACCCTGTATCATAGGTACAAGAAGCAAGACCCTGAATTCCCTACCCATACCACCATAGCTCTCAACTTTCCAGATGTTTACAGAATGTCTGGAATGTTTGGCTCATACTTTTGGTCTGTTACTCTTAAGTGTGGTTTTCTGGCAAATCAACGAGAACTGGATTCACTAAATAACGATAGGAAGATTGAAACTTAAGTGGCTATCTTTCAGGAAATGCATGGTAACATAAAACATTTTATTGTAGCAACTTTCTAAGATTATACAATCAATGTTTAAAATGCATCCCTGGTTTTGGGTCTTTGCCCCCCACCCATAAATTTCATCTCTTTCCAGATTTCTTGTGCTGCAAAGTTGAGAGATATAGTTGAGTGTCAAGTGGATTTTACAAGGAGCTGAGAGCTTCAGTTGAAGAGAAGTTTAATGATGCCAAGTCTGTTTGCATTGTTAGTAGCACAACAGGTGGTATACTTGCTTTTGTTGCAGAAGGCTGTGGGTTCTACTCCAGCAGTATGTAGACGGATTGCTGATACTGTACTGTGTTGTACTGTGTTGTACTTTAAAGGGGGTGGATGATACAGTCCTGAGAATGTTCTCCTTTGGAGGAAATACCTAGTATCTGTGAACCTATTAACAGTTTGCCATCCATTCCCTATAGCAATATTACTAGCTTATCATTTTTCTATGTAAGATAGGAATTTATTCTTCAAGGACAACAGGCACTGTATTTGTAGATGAAACAATGAAATATAAAGTTGTTTGCTAGAAGCAACCCCATCATTAGTTACAGATTTCTTTAATGTGGAATTATTTAGATGACTTCAACTTCTGCAGAGATTGTGCATATTTACTGATATTGGTAGATTGTAATGACTGACGTTTAAGTAGACTTTTATGATGGAAATGTTCTGAACTGGGCAGTTATGTCATTATTGGTTCATACATTTTGTTTCATTCCTTACTAGAAAAATGTTCAAAACAATTTAAAACACACTCTAACAAGTGTGTTGCATTATTTATACAAGGAATATAATTTAATACAATCAGGCAGGTGAATCAAAGAACACATGTATGTTTGCATGGTCCTAAATGTGTGAGCAAGGCGCCTATGATTTGAAAACAGCAGAAAGGTAAATTTTATCTGCCACTGGCCAGATGCATTTTCTTTGAATGTGGGTTTCAATGCTGTTTCAATGAAGCTGAGCTTCAAGGGAAGATAAGATTTAATGCTAAGTCTGTTTTCATTGTGAGACTGTATTGCTTTGTTTTAGCAGATGTCTGTCAGTGTTTGTGCTATAAAATTTAAAATAAAAGTTCTAAATGAAATCCAAATAATCATTGTAGAAGTAAACCATAATGCAGGATGCACATTACAGTGTTTATTGTAAATAGGGAGAAATAAGCCAAGTAGCGGGAGACTGTAATGGCTGCAGGGGTGAGGGCTGTGTATGAGGGTCCCATTTGACCATGATTTTGTGAGGGGGATCGGTGCCAAACTCAAAGACAGCCCCAGGCGGCACAAGCTGTAGCTATGTCACTGCCAAATTCCTAAGGGTGAACATACTCAGATGACCTAAGCTGGGTAACAAACCACTCCAGCCTTGTAAAAAGACCCCAACAATGTCTCCACTTCCTCTGGAGACTATGCAGAGCAAATCTCCCTTCCCACATCCTCATGATCTTCTACAGGGCCACGATCAAAAGCATACTGACTGGCAACATCACAGTCTGGTATGGAAACTTCTCATACGCAGATCGCAATGCATTAGAGAAGGTCGTAAAGGAGGCCAGGAAAATCATAGGATCAAACCCCAGTCCTTACAGGACCTTTACACTTGCAGATGCTATGGCAGAGTTGTGAAACTGATAAGGGACAAATATCATCCCGCACATGGACTGTTCCACAGCCTGTCTTCAGGGGAAATGATACAGAAGCATCAGGTGTAGAACATTAAGATTCAGGAATAGTTTCTTTCCACAAGTAATCAGACTGTTGAACAACTAATCTTAACAATGTCAACACTCCCTCAGTTCATGAGAACACCATATGTGCAATATGATTGTCTTTACTGTCATAGAATTAAATTATTCTGTTGATCTAAGTTATGCAATCTGAACTAAATTATTACTTGCACAAGTACGGGAACTGTGAATTATGTTATACTACTATCCTATCATAAAAATGGTGGTGGGTAATTTATCTATGTGTGTATTGTCTAGAATTTTTTCCATTATATGCTTCCTTCACCCTCTTGTGAAAACTGTTTTTCAATGCACACAAACCTGAAGCAATGACATTTCATCCAGTGATACATTGCATTTGTTGATCTGAATGACAATAAAGTTTAGTTTGACTTTGACTTTGAGCATTTCAGAGAAATATTTATTTTGTCTGTATGTGTGATATGGGTGTCAGGACTGTGTGTGTATTGTTGTACTGTCTGTAATAGTGGCACCACTGTTAGTTTGTTTGCATATATTGAACTGTAGTAGTGTAGCTATTAATTTATTTCCTGTGTTTGTTGCTTATTATCACATGTGATCCTGACAGTGGAAGTGTAGGACTCTTACCACCTAATGTCAGAATATCAGCAGGCTCTGTTGAACATGGTGGGCCAACAGAGGCACACCCAGGCAGTGCAGATGTTGAATCTTACACTGAGGTTGGCATTCATCCATCCCCTGTAATTTCATTGGACACAGCCAGTAGTCTACACCAACCCACTCCATTGAGCCCTCAAATTTTGGACAGGTGGAGGGTGAGGCACTCATTCAGGGCAGTGTGGTTAATGCAGCTTAAGAGCCTTGACTCTGACCATAGCCAGAGTTTGGGCCAGGTGCTATGCAGGAGGATTGTTAGGGGTGCTCGGAGGAGGCCTGCTGGCCATCTTCCACGTGATCTAGATGTGTCTATCCATGTCACTTGATGGATGTTTAGGGTCATCATGGAGGTGCAGGCATGTTCCAATAGGTCCTCCAGACAAATACTTAAGGTTGTAGTTGTGGCACAGGCTGACATGTATGACTGCCTCCACCATGCTGCCGATTCAATGGATCAGATGAATGGCACATTGAAATGGGTGGTGTCTCTGACGGAATGTCTGCTGGGATGGGAACGACATCCACATGGGCATAGGTCAGTCACATCATCTGATGTTAGCCAATGTGGCTATGCCTGATCATGCTCCCTCTCATAGTGGCACTACTTCCACTGCTCCATCAGTAGTTGAGGTGTCCACACCCAGATGTTGCAGGCCATGGGATCATAGACCTGGGTGTCCCTGTGACGACAGCTTGTCAAGCAAACATCAGTCATGTTCAGGTAGCAGCAGTGCATCTGACCATGGTTGTGGACATACCAGTGCAACTCCTGGCAGAGTCAGTTCTCATGGTCGGGTATGATTATGATGAACTGCCACCTCTACCATGTCCGACATACGAAGACAAATAGCTAGCACAGAACTTGGCTGTGTTCTTGTAGACACTCACACACCAATTTCACCTGGAGTTCCCATACAGACACACACACAACAGTTACATGGTTCAGTCATGATTCTTAAAGCTCATTCTGCTTCAGTGGCATATTGAGCACACCTACATCTGCCTACACCCACAGCAGCTGATGGTTCCCCCTCTGACTCTTCACCTGTGTGTGGCTGTGGTGACCTTGCCATTGGTGGTGGGATGTGTGCCCCTTGTTGATCCTGCTGAAACTGTTTTCTCAGGATGATGTTGTGAGGCATGGCACAGACAGTGAAGATTTCAGTACATGTACATGGATTGTACTGCAGGGCTCTGCTAGATGTATCTAGGGACCAGAACCAAAACGTCAGCAGTGCAAACACATGCTCTGTGCTATTTCTGGTTTGACCATGTGTCTCTTTATAGTGTTCTTCTTAAAGCTGTATCATATAAATTGTTTGTACATAATTGCCTAATAGTTGAAAGTACAGGAAGCCTTTTTACCAAAATTGTAATATGTAAAAGAAAATACATAGACTGTTATGGAACTATTTTTGACACTATGAAATGTATTCCAGTTCAAGATAGAACTAAACCTTGCTTCATGTCTGTTCGCACTACTGCAGTGGCTGCATCTTGAAAATGGTCATTAGAGCACCTGGTGAAGCCTTATTTAGACAGCAGATCACTGAGATTCAGCTCCAACCCCTCTGCCAGAAATGTGAAAGGGTAGAAAAAGGAACAGCATCTTTTAAAATGAAAAGGCAACAGGAAATTCTACTGGGGACTGACAGATAGGGCAACTAGCTGCTAATTCAAAAAGTGACAGAAGTTACAGGGGGTACAGTAGTTGTTGTTTTGTTTGCTGAAAGATGCCTTGGAAGCGCACCTCAAACTAAACTGCCTGTAAGGACTCTGAAGAGTCTGTACTGATTTCCCATTTGCCTCCACCTAGCTGACCATCAGCTACCCAGCCTCACCATTTTCCTTTAGTATCCCTAGTACTTGTTCTCCAAGGCTAGGACCACATCAATAACAGGCTGGTCAAGGGCAGTGGATTGGAGCAGCCTGCAACATCACATATACTGGCCCTACATGCTAGGGAGCATATTTTGGTATGCCTCAACTGGGCAGAGTTAGTGATGTCACATGCATCACTATGTACATTATATAAGACCGCTGTCACACAGATGCTGAAGTGTTACCAGTGATATGTCCCACAATTACAGCACATCCCCATCTCGGGGGATGTGTCTTCGTCATGGACAGAAACCCATTCATCCTTCCTCCTGGGGTCAGCAAGCCAGCAAAGTTGCTCTTTCTCACCCTTCCATCCCTCTCACCCCAGCTCCTCTAGCATCCAAGGTATTAATCACTCTCAGGCCACCTTCATCATTCTCAGGCAATTTTGGTCATTGAAAGAGCTCCACCCCTACACCATGGAAAAGGAAAGATTCTGTTTTGCTCATAAAAGGCAGCAACAGTAATGAACAGTTTATCTTTTTTGCTAGAAGAAGATTGTTTTTAGTTTAGAAATTGAAAATTTTTTTCTCAACATTATGTCATTTTGAATGTATTATTTTGCCTTGTATTTGAAGAAATATTTCTGTTTGAATTCTTACTTTTTAAGTATAATTCTTTAATTCAAATAAAAATGTAGTCTTTATCTTACAGCTGATGGCTTATGTATTGTTTTAATGATTTGTGTATCCTGCATGTCCCTACAACTACATGGCACTTACCAATTGAACAATGGCTGCTCAGAGCTAATTAGCACCATTTATGTATTTAAAGATAAGCCTATTTTCAGGGTAAACAGTATGGTCTTGTCTTGTTTTGTTAGTTTTGACTAACTAGTGACAGTGTATCTTAAAGCTTAAAGCCTGGAAAGGAGATCCAGGTGCTTGAGAGAGACGTCATCTAATCTCAGTTTGAAAACTTATTGATAGTGGTGTGGGAGTTAGAACCTCATATAGCCATATCTATCACTTATTAATTGGTGGCAGCAGGGGATTATACATTTATTCTTGACAGCCCCAAAAATGCCCGGTTTAATTCTAATTTAACATGATGATGATAATGGGGATTATTGTTATTATTATATAATCAAACAAATATGAAAGAGAAGCACTTTTAAATCACTTGATGTAAGGAACATTCTTAGATGAAACAACAGGTAATAATTTTAAAAGAAACAAACCAGTGTTCCTTTCCTTTAAAATGAGTGCTTAAAATTATTCAAACAACATGAAATTCAATACTGAAAGTTCACAGACTTTCATTCCTTAAGCACATTTGATTTAATGTTTTAGATATAGCATTGTATTAGACTTATTGAAACAACAGGAATCTCTTAGCTTCAGCTACTGTAGTATTCATAGAAAGGTAGCATGATTCTTAACATGCCTTGCTGATGCAATAATTGTATGTTTATATTTCCTGTAATGAAAATGCTTAGCTGTCCTTAAAGAAATCATTTTCCAGATCTTTACTTTCACTTTAATAACACAGACAGAGAACCTCCACAATACCAGTAATGGAACAATAGCAATCACTTACCTAATTTTTAAATGGAAAATTCTAGAAGGGTCCTTATTAATATTGAAGAAACTAAGTGACAGAAAATAAGAATCAGCAATGATACAAAATCTGCAGTGATCTAGACCTTTTGATATGTTAATAATGGCAATCATATGAATCGCACACCTAACTGACATATCAAAAATACTGTCTAAAATGGTTATTAAATAATCTTACTTGTTCTTTTTGTAGTATGATGAAGCAATATACCATATCATATATCACAATATTAGGCAACTATATATGCAGGTGTTGTATTGCGTTGTTCTGGTTTACTGCAAATTTAATTTGTTTTGTATTTTTATAATGTTATCTATTGCTAGACATGTCCCCCACCCCCCACCACCCCAGGATTCTCACTGAAAACGGTCTCTACTCAAATGTTTTAGTTAGTAAACAAACCAGAACTGACATTTGGATAGATAGCTAAGTAGACACATACAGACAGAGAGTGATAGATTAGATAGATAGATAGATAGATAGATAGATAGATAGATAGATAGATAGATAGATAGATAGGCAAGTAGACAGCATATGTCTATCTATGGGGATATATGGTGAACATTATGCCACAGTTACGTGAAACAAGATTTTTTTTTTTACTTATTTCCCAGGTTTATTTTGAAGTGCAAGTAATGATTTCAGTGAGAATGCAGAACGGTGAGAGTACTGAAGTTTTCTCCACACTCCCAAACTTGTGCAATCTCAAAGTTAGTATATTCAGTGATGGAAGGATATTGGAATGTAATAGGAGCTTCACTTCATGAAGTCAAAAACATTTACTGTTTGTAGCTAACAAGGTATCTTTTTGATCTTTACATTTTGTCATGTCCCTTGTTTGTAAGCTGAAGTGTGCTGCAGTTGTCCATTAGGCTTGGTTTGGTTAGATATTCCCACACATTATCAAGAGGCAGAATTTCCATTTACAGCTCATTTGCTTCCTACTCAGTATTGAGAACCTAAGTAGCTCATGTGCTACTCTTGCTTTATCTTAATTATTCCCGGAGTTAGAAAGTTTGAAATGTGATTGATGAGAAGGAGATGACCTGAAAAAGAGAAATGTGGAACATCTAACAATTCCATACTGAGAAAAGCCACTATATTGTTTCTGTAGTTACTTCTAAAACCCATTAACCCGGTGGTCACTGACTAGCTGTTGCATTGCTGTGATTCATTCTTACTCTGATATCTGTTTTATCCTGTTCAGAACCATAGCAGAAGGTGGAGCCAATTCTTGAAAGCAGTGGGATTAAGGCAGAAAGGAAATAGTGTAGAGCATGGTGTCAGTCACTGCAGGATGCATGCACACCATTACTCTCACATGGAAGACATACCTGTGGGTAGTTTACAAGATAGCATTGCTGTGATGTCATGCCCAATTCAGTAATCATTTATTTTACTTCCTAATGTGGTGGTCTTTCTTTTCCTGCTTCAGCACTTGATATCTTTCCTTTATCTGTCTGCCCACCTATTTAGTTTTCTATTCTCAACACTATTTTTTAGGTTTCTGTATATATTTTTTCTGCTTCAGCACTCATGGTTTTCTTATATCATCTATTATTTATTTCTTGTAAGTTAGTATCTTGAACATTCCTTATGCATCATCACATTACGCCACATGAATAAAAACAGTGGATTCCATACTGAACCTATAAAGTCATGCCAACAAACACACCAGTTTATGCTGTTTTTAAAGTAAGAGACAAAAAAACTCTGTTCTTACAGCACATTTATGCAGTCTCAACTCCCTGTTTCACCCACTGCATTCCTACTACAAAACTTTATTCTTCCTACTCTACCACTACTACAATTACTAACATATGCTTCTCACAGCATGAAAACCCTAACAAGACTTTAGTTTCCCAGAAGCAAAAAACTGTCACTCTCTACCTTGATCTATATGACTTCAGGAATGCAGTCACCAATTGGTTCAAAGCTAGTCTAGCACTGAACCAATAAATAAGCAGAAATCAGAGTTCTCATCTCTTAATAGGTTCATAGGTAAGTACTAGGTTAGCTACCCTTGAGGGCCATTTTAAACCTAGCCAGTTTCCCTTTCTTTGCTTGAATTAACCTATCCCATTTGATTAGAGATTGGCCTTACCCATCCCATAGTCAATAATTATATATTACCCCTAATGAGAATAACTGGGATCATACGATGGATAATCTGAGGGGACCCATGCATGGGATAAAGCATTTGGGAGCTGTCTATGTCCATTAGTAGGACATGGGGCAGTCCTGGGGTAAATTTTTTGTTCCCTATCCATATCACTAAATATGAACAGCAATACATTTTGTTTTACGTGGATGAGGAATCTGTTCCAGAGAAGCAATGTCCTCTGTGAGATATACCTATCCCTCAAACCATTCTGTTGATGTTGCAGAACAGGTCTAGATACCTAGACTGAGTATTTCTGATGCCATAGGACTTGCTGATGTTGCAGTAAATCCATCATTACTGGGTCAGAGGATGCCTGTTATGTCAGATACAGGCCACCTCTCAGCAGTCTGTCAGATACCAAGTATAGTGACAAGGCTTTGGATTGGTACATGTAGGATATGTTGTTTAGGTTTTGTATCCTTTTTGTAAGGCATATCTGTGTGTCTGGACATATACATGACAAAGGGGACATTTAATGATTGGCCTAAGGAGAGCTGAGTAAATGGGGACAATGACATCCCAAGATCTAGACATAATCCCTTTGCTTATAAGCTTATAATATAGAAGGGATTTCTTACCACAATGGACACGTTGGTAAAAAGTTAGGTTACAGTTCACAGAAGTTCCAAAATCCCAAACAACTGGGTCAACTCTTAGGGGTGCATTGTCAGTGTGGCAGTTCCCTAGGATAGATGACTTCACAAAGGATATAATAATTCATATTTTTGGCATTTAGTTGCAGTCCATGATTTTGGCACCATTTATTTATTTGAGACAAACCTTCCTGCAGGATGGCCAAGTCATTTGAGGATTCAATAACTGCTCCTATCTTGCAGTCATCTGCTAACTTTGTCATCCGGAGCCCTTTGGTATTGGCTTTTCCTTCAAAAAAAAGTGCATGCCAAACAGCACAGAACACTGGGGTACTGCACTGGTGGCTGGTCACTGGTGATGATAACTTCCACTTTTTTGATTTCCTGCAACCTATCTGTGTGCCAGCTGGCAGTCCATCCAGCAACATAGGGGGTTATTTCCAGTTTATTTAGCTTTTGTACTATGTCTGAGTGGAGAATTGTGTCAAAAGCTTTGGCTAGGTCGAGGTATGTGGTGTGTACCATTTGCCTTTATCCATTACTTTGGTGATATTTTCAAAAAGATCCAACAGGTTGAGTAAGCATGACCTGCCCTTGATGAATTCAAACTGAGATGGGTCCAGTGTTTAGAGTCTCCCTGTTATTTAGTTCCATGATATTCTTTCCATGGCTTTGCATATGAGGCTGGTCAGACTTATGGATCTGTAATTGCCCTGGTCTATAGAAGTTCCTCCGTTATGCAGGGGAATGACTGTAACTTTTCTCCATTCGCATGGTTCAAAACCTGTATGGAGACTGAAACTGAACAGTGTTGTTAGGGGTGTGGCTAAATTACACTTCATGCTATTAAAGATGCATCCAGGGGTGTTGTCAGCACCCATTGGTGCAGTATTTTTAACTTTGATAGCACATTTAGGACTTGGACTTGTGTAATAGCTTGAGACAAGCCAGTTTCAGTCATATCTTGAGGGACAGACGGAGGGGAGAGAAGGATAAAATTAGTGCTAAATTTATTGGCCAGTAGGTTTACTATATCTCCAGCTGCAGTGTAGTTAACATCCTTCACAATCAGCTCAACTGCATTGTGCTTTTGAGATTAAAACCATAATTAAAAAATGCCTTGTGACTGCCTTTAGCTTGGGTAGCCATTTCAGCCTCAGACTTGGCTTTGTTGAATTTTATTAAGCTCCTGAGTTTGTTTATTTCAGTGACAAGAAGTCTAACATTCTGAAAATTACTCTTCTTACTTTCGGTCAGAATTATTTTCCTTTTATTATACATCTTGTTAATGTTATGGCTCCACCATGGGGGTTTGTTGCTGGGGTTTGGCCTGTACTTGTTCCTATGGGTTACAGCTGCATCTATGCAGCTGCTTACATGCTGACATACTGTTGTGTTGTATGTTTCGGTTTATTCAGTGGAGTTAACTGAGTTTGGTGGGGATTTGAAGCTTGCCAATGTATCACTTAGAAATAGATAACTTGTCCTAAAGAAATTTATAAAAGTACCTTGGGTAGAAGGGATCTCTGGTTTCAGTTTTATTTCAAAGGAGACGGCTTTATGGTCAGATTTAACAAGTGATGAAGATATGCATGGGATGGTGCAAGATGCTTCCATGTTATTAAGGGCAAGACCCAAGATGTTATTCCCCCTAGTGGGTACTCTGACTAATTGTTCCAGGACATTTGTGTTGATAAGGTCCAGGAATACCTGTGCTTGTGCACTAGTGGTGTTGCGGGTTCCCATTCTATTGTTGGATAGTTTAGATCACATAGGAAAATGCTACTGGATTTAATACTGAGAGATTCTAGTTTTTTGTGTCATAGAGGGCATTCTTTAACTAGCTTATATATGGTACAGCACCTTTCTGATGGTTATTTGGACATGAATAAGTTCTAGTGCATTATGCTGTTTTTATCAGCCTTGATTTGAGTCTCTTGTGGATGTAAATTGAGACACTCCCACCTTTTTTCCCCTCCTGACCAGTAGCTGGTCTAAACATGTTGAAGGTGCTATAGCCTAGCACAGCCAGAGTGCTCTCTGCTATTTTAAACTCTCAGTCACTATACAAACGTCAGTGTCCTCCAGACTGAGAAGGTCTTATATAGAGTGGAGTTTCTTATTTAAGCACCTTTATATTTTCCTTTGCTTGTTTAGTTATGTTGGTATGTTTATCAGGTTGACATTGCCTAAAAAGTTACTATGGGGTGGACAATGTCTTTGCCAATAACTGAAACCCTGGAGGGGACAGATGCAAGCCATCCGCAGCAAAGCAGCATGGTCTGTTGATCATATTCTCTCACGCTGACAAATATTGAAACCCCTTTAAGTGATACCAAAAACTAAGCAAGTTATTGAAGTCAATTATTTTTTCTTATATCATGACATTATCCTTGGAGACAGTAAAATGATGCTCAATGCTAGGTTCATACCTCCCTTGGACACATTGTCTAAGAGCTTTGTCATGTCTTTCTTCATATAGTCGAGGGAGGTACACCTCAAGTCACTGACATCAGCATGAACTATGACAGAGTCATACTGTTACTTGTTGCTCAAGGACTCGAGTACATGTGTGATCTGATGCATCCTAGCACCAGTATGACAGAGTCATACTGTTACTTGTTGCTCAAGGACTCGAGTACATGCGTGATCTGATGCATCCTAGCACCAGTATGACAGAGTCATACTGTTACTTGTTGCTCAAGGACTCGAGTACATGCGTGATCTGATGCATCCTAGCACCAGACAAGCAAAGAACCATCATTCTTTCCTTGCTCAGCCAGGTAAGAAGCACATCTGTATGTCTTACAATGGAGTCACTTATGACAAGATGGTTTGGTCAGGTTGATGTCTGTCTTACAGGCTCAGCGTCTGTGACTCTGGGACTCTTTTTGCTATGTGAGAAGGCAGGACTAACTTGCTGAGTGTGCTTTGTGCCTTTGTCATGCTTTGGAGGTCTTTGAGGTTTTGGCAAATGAATCTTTAGAACCTCGGCATATGATGGATTGAGTGCATTGTGATGGCCTTGGAGAGGTGTGATGTGTAGTGTGTTGCTGACGATTTTGGTGTTTGAGTTTTCTG
Source organism: Protopterus annectens (assembly GCF_019279795.1). Taxonomy (NCBI): domain Eukaryota; kingdom Metazoa; phylum Chordata; order Ceratodontiformes; family Protopteridae; genus Protopterus; species Protopterus annectens. Next base: position 314,573,734 of record NC_056743.1, on the reverse strand, counting down.
TGACATCTCACACATGCTGTGTTATGCTGTTTGATTGTTTCATCATCAGACAGCATGAGACAATTATTATAATGTCTTAAGATACCCATCTCAACCAGGTTGGGTAGAGAACTTGTGGGGGTGTGCTTGTCCATGATACTGACAGGAATCACTCTGGGAGCAGGGGTAACTGTAACTGCATGGAGTTTGGTTTTAGAATAATGTTTGGGTGGACTTGCTATTGAGTATTTAAAATTCAATACAAAACAACTAGCCTGAAAACCTTCTTCTGCCAACACCAAGAACCAGTCAATTATTTATAGCAAAAACCATCACTAATGTGATATTAAAATCAGTTCAAGCAGTATCGGTACACTCAAAATTAAGCAAATTTATCAAAGGTCTTTTAGCCTGTTGAGTTGCTTAAAGGGAGAGACATTGCAAAATGATAGTTTTATGTTTATTGTCAACAGTCAATAAATGAAGGGGGGTGATTTTGTTGTCAAATTATCATAAGGGATATCAGCTCACTGTCAAATTTACATTAAAGATGGATAGCTGCTTCAAAATATCTCTTAAATAGAGTGCTTCATCAAAAGTGGAAAAGGTAAGTTGGCATCCAAGGTTGAAAACTAATTATCACCATCTTTCCTGCGGTTCTGCCAAAATGTTTATGAAGTAGAACCCCTAGTGGTTTGGCAGAGCATTTATAAATGATAGGTTAAGTCACATGATGATGCAAAGGCACATAAATCTGGTCACTGCATTAGATAAGCTAATGTGAACTGCTTAACCCTAACTACTTTGCAAGTGACCCACGTTCTAACAGCTGGTGAATGAGCTGGTGGGTGAGGATGGGCCATCCTGTGGGAAGGAAAGTAGTTTTGGCTCACCACATGGGTGACACCTAGTGAGAGCAGTAGCTGTCTACCTCATGCAGGGTGAGTATATCTAGCCCACTCTGCCATGTGCAAGACATACAGTGAGCTGAGCGGAATTCAGCATGCAGAGGTATGCTTCCCTTCAGAGGGTAACTCTGTAGTGTAGCTTAGAAGAGCCACTTACAGGGGATGCAAGAGAAGATATGCCACCCTGTAGGAACATCAAACTGGACCACTCCCTGTCACTTGACTCTTGCCGCAGAGTTCATAGGGATTCCCAGGCAGGAATGAATGGGCCGTAGTGCATTTGCCTTGTCCAGAAATCTCTAGCTCGTCTGACCACAAAACAAGTGGGTGAATGAGTACAGACAGAGCAGCCATTGGGCTCAGGTGTGAGTGTGTGTGTGTGAGTGTGTGTGTGTGTGTGTGTGTGTGTGTGTGTGTGTGTGTGTGTGTGTGTGTGTGTGTGTGTGTGTGTGTGTGTGTGTGTGTGTGTGTGTGTATGTGTGTGTGTGTGTGTGTCTCTGTCTTGTCTGTCTGTGTGTGTGTGTGTGTGTGTGTGTGTGTGTGTGTGTGTGTGTGTGTGTGTGTGTGTGTAGAAGATAGGACTGAAGACTTTGAATTCTGTGATATTTGTTTCTGATAGTTTGGAGATTTTTTACAGAGGAGTTTACTAGCTTGTGGTCTGATTTGACCAGTGAGGAGGATACCTTGGGGTTGGCACATACAGATGCTATATTTGTTACAACCAGATCAAATATATTCTGCTCTCTGTTAGGTTCATTAACGGTCTAGTCCAGGAAGTTCTTTTTCACAAAATATATGAATTGTTTGTGCATATCCTATGTTGGTAGCCCCCATACTTCTCAACTGTACAGATTTTCACAGAATGTCCTCATTTTGGCTCATATTTTTGGTCTGTTCCTCATAAAAATCTGTGGTTTTCTGGCAAATCACTGGGATGATTTGAGGACTGAAGTCACTAAATAATGACATACATTTGAGTTTCAAGCTTCAAAGCCTTCAGTAAATTTTTGTTAAAACAAATCCTGTTACTGTGGCAACTTTCTAAGCTTATACGAGTAATATTTAAAATATGTCCCTATTTTTGGGTCTTTGCCCCCCCCTATTTTGTCAGTCTTTGTGCAGATTTCTTGCACTAAGAGGTTGAGAGCTATGGTAGCCCCCCAATTCATCATTGGGTAGTTAAACACACCTAGGAAAACATCATTCCCTTTATGGGAAATTCATCAAGAATATTTTGTAATGTAGTAGAAATATGTAAGAATATGTAAGGAATGTTGAAGTGGTCAGTACTGCACCCTTTCTTATATACACTTGTAGTCATCTTTTAAATTCAACTGTTCATTAATCACCTTCATCTCCCCAAAATGTGCTCACTAACACTCAGAAAATATTTTCCTGCTCATGCCTCATTGAGCTGCACACAGCTAATTTAGTCTTGACAAGTTTAACTGCATGAGCAGTTTCACTTCCCAACAAGTAGCTGTGGCCAGTTGACACTTGGTGACCAATATGATAACAATTTCAAGATAATCATTAGCCATACATTAAATGTGATATTTGTGTGTGTGAATCTGACACGTTTTCTTTCTTTTTTTTTTTTGTCAGGATAACAAATGTGAGCCATGCAGGGTTGTAGAATATCAACTGCACATGTAATTGAAAAGCTGTACAAGACTTGTGCTTATTTTTCTGTACAATGCATAAAAACTGTATATAAGATCGGTAATTGTGTTTGCATCTCTTATTATTTTGGGAAGTACAGCAATTAGGTAAACAAGCAAATTGTACAGCTAATATGTAAAAATGTATGAAAGAAAAATGCAAATATTTTGCTGTTCTTAGATTGAAAGAAAGTCTTGACAGACTTTGTAAGGTTTTCTTAGGGGAAAGTTTAGCTATACTGACTAGGTAATCGCTTGCTCTGAATCTGTGATTAACATCATCTTTTGTTTCTCTGTGGGGTTTGTCAGAAGGGGAAAAAGCAAACCCGTTAAATAAAATACAGCAGAACCAGTTACTCCAAGACATTACCATATGGGAATGTTCTAGAAAGTATCAAGGACTGTTTTTCACTAAGGAGAGAAAGGTTTAAAAAAATACTGTTAACAGTGCGCCTTCTGTTCTAGTCTCATCACAAGTTATCCCTCCAAAAGTAAGACAGAATGACTGTCTCTCCAGAGATTGTTGAACTGGTAATCATTGTATTATTATTTTTCAGGCTGTTTGCCAGGACTTCACTGAGTATTGATTAGCTAGCTTATTGGTACTAGTGAGTTTATTTCTACATTTGTATCTCTGGCTGCTCTGTTCTAAACTTTCAGAGAATGTAAATAAAGCCCAGTAACTCATCCAGTTAGAAATAGCTAGGAAAGATTTAGCTGTTAAGACAGAATCTTCTGTATAGCATCGTATCTGCTCATACTGGTTATTGTTTTATTTTTCCCTGTGCAGTTATATATTTCTCTGCATATTTAACCTTTTACGTGCATGGTCTGAGAAGTAAAGTTTTTGTATTTATTCATCTTTAAAACATTATGGCTGATTTATTTATTTATTTATTTATTTATTTATTTGTTTATTTATTTAATAATATGATACTTACTGTAAATTATTACTTTTTGCTTGTAGCTGCTTCTGATTGCCATACTGCGTTGCTATACATTACTGTTTGATAGTGTTTGGCTTATTTAAGTGGAGTTCTCCAGTTAGGAAATCTAGAGTTTTAGTAGTGATCTACCTTATACCAGGACAGAAAGATGTAGTATTGTGAAGTATTACCAACCTTCCCCAAAAAGTACTGTATATGTGCTAATTTGTGTATAAATGTAATAGTCTTTTTTTTTTTTTCAAAGCACTGTTATGAAAGGGAAGGGAAAGGAAGAGTGGAATGCACTGAATCCACTGGGAAATAGAAAGTGGGTCTGGAAAGCTAGTCCTAAAAACCTTCATAAGTGAGTGCTCAGTGGGAAGCCTTTTTTGGGGCATGAATGGCACAGGTTCATAGTCTGGAAGCAACAGTGCATATTTTCTGTTGTTGTTATTGCCAAACTTCACCTAGTGAGTTGCTTAGTGATTCATTTATCTCACATTTTATATTTCTTTCTACTTGGTTCCAATGGTATGAATTGTGAAACATATACCCTGGTGACAAGATTTAAGGACTACAGCCCTTGTTTATTGTTACAAACACATTCAAGCCTGCCACCAACAGCACCTATAATCAGAGAGTAAGATACAAAATTAGTGTTGGAATACTAAAAAGAGGGACTAGTGCTGTGACTTATTTGATTCTTTGGCTGTAAACTAGCTGCCTAGGTATACATTGAAAGGAACATGTCTTAGAATTTTTTAAATGCTGTTAGACGCCAAGATTATTAATATTTTTAATCCAATTTTTTTGCCTCTTAATATGAACACATCAGTTTGTCATGGTCTGTCTTTTCAACACTTCAGCACTTTAAAGTTTCATGGTAAAGTACAAAGTTGTGATACTGGCACTGCTTTCTGTTTTAATGTCAACTGTTACTTTTATTGATCTCAGCTGGACTATGCAAAAGAAACAGTAACAATATCGTATTCTGTTTTTATACTGTTTCATTTCCTGGAAGTTTGTGTGACCTTGAAGGGAGTATATTTGGAGATCTGAGGTGTGGATGCTACACTCACTTGTTTGGGGTGCAAGAAGTAGAGCCCCCAGCAAAAATGTTGTACATTGTTCTGAGTAAACAGACAACAGACATAACTCACACAGTCTTCCTCCTAATTTTAGTTTTCCTACTGATATTCTTGCAGCTTTAAATATTGACAGGGATTCATAAAGGTTACCACAAAGTGTAGACTACATGTACACTTAAAGTAGTAACAAAGAAGGAGAAGCCCAGTTATGATGTATAGGAGTAAACACACCAAGGCAAATGTCCAGAAAAAATGTAAACTCCTAATCCTGCTAAAACCACACTGAAGGAGCAAAAAAACACTGCAAAGTCCAGTATAAATCCAATGCTCTTTAGTGTAGGTAAGTGCTTTCGCAACCAGCCCTGGTTGCTTCCTCAGACCAAAGATTACAAAAAAACTTCACCCCAAACTTTAAAAGCCTTGAATCCTGTGTCACATGACTATGACCAATTAATTAATTAAATGAGTTAAAAGAACAAGTACATTCAAAATGCAAATACACTCAAAAAGCACAAAATTTCATTCAAGGCAATATATAAAAAAACAGCATATAATAAAATGTAAAAGAAAAATACAAAGAGCATACATAAAAATACTATATATATAAAAATATATAAAAATAAAAATAAATAACCTGCTATACTATCTAACATACTAATACTACCCTAGCTGTAAATCACTAATGAAACAGCTTTCTTCCTAATATTCAAAAATACTCTATGTATAAATAAAGAAAAAACATCTAACGTATACTAATATTATATTATGTGTTGTCTAAACATGGTCTAACTATAAAAATGCTGGTATAACCCTATCTATAAATCACAAAATTAAATAGCTTTCTTTCTAATCTCCCTACCTTTCAACACAGGTTTCAGAGATAGATAATCATTCAGCCCAGGTAGCTTATGGGCTGCTAACATAAAAATCCATCTCAACTCCCTTTGTTCAGTTCTGTTATTTAAATCTCCCATCCTAATGGTTTCAGTGACACTGTCAATAATAGAAAAGTAAAAATAGTGATTCTCCTCTTGTTGTAACGTGTTTAGTCAGTGCACTATGTTTCTGTTGTCTCCTAAAACAGTAAAGGTGGTCATGAATTCTCTCCCTTAACCGTCTGTTGGTCTTACCAGCATAAAACGCACTGCAGCAGGCACAGTGGGCTAAATATATTACATTCCTACTCTCACAGTCACCCGAGGCCTTAAACTTTAAGGATTTCCCATTTGATGGATGGACAAACATGGTGTTAGTTTCTATATACTAACAAAACAAGCATTTATTACATCTCCTAGTCCCATAGTTCATAATGGATCTATGCTTTAATCCATCTGTATAGCAGAACATCTGCTTCAATGTTTTTCGATTTTTATAAATAAAACAAGGTTTCTCTCCTACTATTGCACTTACCCTATCATCAGTCCCCAATATATGCCAATTATGATATATTATATCCTTAATCAAACAAGTATCAACTGAGTGTGTAATACTAAACTTCACTAATTGTTCTCTATTCTTCATTCTCTTAGGGGTCATTTCCACTCCACCCATATTAGGACTAGAAAAATATGGTTTCCCTGTGGTATTCCTTTTAGTTCTGGCTTCAGTGCATGCCTCATTTACCTCTTTTTCATGGTAACCCCTGACTAGGAACTCATCCCTCAGGGTCATCAAACTATTTTAAAAGTTCTGATCTCTTGCATGTAATTTTTTTTTTACTCAGATGATTTTTATTTTAAATTTGCCATAAACAATAAATGAAAACTTATTACGGTTTACAATCAAGTTAGATAATTATTAACTATATACAAATTTACATTTAGCCTGACATTTTAAAACGTGCATGATAAATTACATAGATATAGTTTAATTAAAGTTAAATAGTACTTGCTTCATGAGGAGGTAAGATCCATTTGCAAAGTTTCAATCAAAGATAGAACTTTTTTCCAAGGGTTTTTAGTTAATGGTCTAGGAAACAGTCTTTATTCTTTGGTTTTTATTTCCATTAAGGCTGTCCTCTTCAATAGGCATATAAAATCTTCTTTGCTAGGAGCTGTGGTAGAATTCCATCTCTTTGTTATGCATTTCTTAGCTATAGCTAGTATAGTCCAAAGTAAATGAAGGTCAGTCTTATTTGAAGAATAAGCATTATCAGTTATATTCAGTGATAACAAAGCCTTGGTCATGACAAAATTATCTGTATAAATCGCCTGTAAGAAATTGTTAATACTTTCCCAAAAAGGTTTAATTTTTATACAGTCATAGAAAATGTGAGACCAATCAGCTTTATTATACTGTTGACATCTCCAGCATAACCCATCATTAGAAGGATTGATTTTTGAAACTTTATCAGGGGTTAAAAAGGATCTATGAAGGAATTTCCAGGTAAATATTCTCCAATTTAATGAGAACAAGAAGTTAATTTTACTGAGAGAAGTAAATTAGATTTATTTTCTGAGGTTAACTGAATCATATATCCTTTAGTAATATATTGCCAATATGCTGGTTTAGGTTGTGTTTTGTAATTTTTTATTAGATTATATAAATATGAAGTACCATTTTCCAATTTCTTATTATTATATAAAATTTCAAACAGTCTGGATATAAAATTTGGTGTATTTGAAAAAGAAGAATTATTTATTATCCTACATAGATCCTTGGAGTACGTCAATATATTTTATTTTATTTATTTTTTATTTTATTTTACATTTGTTTACCGGGCTAGTCCAACTGGATACATTTCCATTTTCAGCAGAGGCCCAGGGAGAAAAGCTTCACATTGAAGTTAATACAAACAAGTCATTTACATAAAGAAAGTAAGTAGTTAGTAAAATACAAACAGAAATAAGGTTTAATCTAGATTATACTAGTTGAAAATATATATTTGGAAGGACACTTACTCTAATTTTCTTTACAGTACAAGATAGGGGAGTTATACTTTAGTAAAACATTCATGAAGAGTATAATTGATTAAGTAAGTATAAACCATAGAGAGTTCTATATAAATTCATAACAGAGGCTAATTAACAAGGGTGATTTAGAGAATGTCTACTCAAGGAGAGTGAGTAGAGAGAGGTAAGAGAGGGTAATTAAGAGAAGAGTAATTAGTAGAATCATAAGATTAGTCAGGATTGATGCATGGGCATAGCCAGAGTGTTTTTAGATGTTGTTTGAGCTTTTGTTTAAAGAGGAAGGGTGACGAGGTAGAAGTTAGAGTGGTAGGTAGAAGATTCCAGTGTTTACCTATGGTGTTGGAGAAAAGTGAGTCACCTGCTATGTTATTGGACTTACTTAACTTCACAAGAAGTTTATTAGAGGAGCGTAAAGAATTTAGGTTAGAATAGGGAGAAATAAGGTCAGAAAGTATAGGGGTATTTTTTGGTTGGTAAAATATCCTATGAACAAAGGTAAGTTGGGAGAGTAATAGTGTATTTTTTAGTTCTAGCCAGTCTAGTTGTTGTAGATTCTGATAGTGGTGAGTTCTAAATGGGTTTCTGGTGGCAAATCTAGCAATGCTATAGTATGCATTTGCTAGTTTAGTGAGGTTATTTTTCTTTAGGTTAGTGTATATGGATGAAGCATAAAGAAAAGTAGAAATAAGATGACAGTGAGCAAGTGTGATTTTGGCCTGTGGAGTTAAAAAGGTTTTAATTCTATATAAGGAGCCGAGTTTTCTATTTACGGTTTTAATAGTGTTATTAATGTGATTATCAAAAGTGAGGTTATTGTCACTTATAATACCTAACAGCTTAGTAGTAGAGTCAGGGGCTATATGTGTGCCATTGTTGGAAGTAATAGAGAAGTCTGAGGGGAGACTTAATATTAGTCCGGAAGAGCAGGAGTTTGGTTTTATTGGCATTCAAAAGGAGGCAGCGTTTCAAGAACCATGCCTCAACTGTGCTAAATACATTCTGTGTTAGGGTTTGTAGTTCAGAGGAGGTGTTAGCAGAGCATATGAGTGTTGAGTCATCTGCATATTGAATACATGTAGCTTGAGGTATTGCTGCATGTAAGTCATTTATGAATAAAGAGAAGAGGAGAGGTCCTAGGATGGACCCCTGTGGGACTCCAAGAGAGACTGGCAGAAGGGATGAAAGTGTATTATCCCAGAGAACTGCCTGTTGCCTGTTATTAAGGTAGGAAGTGAACCATTGAATAGCTTTGGTATCTAGAGAGAGAGATTCAAGGGTTTTTATGAGCATATTGTGGTTTACCATGTCAAAGGCTTTTGACAGGTCTATAAAGAGTGCTGATGACAGAATACTATTATTGCGGTTTCTATTGATACACTCGGTAAAAGATAGGAGAGCTGTTGTAGTGCTATGAAATGGCCTAAAGCCATGTTGGCAGTTGGCTAGTAAGTTATATTGAGTTAAGTGGTGCATTAGCTGATGATGAATACATTTCTCCATAATTTTTGCTAAGGGTGATAAGAGTGCTATAGGCCTGTAGTTAGAATAGTCATTTGAGCTACCTCCTTTATGTAAAGGGATTATGTGGGAAATTTTCCAGATAGCAGGGATGGTTCCTTCATTGATGGTTCTATTTATAAGGAGGGATATGGGATAAGCAACTGCTTCAGCTGCTTTTTGAAGGTATTTAGATGGTAACTGATCTGCAGATGGGGTACAAGGTTTGAGTTTTTGGATGAGTTTTAGGATGTAGGAAGTAGAGATGGATTGTAGTTGGAATATAGGGAGATTAGTAGATGTACCAGTGGGAAGGTTAGATTTGTCTATTGTGAGATGACTTGCTAGTGAATTAATGGTATCTGTGAAAAAGGAGTTAAAGGCATTGGCAGTTTGATGTGAGGTATTTTTTTCGGGCCCTGAAGGTGAAGGTGTACTAGAGTGGCCTGGGTGTAGGAGCGAATTTAAGGTTCTGAAGCATTAACCATTCATGAGAATTCACTTTGTAAGTTGACATCATCATCATCATCCCCCTTTTTCCCATTTACATGGGGTCGGGGTATCGTATTAACTGTCACCAACTCTTTCGATTCAGTGCCACTCTCCTGCCTTCTTCAACACTCATGCCTGACTGTCACAGATCTTCTTTCACACAATCCATTCACCTCTTTGCTGGACGCCCTCGCTTCCTCTTACCTTCTTCCTGTCTGTCCCAAATCTCCCTCACTAGATTGTCTTCTGCTTTTCTACACATGTGCCCATACCATCGTAATCTTTTCTCTTTGATCTTTTCTGCAATTGGAGCTACTTTGGCTTCTGCTCTTATCTCCTCATTTCTTCGCCTGTCCCGCAGTGTGCATCCTACCACCTTTATCAGACACTTCATTTCCATCACCTCTAGCTTCTTCAACTGTTCTGCCTTTACTGCCCAGGTTTCTGTACCATACAGTAGTACTGGTCGCACCACTGTCTTGTACACCTTACTTTTCAGCTTCTTTGGCATTCTTCTGTCATAGACTACACCTGATACTCTATGCCAGTTGGCTGCAGCCCTCTGATTCTAGCTTTGACCTCTTCATTCAGACTACCCTTCTCCTCAACCACCCCTCCCAGATACTTGAAGCTGTTTACCTGTTCCACTATCTTCCCATCTATCTCTATTCTCAGCTTCTTCTGATTTCCCCAATCTGCTGCCATTACCACTGTCTTATCTGTGCTTAGTTTCATCCCATGTGCCTTCAGATTTGCATTCCATTCTCCTATCCTTTGCTGAAGTTCTAGATCAGAGTCTGCCTGTACTGCCACATCGTCTACATACAGCAGCTTTGTTGCTCTGACCCCTCCAACCTGTTTGCTGATGTAGTCCATTACCAGTATGAACAGCAGTGGGCTCAGAGCTGAACCCTGGTGTACACCCACTCCTACTGGGAACCCCTCAGTGAGGCCAAACACTGTTTGTACTTGAGTCACTGGGTCCTTGTACATAGCCTGTACTAATTCTACCAATGTTTCTGGGACTTCAAACCACTGCAGTACTGCCCAGATCAGCTTTCTTGGGACCTTGTCATATGCTTTCTCAAAGTCTAGGAAAGCCCAGTTTGACTCTCTCCTCTTCTCTAGTTTCTTCTCAAGTATCTGTCTCAATGCAAACATCGGGTCAATTGTGCTGCATTCTGATCTGAATCCGAACTGTTCATCTCCCATCTTACATTCTACTATTCTGCGTATCCATTTATCAATCACCCTCTCCAGAACTTTCATGCAATGTGGTAGGAGTTTGATGCCTCTGTACTGTCCACAGTTGTGGATGTCCCCTTTGTTCTTGTACACTGGCATGAGTATGCTTATTCTCCAGTCATCTGGGATACACCTTTCTCTCCACACTGCAATTAGTACCCTCAGGAGCCATTTCTCCCCTAGCTCACCCAGCATCTTTATCATATCTACTGTGACCTCATCTGAGCCTGCTGCTTTCCCTGACTTCATTTTCCTTAGTGCTGCTCTTACTTCTTCTAAGCTGGGCTCCTCTTCTACTCTCATTGTAGGCTGTTTCTGGGGCAGTACCGCTTCTGTGGGGTTTTCTTCATTCAGAAGCTGCTGGAAATACTCCTTCCATCTGCCTTTGATGTCCTGTGGGCTGGTAAGCAGGTTGTTGCTGGAATCCCTTATGAAGGGCGTCTGACTATCTTCTTTATCTTTCTGTCTTTGCCTTGCAACCTGGTATAGTTTCTTTGTGCCCCTTACTAAGTCACTTTCCAGAAGCTGATAGAGTGCCTCTGATGCCCTATTCTTTGCTATTGCAACTTCTTTCTTAGTTTCTTTGTTAGCCAACCAGTAGTCCTTCCTAGCTTGGTCAGTCTTTTCAATCTCCCACTTCTTCCTGCACTCCTTCTTTCTTTTGATTACTTCCTGCACTTCTGCATTCCACCACCAGCTTTTCTTATGTACCTTATTTCCATACCTGGCTCGGCCAAATATCTTTTCTGTAGTCCTAACACATGCTGTTTTTAGGCGCTGCCACTCTTCTTCAACTCCACCTATTCCTCCTCTTCTTGGGGTGCTAGAGCCCTGAGTAATTCCTTGAACTGCTGTACTTTCTCTCCAGTCAACTTCCAGGTCATTAGCCTGGTCTCTGTTGACCTTAGAGCCTTCTCTGACCACTGCTTGCAGCTGATTGTGGCAACTACTGGTTTATGCTGTGAAATGACTGTTTCACTGGGGATGACTTTGCAAGTTGACATCATATATTGTAAATCCCATACTTGCTGATTTTTTAGACAGTGTAACCAACAGATTAGATTTTTCTGTTCCCAAGAGAGAAATGATGTATTTTTGTAACTTGCATGTGACTTGCTAATGTGATTTTCATTGGTGTTTTACTTATATATAAGTTGATTCAAATTTTTATGGTTTGTTGAAGTCTGATGAAGCGTTCTAAGCAACGTGAAAGCGCTTACTTATTCGAATAAAGGACTTGTCTTTTCATTCATCTGGTTTGCTTCGTTTGTTGTGGAGTATCAACCTCTTCTGATTTTGGATTTGTGCTTTTTTTGGGAGGTGATACCTTACCCTGACAGTGTTCTTTTCTTGCAGAAATATATCTCTATTCATTCTATCTGGAAAGTTTTTAGTAATGCTGACGGGAATTAATGTCGCAAACCAAAGCTTTAAATCCATATTCATGCTTATAAATTTCCTAAAATAGTCAAATAAATGATTTATTAAATTTGTCCTAGTTAGTTTAGTTATATTGTATTGATAATTTAAGGCCAGTGAGTACCATAATATATTGTCCTTGTTTAGAAAAGTAGAATTTTTAAATAAATTATTTCATTTATTATTATAGTTGTATGCAACAATTTCCAATTAGACATATAATTTGGATTGATCCATTCAACCACAGTTTTAAGTAAAGTTGCTCTTATATAAGATTCAATATCTGGGAAATGTATTCCTCCCTGGTCCCATTGTCTGATATGATGGGTATATGCAATTTTGTTTCTTTTAGGAAACCACAGAAATGTTAGCAATATTGATGTTATTTTCTTAAGGTGAGTTTTCTCAGGAATTAACAAAGTGGCTTGTACAACATACAAAATTTTAGGGAGTAGAATCATTTTAATTAACTGTAATCTATCTTCAAAAACTATAACTTATTATATTTATCCACTAGAGAGTCTATTGTAGCTATGATCCTTCTATAATTAATATTCAATATATCTTGAATATTTTCAGACAAGTCTATCTCTAAGTATTTTATTGTTGAGACATGTTCTCCTATGATATGATTCTTATCTATTTGAAAATCCTTTTTTTAATTTAATAATAAATATTTAGACTTTTGTTTATTAAATCGGAGTCCTGAGATCTTATGAAATTTCTTTATCAGATTATCTAATTCAACTAATGTTTCTTTTGAATTCAGTAGTGTAAGAAGTATGTCGTCAGCAAAGAGCATGATCTTGGAGTTATATTGACCAAATATATTTATTCCTTTTATCTTTGGATTGTTTCATATTAATATTGCCAATAGCTAATGCAAATAAAATGGGTGACATAGGGCAACCTTGTTTAGTACCTCTCTTAACTTGTATAGCTTCGGAGTTAAAGGGTCCTAATTTAACATAGGTTAAATTGTTTTCATAAACTTTTTTAATAAATGTAATGAAGGAGATGAGAAATTTATAAGCTTTTAAGATTTTAATTAAATAATCCCAGTTCAAGGAATCGAAAGCTTTCTCAATATCTAGTCCAATTATTAAGGTTTCTATATTTTCTTTAAATAATCAATTAATGTCAATATTCTTTTAATGTTATCATGTGGATGTCTATTTTGAATAAACCCAGTTTGGTCATAGTTGATAATTTCATTCATATGATTTTTTTATTTTTTAACCAACATAGACATAAATATTGTATAATCATTATTTAATAATGAAATTGGCCTATATGAGCTGCATTGACTATCATCTTGTTTTCTTATAAAATGGGTATGATTAAGGAGTATCTCCATGAAGGATGAATTAATGCATCGGTTTGAATTTCAATAAATATTTTATGTAGTAATGAGGTTATATTTTTGGGGAAAAGTTTGTAAATTTCTGTGATTAAGCCATCCATTCAGGGAGATTTACTAGTTTTACTTTCTTTGATTGTATCTATGACTTCTTTGTGCGTAATGGATTTTTGTAATTCATTTTGTAAACTTTCAGGGATTGGTTTAACAATTGAAAACACATTTTCTAAAAGGGGATGTTCTGGCAAATTATTGTTATTTTTAAAATGATTTTTGAAATGACACTTGAAAGCATCTAGAATATCTCCTGTTTCCAAAACTTTCTTACCTTTTTTTCATGTAGTATATTAACAATAGTATTAGATTTAGATTGCATTTTTAACTTTAACAGATAAGTTATGTAAGTGTTTTGGAGAGGTGGCATAAGAATTTATTTTTAACCTCTCCATGGCTAAATTAGTTTTGTGATTTAAGATTTCAATATATCTTTTATTTAAGTTTTCTATTGTCTTCTTATTCTCTAATAAATTAGGAGATTTTTTAGATTTAAATAATGTGAGCTTCCTTTGTAGTTCTTGAAGTTCTGATTCCCATTCCTTGATTTTATTTTTATACCTAGCAATTGTTTTTCCATAGATATAAGCTTTTAATGAATCCCATACCATTACTAAATTTGCTTCCAAGTTGTAATTTACATCTACAAAGAAATTGAGTTCATTCACTAACCCATTGCGTAAAGTCTTTAATTTTTGTAATATATGAAGGAATTCTAGTAAGAAAAGTAAGTGATTTAAAATGTATTTACACTTTTAGAACTAGAGAATTACGATCTAAGAGGGGGCAAGGAATTATTGTAAAGGAAGTAATTGTTGTTTGAACATCCTGGGAAATATATATCTTATCAATTCTGGTTTGGGTACCATATCTATAATCTTGATGGGAGAATACCAAGGAATTACTATCTATAACATTAAAGATATCTTTTAATTTTAAGGATTCAGTCCATTTTTTAGTAATTTTGCAGTAGCTGTTAGACACGGAGATTTTTCATTAGTAGTTTCAGACATATATGTAATACAATTAAAGTCCCCCCATTATTAAATTACATTTAAATATGCTTGTAATTTGATCTAAATGCTTTTTGACTGTCCCCATCCCAATACCCGGAAACTAATATAGTTTTACTAGTCCACAACCTGTTACTAAACTTCAGAATGAATATAGCTATAAGGCCCTCATTATCTATATATTTATGTATTATTTCAGGATTTAATAAATTGTTTCTCCATAGAATTATTACCCACCCCATCTTTGTTTTAAAATTGGAACATGCTAAGGTCTTGAACTCACTTAGTTTCCATGTGAAATTATCATTGCTCTTGAAATGTGTTTCCTGTAAAAAAATATTTGTGATCTATTTAAGTTTAGATATCTAGTAAGTTAGATATTTTATTTGGACTATTTAGAGCATTAATGTTTAACGATAATATAGAAAGGTCCATATCAAATTATTTTGAGGAAATATTTAAAGGTGTCATTGACTTTACCTGAAATCATCCCCTCCTTAAAAAATAAAGTATTATTGATTAGTACATAATCAATTATCTCAGTGAAGCATGTTATCACTAAGGTACTCAATAAGTATACGTCAGGCTCGGTAAAAATAATGAACAATTTAAAAACTAAAATAAATACTAAAGTTAAAGTAGTTAGCTCATTAATCCCTACCCACCATGGAATGAAACACATTCCTAGTCCATCAGATTGAAACCTCTGGTGAACTATCACTCTAACTTCCTTTTCCCATTCCTTTGAGCTCCATATATACTGTAAATAATCAAGAAGTCTAATAGACAACTATTATTGTGATTTAAAAACATTTGGTTGTAGAAGGCATTGTTTAATATGAATTAACTACTATATCATTACCATCTAAACATAGAAAACAAATGCAGTTGAATTATACTAATTATTAACTTATTCAGCTCATTGTATCAACATAACTTTCCATATTGGATATGAATTCACTTGTTTAAACACCCAGACACTTTAATCCTTAATAACAAGACTTGCAAGCAATAACATAAATTAAAAAAAGAATATCACATCTTATAATATATAAACATATGCTTTCAAGAACTGTTCATCAGATTTAAAAGAGACTGTATAATTACCTTATAATCTGAATATAGGCTTAATCTTATTATATTTCAGCGAATAGTTATAGTAATGCTTTAGAAAGGCAGTCAAAAAAATGCATATGTTTAAATTATCTAAGTGGTGTAAAGCATAGTAGTTTCTATGCATGTGTTGATGAGGTACTTATATAATTTTAGTTGCTTGGTTTACTTTAATAATGGTTTTGTTAAAATATGATTCAAATAACAATCAGATTTAATTTTATATTCTCTTGTACAGGGTGTAACTATATAAGGGAAATCTAGCTTGTTTCCTAAAGTGTGTTGTGAACGTGCTTCTGTAGGGTACGAGTATATCAACAGCCAATCAAAATCTTATCTACTCATTGTTATGACAACATTAAACTACTCTGCAATTGTAAAGATAGGAGAAAACTTTTTCCCTAGCTCATGCAAACTGCAGTCTAAATAGACTTTTATAAAACTTCACGAGCACTTATTTCCTGCTCAAACAACTGCCTGAAAATGGAAGAGAGAAAGAAAAAAAAAAACGGCTCAAAACACTGACACTCTCCCTTGCAAGGAGCACACCACCCCTGACCCAAAGACACCAGGGTCAGCTCACATTGTGTCCATTGCACCTTTAACCCCACTCTCTGCATACTATCTGACCTCAAACAAAACTAATTCACTTGACCGACAATGCTTCTCCAATCTGACCCGACACAACTGTACATCAGTTCCACATAATTTGCAACTACAACCAACAAAAACCGCACCATTCATTATCAGTTCAGAAGGCAAAGCAGTACATCACCAGAATTACAACAGTTCCTGGCCTCTATTCCACAGAGAAATCCCACCAATTATCCCTGACAAGTAGAAATCGCCAGATACTTCAACAACCCCTGCCCAGAAAATCACTCAACTGTCAGCCAACTTCCCGAAATAGGAACAATCGCCAAGCCATTCCAAGTAACAACTATTTCAGTAATGCAGCCATCTAAGAAACCCAAACCCTACTTTCAGTAACAATCTTTTCCTCTAGCTGCAACAATATTCCCAGTCCTTGCAGCAAGCACACAATGACAGACTGGACAAGATTTCAAAAAGGGCATAACCCTGGTGTACAACCTTTCTTTGTCAGTGCATCTGAGGCAAGAAGCAAAAAAAAATGTTTTTCACCATAATACCAACAGCGATGATTATGGCAATACTCTCCAGAAGCATACACATTATTTAAGGCCATTGCGAAGACCCCAGCTAATTATCAATGACTGCAATGTATATATTATGCAATAGGCTGTGAGCAGTATAACAAAGGTCAAAATAAATAGGTATGCAATAATTGTCATTTATGCCAGGGAAGGAAGTTGATGTTTTAATACTGTAATGAATATAAATTAATGTGTAGTCTGTGTGTATTTGCAGTTCGTTAGATCACCTCTTCCATACATTACTCTAATGCATCGTCCAAAGGCAGGACATTAATTTTCGCTTAATTCAAATAATTCTATACTGTTCCCGATCACAGTATGTTAGTTACTAATCACTCTAACATTTTAACATGGAATGAAATTTAGGTAGCATATTTAAAATGTAAAAACAAACATAGAGAAAAAAAACTGTTTTATACGCACCTAGACTGATAACCACACACCAGTTTGGAACAATCAAAGCCAATCAGATAAGGCATATATATATATATATATATATATATATATATATATATATTTACTCTACCATTACTAAATGATAAGCAAGGTAAACTCCAGATTTATATTATAGACAATTTACTGCATGTAATAACTGCAACTCAAAACGAGTCTCTTTCTTAACATCCTCATTCACATCAGCAATGAGGAAATACCTTATTTTTACTTTAATTTTAACTGGCAGATCTCAATAGCGTTTCTCCATTTAAAAATGAGAGCGTTTCGTAGCTACGAGGAACATTTCATTAATATAGTCTAAAAAGGTTATAAGTGCTACTGTATGAGACTCAGACTGAAAATAACAATAAGCATTTTAATAAAGGAAAATTAATTAATTAAATAATAGACATGACACTAGTAGGCTGAAAAACATAGTTATAAAACATAATAATTTAACTTTGATATTACTAGATTAAATAAATAGCTATATTAAGTAGTAGAAATTTTTAACATTTATTTATTAAAACAAAGAGAAGAAGAGAAACTTAATAGGATGATAAGACATGTATAAATAGTTATAGGAAACATACCTTTTCTTGTATATATATGTTGTGATAAATGCATGAGATTAAAGGTATTAATACATAGTGAGACCATTTAGATGCTTTTAATAGTTAGGTTGCAGCTGACACTTTGAGAGATTTCATAGAAGATGGTACTTTGGATTCAGTTTTCTGTTTCTTTTTTTTGACATCAGTCCAACCATTTTTGTCAGTGGTTCTCTTCAGGGATGGAGAAGCCCATTCCATATCTTCAGAAATGGTTATAATGTTATTGTTTTGAATGAAATGCATGGCTTCTTCCAGAGTGTTGAAGGTTCTCATCTAACTTAGGTGCATTATTTTAATTTTTGCAGGAAAGGCTATTTGAGCTTTAATATTATTCTGTTTTAGAGTTTTTATTAGAGGCTATACCTTTTTTCTCTGTTCCAGCACTTTAGTGGAGTAGTCATTGTCAAATCTTATTGTGTTCTGGTTATATTTTATAGGACTTTTCCTCCAAGCTGTTTTTAACACCAGTTCTTTGTCCATAAAAGATAAGAATATTACTATAATTGATCTTGGTGGTATGATGGATGTTGATGAAGTTGTTACTGAAGTTCTATTCCCCAGAGCATGATGGGCTCTTTCTATTCCAAAGGAAAAACCTTCTTTAAGATTTAGAACCTCTGGTATCCAAGAGTTTAGGAAAGATATAGTGTCCCCGCCTTCTGTTTTCTCAGGTAAACCAAAATTCCTGATGTTTGACATTCTCTTTTTATTTTCAAGATCATCTAGTTTGTTAGATAACCAAGTATTTTGCTTCAAGAGAAACTCTGTTTGTGTTTCCTTCTCTTTGAGCCTTTGATCAATGTCAGTCAAAGAAGTTTCAATGTTTGTTAACTTTGACTGATGTTGCTGAAGTATTTCTTTGAAGACTTCTGTTTGCTTCTGTGAGTTTTCTTCTAGGTTCTGTACATTAATCTTAAAATCATCCATTTTTGTTGATAATTCTTGTAATGTGGTAGTCACCAGTTGTAGTTCCTTTTTTAGTGTTAAGTCAGCATGAGAATTCTTTAGGTTGCTCATCTCTTCAGATGCTATGTATAGACTTCTAAGTAATTTGACAGGAAATTTCTTTTAGAAATCCACCAAAATTTGTATTTAGTTTTTTTAGTCTATTAACTAAATATTTGTAGTAGTTTTGTTAGTAATAGTTAATTTAATTTCCTGAATTTAGTACTAATCTATGGAGCTCCAAAAAATGCTGCTTTTCAGTTAGCCATTCGGGCTCCACCCCTTGCATGTAATGTTGACATGCGTATAGCTTGATTATTGATGACTTTCCTAAAAATATGGGGAGCGTGCATACTAGTGTGGTGAACATAACTATTATGGAAGCAATCCTTCCGATACAATTTAGTATACACATTACCAGTGGATTCATCCAACTGTATTTTTATATCTAAAAACTCAATGTGGGTATGAGATCTATTCATGGTAAAACCTAAAAAATCAGTACTTTTATTTAAATGTTCCACAAATTCACATAATCTTTCCTCACTACCCCCCCCCCCAAAAAAAGGAACAGGTCATCTACAAAACAACTAAAAAATAAAATGTCAACTTTGAAAGCATTGTCATTCATCTTATAAGTTTGCTCCCATTGTGCCATCACCAAATTGGCATAGCTATTGGCTGTAGGAGTCCCCATAGCTACGCCTGACGTTTGTAGGAAATATTTCCCATCGAATGTAAAAACATTAAATTCTAAGACAAGCTCTAACAAAAAAATAATCAAATCAAGCTTCTCTACATTAAGTGAGCCTTCCTGTAGTAAGAAATCTCTTAGATAGCATATTCCTTTCTCATTAGGTATGCTGGTAAAAAGAGATATGACATCCAAAGTAACTAAAAACTCTTCCCCTGTAAGCCTATAATTGTTTAAAAAGGCATAAAAATCTCTTAAAAAATGTTCAGAGTCCCGTAGTATCAAGTTATATTGTGTTATTAATGGTCTCAGTTGTTTTTCCAGATATACTGATACTGGCTCAGTAATCCATCCTTCCCCGAAACAATCGATCTAAAAGGGGGGTTTAGGATGCATTTGTGAATTTTTGGAAGTCCAACAAAACTAGGGACAATAGGACATTCAACAATAAAATATTTAAGCAAATCTTCTGTTATATAATTTTCCAAAAAATTATTTCTAACTTGACAGTTAAAACTGGCTACCAGCATATTGACCTCTGTTACATCAATCATGCTATACACATTCACATCTAACAGTAAATTATTTATAGCTTCTAAATAAAACAGTCTATCCATTACTACTACAGAATGTCCCTTATCAGCAGGCTTTATAATTATTTCTCTATCATTCTTGAGTCTATTTAGAGCTTGTTTTTCACTAAACGTCATATTGTAAAATTTCCTTTACCTCCAAATAGAGAGAAACATTTCATATAACTCATTTTCACAAGCTTTCACAAAAATCTCTAAACTAGAAGGAAGAACAGGCATAAAAACATTAGGCTTCTTGAATAAGTTCTCTTCAATATTATTTGTATTACTTACACCATATATCACTTTTAATGCTGTGTTGCGAGCAAAAAGTCTCAGTTCAGTCAGTGTATCAGGTAAGTCCGCCTGAGATGCAGGAATGAAGCCCAAGCCCTTGTTCAGTACATCGGCTTCATCTTTGTCCAGTATTCTGCTCGAAATATTATAAACTAAGTGTTCTGCCACATTTTCTTCAGGGTCTGCACTTGTCCTTCCCCTAGCGATGGTTTCCTTTTGAATCTCCTTCCTTTTATAAGCTCCTCTTCGAATGTGTGTTGAAGGGGAGGGGCAGGACCGGAAAAGAATGTGCCCAATTGGTGGAGGATTCAGGTTCCACTATAGCCATCTCCTTATTGGCTGTAGTGACCTTCGGTCTTACTGTCTGTTCAATTGTCGAACCTAACAATGTATTCACATTAGTGGACTCTATCCCTTGCTGTAGTGATTTTAAAGGGATAGTATCATTGACAGATGACAAAATGGCTTCATTAGAGCCAGATGTAGTAGGTCGAAGTTGTTGATCTCTATTCCTAACCGTATTGATACCTCTTTCCATCTGGGGAGTATTCGCTCTCTGTTCTTTCAGCCATGCAAAGACATTGCCCTTTTGGAAATTGGCTACATCTCTTTTGAGTTTCTTCTTTTTAGTTTGTAGCAACTTGCGCTCATAAGAGCTCATCTGTTCAATTAATTCAGAGATATGAACATCTATCTGGCTATCTTGTGAATTTTTATACAATGTTTCTTGTGCACTACATATTTTTTCACCTAATTCATTTTCTAAAGGTAAAAAAAAAAAGTCAATAATCAGTTGCATATATTGAATGCTAGTGTCTATATTCAACTGTTGCCATTTAACTAATAGCTCAGGCTATAGAGTCCCATAAGATGGCATATTTAAAACATGTAAGCCCCTAGGGACTACTTTAAGTTTTATACTGGCTTCCATATGCATCCGTTGGTATTGCAGTCTCTTCAGCCTGTATAGGTCATTCTCTAATGTCTGTAATTGCTGTTGAATATCCATATGCTCCTGAACCTCATCTCTTTCATAGTCTACAGGAGAAGTAAAGTCACCTTTCAGAAGGGGATTAGAGTCCATAGAAAGCAGTTGTGTAAAACGTTGCAGGCATACATTCCCATCATGTCGTTTAGTAGAAAAATCCATGTTGTCAGCTCCTTTTGCCATGGTTAACTAGGCTGGAACACCACACAAAATACACAGTAAAAAAGAAAGAGAAGACCAGTTATGAAGTATAGGAGTAAACACACCAAGGCAAATGTCCAGAAAAAACGTAAACTCCTAAGACTGCTAAAACCACACTGAAGGAGCAAAAAACCACAGTAAAATCTAGTATAAATCCAATGCTCTTTATTGTAGGTAAGCGCTTTCATAACCAGCCCTGGTTGCTTCCTCAGACCAAAGATTACAAAAAAACTTCATCCCAAACTTTAAAAGCCTTGAATCCTGTGTCACATCACAAAATTAGTGATTTACAGATAGGGTAGTATTAGTATGTTAGATAGTATAGCAGGTTATTTTTATATATTTTTATATATATAGTATTTTATGTATGTTCTTTGTATGTTTCTTTTACATTATATTATATGCTGTTTTTTATATATTGCCTTGAATGCAATTTTGTGCTTTTTGAGTGTATTTGCATTTTGAATTTACTTGTTATTTTAACTCATTTAATTAATTAATTGGTCATAGTCATGTGACACAGGATTCAAGGCTTTTAAAGTATGGGATGAAGTTTTTTTGCAATCTTTTTTTCTGAAGAAGCAACCAGGGCTGGTTGCGAAAGCGCTTACCTACAATAAAGAGCCTTGGATTTATACTGGATTTTACAGTGGATTTCTGCTCCTTCCGTGTGGTTTTAGCAGTATTACATATACACTTAGTATAATCTTTATGAATGACTAGAAAGCACAAAAAATTGTGTTAAAAATGTTCTTGATACATATTGTGTACACTTAATGTAGGTTTTATTGAATCTGGCCCTATCTTTTAAATTTTTTACAATTTTTTTTTAGACCTATAGTGGTGACATGCATTTTAGATGCTTATTTTGTAATGTTTTGAGTCTCAATATAGCTGTCCTTGATATTCTTTTACAAATTTTGCCTACTATCAGTCCCTACCTATACAGAGGAATATATGTGATTTTTTAACTTTAATGTTATTGACACTTAATCACATATTACATGCACATACACATACAATCCATTAAGTACACCCATAACTATTAACAATGTTCAGTCACAGATGTCATCCATTCTTTCATCCATCTGCCCTGCTATACTGTTACCCTCCCTGCCATGTATGGTGCAACCACCCAAAATTAATGCTACCCACAAAAAATCACTGTGTTGTACACAAAAAACAAAAAAAATACCAAAGACTATCAACAGAGTGATAGTAAGGGTGTGGGGGGGGGACAAAACATTATTTATAGTATAAAGAATTGTAGTAGCAGTTATATTTAAATGCATACAGTTTCCCTGGGATTATTGCATTGCTGAATTTTAAATGTGTGTTGAAGAAATGTTCTTTACATCATTCATTTTAAACCTTATACAAAAAACATTTCTTGGATGAATTTCATTAGATTATTTGTCTTATCTGACTGTTAGACTATTTAAATGTTTTGGTATTGTTTAAATAAAATGGCTGATTAAATGCCTTCTAATGTCTTTTGGCTACAAGATGAAATGACTAGCTCTGGATATTTTTAATGTTTTAAGGGTTGATTAATGCATTATTTTCCTGTCCATTCAAAATCATCAGCTTCATATTTTTTTGATGTTAGATTGATTTGGGCTACAATGTGTTGTGTTGTGTCTTCACTTCCAGTCTGCTTTCATATGTGGAATAGCATGCAGCCTTTAAACATAAAAGCAAAAAAAAGAAAGAAAGAAAAAGAAAATGCATTTATCAAGTTTGGCACTTTAAAAGGGTGACTTTTTTTAAATATCATATTTTATACTCACGGTTATGGCAGGTTTTACCCATTGTTTAAATAGACAGCCATACAGCCATGTAATCAGCTACTCTGTGTGAAAAAAAATGTTAAACTGACAAATTTAGAAAAAGTCTAAACTGCAAACATATAACTTTTTCAAACACATTCTAAATGTTGCCACAGAACAAAGGCATGGAAATCAGACAGTGTTTTTATAAACAAATAAATCCTATGCATTATTCATAAAAAATTTCTGAAGCTCGCCTGAAACTAAGCCTCACCAATGTTCAACTTTTACTCAGCGCAATGGGCCAAATCAGACAATCTTAACTCTATCCAGTGCTAGGCAATCATACTTCCTAGGCAAGTAATAATTTTCCCTTCAAATTAAAATCACAAATGGGTGGTCTGACTTTGCTAAGGTAGGAAATGGAATTGTTGCACCTCCATCCGGTCTAATCAGTCAAACTAGTTTTTGAAAGTGAAAACAAGTCTGTAGCAATGTTTCTCAGCAGGTCAAGAGTCAATAAGCTTACACAGTCTCACATCATCGCCTCCTTTATTTATAAAAAAACAGTGCCAGGGATTCCTTAAAGGGTCTAGCATGAGCTGTATTGCTCATGCTAAAAAGACCCTGTTCTCACAAAGAGGAATTTTGTGATTCAGAGACATGTTAGTCGCAATGAGGAAAGAACGCATTATCAGATAATTTGCAAGTCTGTGAATTGTAGTTAAAAACTGCAATGTGCAGATCAGAACTAATCTGTACACTGTGGTAGTCAACTGCTGCAGCCACATCATGTAGGCATAATTATTACTCCCACCTCAGTCACACTCCCACACACACAAGTACATATTAAAACAGAAACCCACACAAGTCCAAATACCTGTCATAGATTCTCTGAGTTGTCTGCTCTTCACAGCCCTAGACCATCACAGAAAGATGCACTCCTTGTTGCAGTTCATATCCCTGGTGTGTCTCCTCCCCCCCCAAACCCCGTACTACTTTAAGTGTCATTAAGACACAAGTGTAGTATCCACAGTACTAATGGTTTCCCTGCCCCCTAGCAATGTGCTAGTTCAAGTTCCATTAAGGCACAAGTGTAGTATCCCTGGCGGTTTGTGGTTCCACCCCTCCCATGATCCCTGTACTGATTTAGGTGCCATTATGGCACAAGTGTTGTAGTTCTGTTAGCTATTGATCCCTCTACCTCTGATCCATTTACAATTTAAGTGTAGTTATTGTGCAAGTGTAGTATCCCTGGTGGCTAGTGGTCCCCCACTCTAATCCATGTGCTACTTTAAGTGCCATTAAGCCACAAGTGTGGCATCCCTGGTGGCTAGTTGTCCCTCACCCAATGTTGAACACTGTGCTCATTAGTCTGGGGTGTATGGAGGTATAACAGCCACTCTGATCGACATTCACACTCATACACATGCAGACCCCACCTACCCAATCACATTTGCGCTCTCAGCCATTCATCCCTTCACACATGTATGTACACACCTACCTGAACCCTATCACTATATCCCAGGCAGACACACATTCACACATCCTTTGTAGGCTCATACACACACCTCCAACCCTACCACTAAACTCCCCATTACACCATGATGGATGAACATGGAAAAAGCCACTATATAATCGGGCTCGCCATGCTGATCTACATGTCGGTGCAATTTCATGAATCATTCTGCATGTAAATGCTCTCCTGAAGGCAGTTTCAGGACTGAGAGAGTACATGGCAAATGTTTCTTCCACGGTCCACCTCACTGGGCATACAGCATGGCTTGGATCCAGCCCTATGTGGTGCTGCATGTCTTTGTGCTAGAGCACAGCACTGTACCATGTTAAGTTAATGTGACATGTGCAGCAGGTGTACATGTCACGGTAGCCTTTATGAATCCCCCCATATGTTTGTAATATAGAATAACAATATTAATTTTTACACCTATTATTCCAAAACAGATTAAAAAGCTCAGTGTTAGCTTCATAATGAGCAGAATTTATGGAACTTTTTAATCAGCAATATTTAAAGCATTGTTTATACCTCCAGATTAATTTCAAATAAGCAGATTATTTAGAGTATTAGAATCTGAAACATCTTTATAAAAAGCAGTACAATTAAACTTTTTAAAGGAGTATGTATGCCTAATGTTATGACGTTATTCACAGTTCCACACACACACACACACACACACACACACACACACACACACGCATGCATACCTACATGTTAACATTCCTGATCTCCTCATAATTCAAACAACTTGCAGAAGAAAAAAGTATTAGATTAATTCTGTACAGAAACAGCATTTTACATAACCCTATTTGTTCTTCTGGCCAGAGGTCTATCATAATCACCATGACATCTAGAAGTATGATAATGACTGAGACAAGTGTCACTTGTACTAGGTAAATAGTGACCATCACTAAAGTGATCAGAATAGTATCAAAAGTGAGCAGTCTTACTTACAAATGGCTCATCATTCACAGTTATCACCCAACCTTAGAGGGTTCATAATGACATGTATCAAGGTTGAATACAGATTAATGTTTATCGGTCTGCTTTTTCTAACTAACCAGACTGCTCCTTCAGGAAGATGTGTTCTTTTAGCGGTCACTTCATATCAGGATGTTCAGCATGTCCCTTCATTTTGAATTTCTTTTTAAAGTCTCTTTTCCTTATACATTCATCTTGTATACCTGAACATTTTTTTTAGAATTCATGTCTTAAAATCAGGCTGGCTGGATTTACTGCTGAAGCTGAATACACAAAACATCTAAATCTTTCAGTAGTTTGACTCTACCTTTTATACCTGAAAATCATATTTCTCAGAAAATGCTTTGTGCTGAAAAATGTACTGCTCTATTAATTTTTTACATGACTTAGAATCATATTTAAAAACTCCTGGAGTCTAGTGTCCCCCACCCCACAGTATTACTTTTTTTTTCTCATTAATCTATGGAGCTAAGAGGCATAACAGCCACCCCCCCACACACACACACACAGACATGCACCCATTCATGCACCCACACACATGCTCACACACACACATTGACACTCACCTAAGATCAGACACCCCTTACCTGATCACACTCAAAAACTATCTCTTACATTTTATGTGGCCTCCCTCCTTTCACTGCAGTGGGGAAATTCAGCTTTTTAGCCAACCATGATAATGTATACAGCTGAGAAATTCAGAAAATTGCTCAACTGTATAAAGCCCATACCATAACCATTTTTGGGGAAGAACATGTCTAATTAGCACAAGCTGCTCCCCCAGAACGCACGAAGCATCGGAGACCATCCAGGTGCAATTAACCATAGGTAAAACTGCCCTACAGTTTGTAACATGCTACAGACCACCTTCTCAAACTCAGGAAACCCACACAGCCTTCCTGAAGACACTGGAGAGTATGAATGTCTCTCCAAACACCATCATATTGGGTGACTTCAACTACCCAAACATAGACTGGGAACATTACTCAAGCCCCAACACCCTAGCCCAAAGGTTCCTGGAGTTCATAAACTCAAATGCTATGGAACAACTAGTCACCATTCCCACAAGAGGAGAAAATATACTAGACCTGATCATCACAAACATGGGGACAAAATGCTCCACACCGGAAGTATATCCCTCATTGGTGAGATCAGACCATAAATTAATCTCACTGGAGATCCACATACCCACCCCACCCCAGCAAAAGACCACAGTGAAGAACTTCTCAAAAGCAAACTTCACACTTCTTAAGACTGGAGTGGTATCCTTCAAGGCCCCCGAGTCAGTGGAAACCACAACCCACGCTGCTGAAACCCTTACAAATGCCTTCTACAAGCACCTCCAGGAATGTATGGATCAAGCAATCCCTAATAAAATCAAGACCCTTTCCACCAAAGGCAGGCGCCCGGTCTGGTGGACCCCAGCCATAAACAAACTCTACAACAAGAGGAGAAAGCTACTACATGACAGAGCAAAATCCCTAAAAGGGAAGGCATCTCTGATCAATACTAGCAAAAAACTACGATCAATCATAAAATCATCCAAGGCCAACTTTGAGAGAAAAATCGTTAATGACACAAAAGACAATCATAAGGCCTTCTTTAGCTATGTTAGAAACCTGGGTGGAAACTCCCAGATATGCTCAGAATTAGTCCAAAATGATAAAAAAATCACTGAACCCACAGACATTGCCAACATATTGGCAGACAGGTTCAGTGCAAATTTCTCCCTCCCCCCCCCAAAAGGAGAAATATCTATCCCACCAGAGTCTAGCCTCCCAAACATCTCAGATGCCCAGGTGAGAGCTGCTCTCTCTAAAGCAAAAACACAGCATCAATGGGACAGGACGGTGTCCCCGGCTGTGTGCTACACGAACTCATTGAGGAACTAAACCCACACATAAGGCTGCTGTTTAATCTTAGCCTTACTACAGGATACGTACCCAAAGAATGGCGTACGGCAACTGTGGTCCCACTCCACAAAGGCGGTGCTTCTACGGACCCTGGAAATTACCGCCCCATAAGCTTGACGAGCCTTGTCTGCAAAGCTATGGAGAGGATCATAATGGAACTCATAAATAAAGACATTGGGGACCTACAGACACTGGATCCTACCCAATTTGGCTTTGTCAAGGGCAGATCCTGCCTCTTGAACTTGGTCGACTTTTTGAAACAGTCACTAAGGCCATTGATGAGGGTAAGGCAGTTCACACAGCCTACCTTGACCTAGCAAAAGCGTTCGACACAATACCCCACTAGGGCATCATAGAAAAGCTCACCAGCTTAGATGTAAACCCATATGTCACAAGATGGGTTGCAAACTGGCTCAAGGACAGAACACACAGGGTTAGAGTTGCTGGTGCCATGTCAGACTCTAAGCCGGTCACGGCGGTGTCCCACAGGGCTCAGTCCTGGGCCCCTCTTGTTCGGCATTTATTTTTCTGAAGTGCAGGCAAACATAGGGGGATTGTGGCTGACAAAATTTGCAGATCACTGCAAACTGGGCACCATAATTGACACTCCATCAGACACAGACATCCTCCAGAGAGGTCTCATAGAAATGGATAACTGGTGCCAGAGCCATGGCCCTAAGCTAAATGCCAAAAATGTATAGTCATACCCTTTGGGAAAAACAAGGTAACCCCTAATTACCACATAGGTGGTAATCCATTAAACACGGAAGAAGTTATCAGGGACCTGGGGACCCAAGTTGACAGTAACCTCTCTTTTGACACTCACATTGCCAAAGTGGTTAGGAAGACCTTCTACATTGCCCACCTGATCATGAAGGGATTCACATCCAGATCAGGAGAGGTCATTGTACCCTGTACTCTTCACTTATCAGACCAATGATTGAGTACAATGCCCCATTCGAATGTACCTTACCCGACACCTGCAGCAGTTGGAAAGACCCCAAAAGTTCCTCACCAAAAGGATAAAGGGGCTCAAACATATGTCATATGATGCCCGACTGAAGAAACTCCAGCTCTATTCAGTCACATACCATCTGCTCAGAGGTGATCTGTGCCTGACATACAAGGCCATGTCCAACCCGGAATTAATGGACATGCTCCACCTCAAAAAATCCAAATCCACCAGAGCCACGAGAGCAAGAGACTTAAACCTCAACACGGATATAAATAGGACGTGCTGGAGGGACAGATTCATCACCCAGAGACTCCCTACACTATGGAACAGAATCCCAGTCCATGTGAGGCAGAGCCCCTCACTGACTCTGTTCAAGAGAAATCTTGACGAGTGGATGGGAGATCGTAGGTTTACCCCGGGAATCATCTCTGTATCACTGCTGGACAGAGGCACAGCAAACTAATGGGTATAGTATTCTCATCCTAAGGGGTGGTGAAAGCCACACACACTCTGGCTAGACTTGTAAATGCCCTAGGGCAGATAGCCTAGTATGAACCTATGAACCTATTAGCATGTAGTACATCGTTGGTGATGGTCCACAGCTGTAATCCTACAGATCATGTATTATCATTGCAGTGGGCCTGTCTCTGAATCAGAAAGGTCCTCTGTCAGTTGTAGCGGCCTGTGCTAGGGCTTACAGCTGGACACAGACCTTTCTGAATCCCAGCCCTGGTGTCAGAAGTAACAAAAATAAAGTTAGAACTGAAGTAGGAAAGATTGTTTTCTGTTTTTTTTTTTTTTTTTTTTTTTTTTTCCAAGTACAGCTACAGGTTTTAGGAAATCATTCTCCACAGGATAATTTATCCATGAATTGAAAACTGTGCATCTAGAAATTAAAGTTTTTCCTGACTGTGAGCAGAATGTCAGAGAGACCTAAAAAGATGATTTGCCACTCTGGATTCACTGGAAAGTGATCTAAACAGCTGCTGGCTGCAGGTGGGATGACATAGTAGTAAAAAAAAAAGTCTCACTGTAACCCCAGCTCCACAGTTATTGCCACTCAGTTATCCTGTTCTGTTTCTTCATGTAAAAAAGCATCAGGAACTCTCTTTAATTGACTGAAATATAGATTCTACAAGAGAAAGGCTTCGTGGAACTTTACAGACAAATCATGCATGCTTTCTAATTCAAGCAAGCACAAGTGCTTACTGATCCAAGCACAAGGTGGTATTTTGGCAGTAGGTGTTTTTACCTGTGGAAACAATTCAAACAAGTATGAATGCTTCCTAATTCAAGCATGGGACAATGGCATTAGGTATTTTTACTTGTGGAAACCATTACTCTTTGTCTGTATGTCTGTGTGCATGTATTTTTAGGATCCCCCACTTGATGAGGTCTTCTCAGACACTTTATGACCTGAACATTCTCAAATTTCAGATCTCTCCCTGACTAAGTTACTTATAGTAACTCATTAAAACTTACAGTTGTCGATGATGCCATTCGTTAGAGTTTCATAACTCTTATTGTTCAGAAAATACTTACATCATTTCTTTTTTTAACTAGAAAACAACCCTGGAGCCTTTTCTGGTTAAGCAACTTGCTCAGAATCACACATTAGGAAATAGAGGTATAAAAAAAACTCTGTACCCTTGACTACAAAAAGCAGTGTATTAAGTGCTTAGAGTCTTAATTTTCTGTACCATCTTCTAGAGCGTCAGTAACTTAATTTTCTGATAAGTCACTGAGAATTACAGTCAGTCAGTAATGCTAGTTGTTAGAGTTTCGCAGTTATTGTAAATAAAGTGCCAGTCCATGCAATACCTGTGTGTTTTTTTTTATTTTTTTGTGAAGTAGTATTTTCTGGCACTAAAGGCATGGAGCTGTTAACAAACTTCTTTCTATAGTCTGAAGCACAGTGTTTGAATCCTTCCAGCTCCATTTGCCTATCTTTTGACTGAGCAAGTCACCCAGACAGTGTTCCTCGGTCACCAGTGGTTTTACCTGGCTAAGAAACAGATAAAAGAAAATAATATTTAAAATGGTCCCTTTTGGAAGCTTTACCCCCCCCCCCCAATATTTATTATTTTTGGTTTTGTCTAGAATTCTTAATCAAAACAGTTTAGAAGTATGTTGTTTTTTCCTTGCAAAATGTGTAGTTTCCTGTTAAATGTTGTGGATTGCAGTCACTAACTAATGACAAACATGTGAGTTGC
Source organism: Protopterus annectens (assembly GCF_019279795.1). Classification (NCBI taxonomy): domain Eukaryota; kingdom Metazoa; phylum Chordata; order Ceratodontiformes; family Protopteridae; genus Protopterus; species Protopterus annectens. The sequence goes on along the minus strand of NC_056743.1, from coordinate 314,542,799 downwards.
AGACTTTACCTCCTTCAGAAAATGCTTGCCAATGCAAAGCTTGTTATTCTAGAAACTTTTGAAGTATATAACAGCAATATTTAAAATGTGTTCTTGGTTTTTGGATCTTTTTCCATGATTCTAAGAGGTTGGGAGGGAATAGGGATGCAATAAGCTGCACTAGGGTTCTCAGCAGTAAGCTGAAATAGACATCTATGCCATTATTTATGTATTAGTTAATTCATTTTATCACAAGCAAACATCTGAATGTCCAGAGCTAGGGGCTGTACTTGATAGTCACATGTGAGATGTGTGTGTGTGTGTGTGTGTGTGTGTGTGTGTGTGTGTGTGTGTGTGTGTGTGTGTGTGTGTGTGTGTGTGTGTGTGTGTGAATAAATATTTAGTTCAGTAGTTATGGTTTGAAAGAAGGAATCAGTTTGAAGTAAATATGAACATCATCATATGAGTTATGTTCTTTAAGTACAGTATTTGGTCTCCTTGTTTTATTGTCAGTGTGTTTATTGTTTGGTTGTGAATAAGCTGGATGTCATGAAGTCTAGAAGTTTAATATTAAAACATTAACTATTACTATATTTTAATTTACCTTGTTTTTACAAGCACGAGTGGGAAATGCATTGAGACAGACTACAACAGATTGTCTGGTACTTAGTGCAGATGAGTAAAGCTATGAGGTGTTAGTGAGTTCTTCCAGTAATGCATTATTTGATTTCCTTATCCTTAGTTTACCTAGTAGGTGAGTCTGACTGACCAAAGTCACTTAACCAGTCAGTGTATCCAGCAAGCTGCCCCAAGCTGTTGACAAATGCATTATAAATTTGTCTTTTGAATTCCTGCACCCTTTAAATAGCTGCTAATTTGTACTTAACTACATGCTAATTGAATATGAATCCCAAAATGTCCTGTAGTTTAATGGATTGCCAGATGCACTTTTTGTTAATATGAGTTTCACAAGAAGAAAAGTTTACTGTTGTTTATACTGTCCATTTTCATTGTGAGTGTATTTTGCTGTGTTTGCCACATAGCTGTCAACGTTTTTGCTGTAAATTTTTTAATAAAAATGTTAAACTCAATCCAAATTTCTGTGATTATTGCAAAAGTAAAGAAAAAGCATATAGTATGCATACTGATGGGTTTGATCAGTGTTTTGTGGTAATTGGGGAAAGACAACCAAGTAATGAGATATTGGCATGGCTGGGGGGGGGGGTGGCTGATCCATTCATTTGCCTAGGGTCCCATTTTACCATGCTCCACCTCTGATATTGTGCTTTGTATCTCTGTGTCACACAGGAAACGTTTTATGCAGATTAAAATTTCATTTGAGAGAGAGAAAAAGAAAGACAGAATATTGCAGTGATGAGGCAAACATTTCAAAGTTATTATGAAATGAGAAAATATGTATCATACATTCACAATTTGTTTTTCAAAAGTACACAAGAAGATCCAATGGCAAATATAGAAGCGTAGGTTACTAAATTAAAGAAATGAACCAAATGCAGCAGGCATTACTGTGAAAAACAAATGTAACATTAAATAAAGCCATCAATGGTACAGACTAAATTAAATTACTTTGCCTCCACTAAAAAACAGAAGAATAAAAATTGGGTAAATTTGCATGCAGAACAGAAAAGAAGGAAACAAGGCAAAGCAGAGTAATATGAGTTGTGGCAGTCATAAGAAGAATGTAATGTAAATGAAAAATACTGTTAATAAGTTATGCACAAGGTGTCTCCATAAACATGCAAAAAATAAATGTTTTGCATTTAAGCTCAAACCTGGGAAATTATTTTACTAAAAGTATTACAATTTGACAAATCCAGAGCCATAAGGAAGGCATATGGTCGAACAAAGCCAGAAAAATTAATTTCATGTAGGAAAAAATAAAAGATGAAATATTAAATACTTGTCGGGAATGTTACACAAAGAAATCTGTAGTAGTAAGAGGATCAGTAAGAAATCCAGACAAAGAAGCTCAAAATTATAAATCAGAAACTGGTGTTTGAATTAGGCACAAGTAAGCAAGGTAATATTGTAATATCTGTTCAAATATTCAAAGCACCTTATCTCAAACAGAATAAATTATTACTTTATTTTATTTTGTCAGCCAAACAACTTGGAATCACCATTTAATTAGGTGGGCTGTTCAGGTTCACAGTTTCATAGGTACTTACTAGGTTATTGTAATTTAAGTGCAAATAACCCAGAGCCAGGCAGAACATTTACATGTCACCCTTATCCATAAAGGACAAGGGTGCTAAACCAGGAGGCAATCTGCAGTTTCCCATCCATTAGTCCAGATTACATTTCAATAGAATAAGGGAAGTACTTTGCTTTATGAGGAGAGGAAGAAGACTCCAAAGAAATAGTATTTTGTGTCCCTCCAACATGTCCCGTTTATGTTGTAGAAGAGCTTGAACCTCTTGAGCTGGTATTTATGCCACCATTCTGCTTGTAGATGTGTAGCAGATTTGAGAGGAAGTGGTTTGTTGAGGCTCTATACACAAGGTAGAGATCATACTTCTGTATCCTGTATAATACTGAGAAGCGGGGCAAGGCTTTGAGTGGTCATTGTAGTTTTTATGTTTTAAGCACTTGATTTTCTTGATGAGAAAAAGTTGTTGACATTCAAGTTGTATTAAGTGTATGGACAGTTACATACCAAAGGGGACATTATACCCAGTGATCATCCTTAGAAGTGCTGAATGCAGTGGAATGATGACATCCCTGGACCTAGGTGTCATACCATTACTAATATGATGTAAAATGAAAAAAGGTCCTTCATATATTAGTGAATACATGGTGATCAAAGGACTGTTTGTTGTTCCCTTAGGTACCTAACTTCCTAACTACCAGATCGATTATTAATTTTATGTTTTCGTGTGGTAGTTACATGCTTTCTGAAGGAGACTATTATACATTTTTTGACATTTAGATTTTAGACCATGGTTATGACACCAGCTATTTTTTGGAAAAGGCCTTCTTAGAGGATCTGGAGAGTATATGATAGCACCATGTTTGCACTCTTCGGCAGACTTGGTCAGCCATACACCCTTCACATTAACTTTGATCTCTGAGAAGTAAATGCAAAAGAAGAGTGCTCCAAGCACAGAACTCCGGGATACACTACTAGTGACACGTCTTTTGAAGAAGGTGCAGATACTTAACAAAATTTCTTGGATTCTGTTTTTAAGTCAATTTCCCATCCAGTGAGCTACATATAGATGAACTTTTAGCTGGGAGAGTTTATCAACAATACCTGAATGTTGGATGGTATAGAATGTCTTTGTAAGATCTAAATATGTGGTGTGTACTGTTTTTCCTTCACCCATTGCTACATTAACCATTTTAAAGATCTTTTGCAGGAACTGCCCTTGACAAAACTGAGCTGGCCTGGGTCAAGACTTTATACGTTACCTATGTCCATATTTATTATTTCCATAATAATCCTTCCATAGACTCACAGATGAGGGTGGTCAGACTTATAGATCTATAGTTACCCAGGTTCATTGACTCCACACCTTTGTGCAGGTGGAAGACTGTTGCTGTCCCCCATCCATCTGGCACAAAGTCTGTTTGGAAGGTATTTGAATAGCATCTGTAGGAATTTGACAGGGTATGTTTCATGCTAGCCAGGAGGCAGCATGGCTTGTTATTTGACCCCATATAAACAGTGTTCTTAGAATTCTAAAGTGCTTTGATGTATTGGTCTTGCGAGATTTGGGAGTGGTATAGATGTGGGTATGTGATCTGGGAATGTGGAGAGGGAGTAAAGTTAAAATTAAATTTATCTGTTAGTAGATAGGCTTTGTCCTCAAGGTCTGAGTATGGGACATCATTTATTATTCCCTCTGTGCAGTGCTGAATGTTGTTTCTGCGGTTTTAGCATAGTTAAAAAAGGTTTTTATGGTTGTCTTTTGCCTGACTGGCCATTTTTAAGTCATATCTAGCACTGGAGGATTTAATCAAGGACCAGAGTTCCTTGTTAAGTTTAACAAAATATCTCTGAGACTTACATTTATTATTGCATGCAATTAGTATTGTTTTCTTTTATTGTAGAGTCTGTTTATATTTGGGTTTCACCAGAGGGAATTATTTTTAAATTTGGCATTGTGTTTGCTTTGGAGGAGGACAGCTGCATCTATACAGCTATTAACAAATCCATTGCATTTGATGGTAAATGATTTCACATACACAGTGGGGTCATCAAGTTGGAGGGGGATTTTGAATTTAGCGAGGTCATCCCTCAGTTTAGTAGATTAGCCTTCTCATAATATCTGAATACTAAGGTATTTGAAGATGCTTCCAGTTTTAGTCATATTAAATGTAACTGATTTATGCTCCAATTTGACTAGGGAGGAAGTTAAAACTGGTGGGGAACAGAGCTGTCCCATATTGGTGAATACCAAGTCCAGGACAGCTGAGATGTAGGCTAAATGGTCCAGAGAGTTTGTATTTATTAAGTCCAGAAATCTCTGGACATACATGTTAGGGGACGTTGATGTTTCCTAGGAGGATAGTGTCTGGCCTAATGCCTAGATACTCCTCACTAGTCAGGTAGGATGTATGGGTCAAGAGAATCATGGGACCTATAGTTAGCTGTGACATGATAAGGGGTTTTGTAAATGGTAAGTTGAATGTGAAGGAGTCAGAAGTCATTATCCTGTCTCAGGAGCCTAGAAGTTTGATTGTGTTTTACTGGTATACAGACACCACCTCCTTTAGTGCCTTCATCTAGTGTGACAGACCAGGATGTGTAGCAGGGGTTTAAACCCTGCACTGATGGAGTGCTCTCAATGGTCTTGAACTACATCTCATATCTCTGTGCATTCCAGGATAAGCAGTACTTGAAGGGAGTGTAGTTTTTTGTTAAGGCTCCTAGCATTGAGCAGCCATACATCATTATCATCATCAGCCCCCTTTTTCCCATTTCTTTACATGGAGTCCGGGTATCGTGTTAACTGTCACCAACTCTCTCAATTCAGTGCCACACTCCCGCCTTCTTCAACACTCATGCCTGACTGTCACAGATCTTCTTTCACACAATCCATCCACCTCTTTGCTGGACATCCTCACTTCTTCTTACCTTCTTCCTCTCTGTCCCAAATCTTCCTCACCAGATTGTCTTCTGCTTTTCTACGCACGTGCCCAAACAACCTTAATCTGTTCTCTTTGATCTTTCCTGCAATTAGAGCTACTTTGGCATCTGCTCTTATGTCCTCATTTCTTCGTCTGTCCCACAGTGTGCATCCTACTACCTTTCTCAGGCACTTAATTTCCATCACCTCTAGCTTCTTCAACTGTTCTGCCTTTACTACCCAGGTTTCTGTACCATACAGTTGTACTGGTCGCACCACTGTCTTGTACACCTTACTTTTCAGCTTCTTTGGCATTCTTCTGTCACAGACAACACCTGATACTCTATGCCAGTTGGCTGCAGCCCCTCTGATTCTAGCTTTGACCTCTTCATTCAGACTACCCATTTCCTCAACTACCCCTCCCAGATGCTTGAAGCTGTTTACCTCTTCCACTATCTTCCCTTCTATCTCTATTCTCAGCTTCTTCTGATTTCCCAAATTTGCTGCCATTACCACTGTCTTATCTGTGCTTAGTTTCATCCCATGTGCATTTTGCATTCCATTCTCCTATCCTTTGCTGAAGTTCTAGCTCAGAGTCTGCCTGTACTGCCACATCATCTGCATACAGAAGCTTTGTTGATCCATCCCTTCCAACCTGTTTGCTAATGTAGTCCATCACCAGTATGAACAGCAGTGGGCTCAGAGCTGAACCCTGATGTACACCCACTCCCACTGGGAGCCCATCTGTGAGGCCGAACATTGTTCGTACTTGAGTCATTGGGTCCTTGTACATAGCCTGCACTGATTTTACCAATGTTTCTGGGACTTCAAACCACCACAGCACTGCCCAGATCAGCTTTCTTGGGACCTTGTCATATGCTTTCTCCAAGTCTAGGAATGCCCAGTTGGACTCTCTGCTCATCTTTAGCTTCTTCTCAAGTATCTGTCTCAATGTAAACATCGGGTCAGTTGTGCTGCATCCTGATCAGAATCCAAACTGCTTCTCTCCCATCTTACATTCTACTACTCTGCATATCCGTTTATCAATCACCCTCTCCAGAACTTTCATGCAATGTGATAGGGATTTGCTGCCTCTGTACTGCCCACAGTTGTGGATGTCCTCTTTGCTCTTGTATACTGACACAAGTATGCTTATTCTCCAGTCATCTGGGATACGCCTTTCTCTCCACACTGCTATTAGTACCCTCAGGAGCCATTTCTCCCTTATCTCACCCAACATCTTTATCATATCTGCTGTGACCTCATCTGTGCCTGCTGCTTTCCCTGACTTCATCTTCCTTAGTGCTGTTCTTACTTCTTCTAAGGTGGGCTCCTCTTCTTCTCTCATTGTAGGCTGTTTCTGGGGCAGTACAGCTTCTGTGGGATTTTCTTCATTCAGAAGCTGCTGGAAATACTCCTTTCATCTGCCTTTGATGTCCTCTGGGCTGGTGAGCAGGTTGTTGCTGGCATCCCTTATGAAGGGTGCCTGACTATCTTCTTTATCTTTCTTTCTTTGCCTTGAAACCTGATATAGTTTATTTGTGCCACTTACCGAGTCACTTTCCAGAAGTTGGTAGAGTGCCTCCAATGCCCTATTCTTTGCTATTGCAGCCATGCCTTTATGTTATTTGATTTCTGTTTTGTTAAGCTGGAAGCTTTTGAAGTCTTACATCACCTAAAAAGGCACTTTATAGGTGGTAAGGTTTTAGCCAGTATAAAAAAGTCTTGGGAATATAGGTGCAGGGCATCCTTGGCAAAGCAGTTAGGATGGTCTACCATCTTCTCCCATACTGATAACTATTGAACCCCACTGAATGACACCAGAAGCTAAACCAATTGCTGAAGTCAATAGTCTTTGCTCCATTTTGCAGCATCATTCTTGGTGATGGTAAAATGCTGCTCAAGGCTGGGTTCATCCCAGCCTCAGTCACATATTCGGAGAGCCACAAAATGTCTCTGACCATGTAGTCTAGGCAGGTATTTCTCAAGTAATTTATTCCCATGTGTACTGTGAGTGCTTCATATGTGTACTAATGGTGCAAAGACTTGAGTATATGCATGATGTAGTGAATCCTGGCACCGAGTAGGCAACTTAACAGTGAGCCTCACCTTATTCATTCTGGTGAGTGGTGCATCAGTGTGTCTCACTATGGCGTCACCAATAAATACAATGTTAGTGTGTGTGATGGTCTGTTTGTGGGCTTTTCCGCTGACACACTTTGAGCCTTAGATGTGTGTTTCATGGTGGTTAGTGCCTGAATTGATTGTGAGGTGGCTGAGGGTGCTTGCTGATTATTTTTATGAGGTTGTTGTAGTTAAGTTAGGTTACTTTTAAGAGCCTCAGCATATGTAGGTCTACATGACTGGTCTGTATTGTTTGTGATAGGTATAGTGTAGTGTCATGTATTACTGACAAACTGTTTGCTTTTTCTAGTGGCTTTATGGGAGAACTTTGCCTCCAATATTATTTTATAGCTACATCTCTCACATACTTTGTCAGTCAAGTATCAGGTGGTTGTCAGTAAATATGAGACATTGCTACATTGTCTCAGGATGTCCATTTCAACCAAGCTGGCTATAGAGGCAGTTAGAAAGTGCAAATCCTTCGTTCCAGGTGCTTACACATGTGGGCTGATGAGGGAGTAGTCCTTGTGAGGTTTGCAGTTAATTACTGGAGATGCTATTAGTGGACATAATGCTGGTTTTAACACAGCTAGGAAGCAGGGATGCTTTGTTCCTTCTCTCACAAGAAGTAAAGAGTACCATTAGTCTCAAGCTGCTTCCTGAGTTGTAGTATTAACCCAGTTGGATGGGTTCAGTACATTTGCTATAGGCCACTCTTGGTAGAATCATTGAGTCGAGCCTATAGCAGGTAGCTGCCACAAAAAGCCAAGCTGCACAAAGGCGCTGAAGAGATTCTCACTAAAACTGCTACAGGCCACTCAGTGAAGTCCGGTATATATTATCTAGTCAGCGACCAGTAGGAGGCAGTGTTCCTTTGCTCCTTCTCTCTCCATGACAAAGCAGTAGCATTAATTCCAAGATGGCTGTTAAGATGCACTTTTCAAGATTGCCAGTGATTGGTAATCACAAGGAAGGCCAGGAAATAATGTCCCTCTGCTCTTTCACTCATCAGGAGCAAGACAGAAGCTCTAATCCTAGGATGATCTTTGAGAAGTAGTCACAAGGCTCCCCAGTGATTGGTGGTCTAATCCTAGATATTACATTTTTTAAAAGTAAGATGGAAAAAAGTGATTGGAAGGGGCATGCCTGACCTTAAGTGTGTTTCACATTCCTTCACCAAGTAAAAAGCACAAGTTTATCAGAGTTTCGGCAATCCAAATTACATCTTTTCCAGAGGAATCAACTGTGCAGATGACTCAGCAAGATATGGAACAGCTAGAACATTTTAAATCAGCTTCCTCAGATAATACCCTCTTACTCCTTTTTAAATGTATGGCCTTAGTATCATCAGAGGCTGTGGTACGCAACCTAACCAACAGACTCCTTTTGTAACAAATAAAAACAAACAGTATAAAAAATCAAACTTTAATTTTTTGCAAGCTTTTCGCTCCTAACAATGGAACTTTATGAGCCGAAGCATACAACAAACCATGCACTTAAATAACAGTCGTATGAGCTATCATATGGCTCAACACAATCAAATCAATGCTTTAAAGGTTTGCTTCTCAGAAAACTTTAAACTTTTCTTTATCATTATGACCAGGGTACTGATATGCATCTAAATCTAACTGGCCAAGATATACTTTCCAGTCTAATTCTTATGCAGTATCAAACCTATTACTTATTTCTGACTTTGTCAATATCTGCAAAGTTAAAACACACTTTATTAGTATTATTACAAATTCTACCATGCCAGTGCACTAGTAAGCTCTCTCATCTCTACTGCACGTACATGCTAATAAATTCTGCAAGCAAATTCCCATGACATTCTATGAATGTAAAATGCTTTGCAAACTGAGCACACAGCAGCAAAAACAGTAAATTTAGACCTGCAGTTAAATAAACTAGGAGCCACATTTTTTCTTTTTTTATGTTTCAAAATAACACATTTGCAATAGGGGCAAGCGAAACATTTAAACATCCCAAAGGGTTTATAAGCTAAATCACCTGACATATTACGTAATCCAGCTTGGAATATATCTTTAAGATTAGTCCCTCTTTTATAACAAATGTTGGTACCTCACCTATCTTGACATTTCTACTGGAGAAACTTTTAAGAACTCTCCAATTGTTTCTAACAGTATCATTGATCTTTCTCCCAGTTAATACATTTTTGAGCACAATCAAAGTGCTTTTCTGACCATTAGCCACTTCTTTCATCTTCTTAATTTTTTAATTTGTAAGTAAACTCAGCATGGTCTGACATCCCACTTAAATAAATTAGCTCACCTTCATACTCAGCTGCTAGAACTGCCAGATAAATCACTCTTTCCTTCACTCCCGAATCCAACAATGAAATCCTTTACGCAATCATTTTGTTGTAAAAATGATATAGCTTTGCTGAATTGTCAATTCTGAAACATAGTAGGCCTAACTTCCATCTTATACCTCTGCAGTGCATACTATAGTCCTCCTACCATTCCCTCATTTTGACAGACTGCATTGCCATTAGAACATGCCACTCAACCCTCGGTCATTTCTTAGGGTGTCCCACATGAGGTATCCTTTCAGTTAAACCATCAAAGTATGAGGATTCATGGATGACTTTTAGAAAAATGTGCTGCATAAATGACCAGAGATCATTGCCCCTAAGTGAACTCGGCACATCAGTCACTAGTGTAGCAAACCATTGTCCAGGTGGCGGGAAAAGAAGAGTCTTAATTAGCATTCTTTGGGGTAGTCACCACATTGAATAGAATAAGTGGTGTGGAATGATGGTTAATCTGGCAAGGTAAGATTAAGAAAGAAAAGTGAGCTACTGGCAATCTTTGTGAGCCTAATTCTGATTACAGGGGCATCTATGAAGGTTCCTTTAAAATATGGTCTCCACTCATAGATCCATCCATTTTCAATATACTAATTGGAGATTTCAATGTGGTTTTAGATGAAACTTTAGATAGACTCTATGGGGTAAGGAATATCACACAAGCTGTCTGAATGTATTGCATTCTTGGATGTCCAAGGAAAATTGGGAGGATGTTTGGATGGCAAACAACCAGGATGAATCTGTTTCCACTTTCTCAAGAGATTTGAATAAACATGGTAGTAGACTAGAACTTATTTTTATATAGCCGTGCTTTTTGTCTAAACTTCACTCACCAAGCATAGGCAGACTGGGTTTGTCTGATCGTGTACCTCCAATGCACACAATTGTTTCTGAGCTTAGGATCAAATGTTTGGAGATGGGCCCATTATAAATGGACGACAAAGGATAGTAAAGACATTCCAGAGGGCTAATTAAGGATGGTATCACCAAGAACTTTACTTTGGATCAGAGGTTTGGCATGGACTGATGGGAATGTTGTAAGACTGCAATCGGAGGTGATATTTTAAATTGGAAAGAGTAATAGAAGCAGATGAGTTAAATGGGAATCTGAAGGAACTTCAGTATGTTTAAAGGGTGACAGTAAGAGCTGTTGAAGTAGCATGGAATCTAGACTGAGGACTGAGTTGACCCTGAGGAGGTGCCTAAAGCTGACGTGGAGCTAGTGAGGTGAGTTCAGTTATGGTGGGTGATAAGGCAGGGTGACCCTAAAGTAATAGCATGGTTCTTCTGTCAAATGAACAGATGAACTATGATACCCATGATGAAGTCAACTTTGGGGTTAGTGTTAACTAAGGGGGAGAAAATACAAAAACCATTGATTACCTTTTTTAGTGATTTATATTCTGATAAGTTTTCGGACACTCTGTTGACCTGGGACATTTTGGAAGCATGAGAAGACACTATGCAGAAAGAAGAGTGTGTTCCTTCTTAATAAACCATTTGAGGTCAGCGAAGTAGCAAAAAGTATAGCTGGATTAAAATATAACAAGGTTCCTGGAATTAATGATCATCCAACTGAGTTCAATAAATGGGGGGGTGGAACCATTGGCTGACTAACACACTTGTATAATCAAAGCTCAGGAGACAGGAGAAGGTAATGACTCATGTTATTATAGTGTTTTTTTCCAAAGAGTAAGGAAGGTGTTCTGATACTAGGAGACTTTGATTTCATTTTGTTAATAAATCTGGAAAAGCAAAACAAATCCTCGCTAAGGTGTTGACTAGAAAGCTATGATTTACCAAGACTTTTAAAGCCCAGCCAGAGTATCTTTCTTGGAGGGAGGTGTTGAATGATGAGTGGACAAGTGATTGCAAGTTATCAGCAGTTTATTGTGCACTCAGCGTTGATCCATCTGCATGCACATGTAAGACTTACACATAACTACACTTACTTAACACCACCCCCCCCCCCACATGATTCCTTAAACTACAGTAGCTGTCAAGGTGCAAACAGTCACTGTTCTGCATCCTCCCTCTTCAACAACTTTGTTCCTCATTTTAAATACATGAACAAATTTACTTTAATATTTTCTTTAAACACATTCCAATTTCAAGTCCAGTTCACTGTATATATTTAGGATTGGGTTTGCAGACACTTCCTGCCCATGTCACATACAGATTTTGATTGGAATTAGAAACAGGAACTGTCTTTAGAGGTTTGTTTGGTACTGAAACATTACTTTGTATTTCAGAACGGTTTGAAAAAGGTGGTCTGTATTCTTGGAGCTAATTGGTTGGTGATTCAATCAGGGAACTGGAATCAGTAGTACACACAGTCTGTTGTGGTTTTGACTCTGGTACAGGCAAAATATGTCTGTGGTTTCTTCTGTAGTCTACTCCTTCTGAATGTGTGATGTGGGACCTTGGTTCAGCACAAATGTCCCTCACAATTCCTACACAATCATGAGCTATTGAAGTCTGCATTCTAACAACTTCACCTTGCAACAATGGTCGAAGAGGTCTACTAGTTTTGTCATAGAATAATTTCTGTGCGTGATGCTTTCTTGATAGTTGAGCTTTGACTATCTTATTGCTCCTTAAGGTTGGCAATAACACCTGTTTGCTAATTGGAAGGGTTGTTCGTGTTTGTCTTGACATCAGTCTTTAAGCTGGTGAACCAAGTGCCTGGTCATGAGGAATGTTTTGAAGGTTTAGTAAATTAAGGAATGCATCAGTTCCATCCCTTTTGGACTTTTCCATTAAATGCTTTGCACTATGGATTGCACATTCAACAAGGCCATTGGCTTGCCGGAATTCTGGACTGCTGGTTACATGAACAAAATCCCAAGATGCAGTAAATTCTTTAAACTGTTGCCTAGTGAATTGTGCACCGTTATCTGAGATAACTTTATATGGGCTTCCATGAACTGAGAAGTGTCTCTTTAACTTTGTAATAACTGTGCTAGATGTCAAAATACTGGGTAAGTCAATTTCAAACCATCCAGTGTATCAACTAGTACCAGCTAATGCTGTCTATTCCATTTGAAAATATCTACTGCTACTGTTGACCATGGTAAATCACGGATTGGGTGTAGGTGAAAAGGTTCTTTTTGTTGGTGCGGTCTGTTACTGTTGCAAACTGAACGTGAAAATGTCTCTCTTTCAATATCTTTAGACATTGAGGGCCAGAACACAATGCCTCTTGCCCTTTTTGTAGATGACTCAGTGGCTGGGTAGCCTCTGTGCTTTATTTTTATATAATCCTTTTGCAATGACATAGGAACTACCAATTTTATGCCTTTCGTAATTATGCCATCGTCTACCAAGAGCTCATCCCTGAATGATAAGTACTGCTGAATTTTAGGTGGCAAACTTATTTGTCTTTCAATGTCATTAGACATTGAGGGCCAGATCACAATGCCTCTTCCCCTATTTTTAGTTGACTCAGAGCCTGGGTGGACTCTGTGCAAAATTTTTATATAATCCTTTTGCAATGACGTAGGAGCTACCACTTTTGGGTCTTTCATAATTATGCCATCGTCTACCATGAGCTCATCCCTGAATGGGAAGTATTACTGAATTTCAGGTGGCAAACTTGTTTGACATCTTGGCCAGCCTTGATTGATAATATTACTCGGTTGTTGAAGAACCAGGTCTATAGCAGTCTGATTTCTTAACTCATCAAGCCGCGATGATAACATGTGCTTGACTTCCATGACTTCAAAATCAGCTGTCTCATTTCCATGTTGTCCTGTCATCTTTCTTTGTGTGCATGACAAGACATCAGCAAGATTCATGTGTTTACATTTTGTGTAGACAATGGTAAAGCAGTATGTTTGTAGCTTTAACATCATGCGTTGCAATCTTGCTGGGGTTGTATGTATCCGCTTGTTCAAAATCATTACTAGTAGCTGGTGATCTATATCAATCTGGATTGACCTTCCATATATATATATATAGTCATTGATTTGGAGCATGCAAACACAACAGCAAGAAGTTATTTTTTTATTTGTGCATAATGCATCTCTGTCTGAGTCAGGGTACGGGATTCATATGCAACTGGAATGCCCTCCTGAAAACATGCTGCACCAAGTCCATACTGAGAGGCATTACAGGTGAGTGTCACAGACTTCTGGACATCATAGTATCTCAGTGTGGGTGGACTGGCAATTCTATTTTATAACTAATTACAGCCAAGTGCGCCTCCAGGTGTTTCTGTAATTACCTCCTACTGCGCCTATAGGCATCAAATATTGCTTTTCATATTCGCATTAATAATTCCAAAGCAATACTATATACAAGGTATCAGAATATTTTATCTTGAAACATACATGATAGCAAACACACTTGTATTGATATTTGACCTCTGTCTAATGCAGTTAAAGAGATATTGAATATTGTTTGTGTACTGTTTATTTGTATTGTAATAATTTTCATATTTCTCTAAATATCTCATCATTCATGTAACACAGACAGAACTGCATAACCTGATATGAAAGCTCACAGCTATGTGAAGAAAATCCTGCTGGCAGTATGTGTCTTGCCTGAATGGTTACTGAGATATTTATTTATCTATCTATCTATCTATCTATCTATCTATCTATCTATCTATCTATCTATCTATCTATCTATGTGTTGACTGGGAAAGTCCGGCTAGGACAGAGCCTATTTTCAGCGGAGGCCTGGGGAGAAACGCTTCAGACGCACGACTTTGGAATATCATAATTTGTTTGGATATCATCTGTTTATACAAAATTACAAAATTAATATTCACTGCCTTTATTTTGGCTTATAAAATCCCATTTAAATCATCAAAGTGAGTGAATGTCACTAATGTAAAGATTAATTTATCCTGAATAGTTTGTCATTTATAAATTTCTAGTTACACTTATGCTTCCAGAGATATGAATATTTGTTTGAACTGTAAGGTGATAACTTCATTTTTTAAAGGCTCAAGCCACATCCACTGGGAGTTAAAGGTACACACTCAAAAGAGCTGTACTGGAGCTAATGAGTTAAAGTGTCAAATGTATCTTGGTGCTGTTCAAACCAAGACCATTTTATATCTTTACGTCTTAACTCATGTAATGGTGCAGAAACCACACTAAGGTTTGGGATGAATTTTTTCCAAATAATTCGTCATACCCAGTAAACCCTGTAAAGATGTAGCATCCTCTGGAACTGGCATTTCACTGATTGCTGTTATCTTTGACGGATCTGGCTGTAGCCCTGTACTTGTGAACATGTGACCAACATAGTTGACTTCTTTCAGTTTGAATTTACATTTTAAAGGATATGGCTTGAGGTTAACCTCACTTGCATGATCTAGAACTTTCCTGAGACTTCTGTTATGTTCCTCTTCTTCATTGCCTCCAACAATAATATCATCCACAATAATAGCACAAGGATATCCAGCAAATGTCTGTTCCATGGCATGTTGGAATACCTCACTAGTGGAACTAATTCCAAATGGCATTCTCAAAAACCTGAATCTCCCAAATGGTGTGCTGAATGTTGTTAATAAAGAAGATATGTGATCCAGCGAGATTTGCCAAAAGGAGTTCTTGGCATCTGAAACTGAGAAAACAGTCAAATTTGGCATTAGTGCTGCTACCTTCTTGACTGTGCACTTTGAATGATGAGGACATTTAAGGGCCTTACTTAAGTCTCTAGGATCAATACATATCCGAATGTTATCTGAGCTTTTCTTGTGGGCTGCCATCATGGATGTTACACACAGGGCTGGCCTTTGGTCAACTGGTGCCCTAGGCAAAAGGTCTCCACAGGGCCCCGCACACCACCTGGTGCACCCCATCCTTGTCTACCTACACCAACCAGATTACTGGAAAAGCGCCCCTGCTACAGCAGTGCCCCAGCTCTTCATACTAGCACTAAAAATGTTTGGGGTTTGGAAGCAGTTGGCAAGATGATGGGGGAGGGTCCACGTACAAGTTTTATACTATAGTTGTTGGAATTCTCTTTAACACACAATTGTTTCAGATTTAACCGACAGTATTTTCAACAGAAAGAGGGCACTGTGATGGGGGCTTTATATGCCCCTTCTTATGCTATCATTTTTATGAATCATTTTGAAAATTTGTTTGTTTAAAATACTGAATTTTTCAAATGACATGTGATCATCTATAAAAGATATACAGATGATTTGTTTTTTATTTGTAGGAGCAACATTTCTGAGTTTCAAGACTTCATGGACAATCTCAATCAGATTAATAGCTTTGGGTTGGAATTTACATATACAACGAATAGAAAGAGAGTACAGTTTCTTGACTTAGAATTTTTTGTATCAAGGAATGGGGGGATTTCATTCAGGCCTTTTAGCAAAGAGACAGCAGTCAATATTTTTTTGTCAGCTGACAGTATGCATCCCTTCTACCTATTGGCTGCATTACCCCATGGCTGCATTACCCCATGGTGAATACAATAGCATTTTTAACAATACTTGTGAGAAGCACACAGTGAAAGAGGAATTTTTGAAGGTTAGACAAAAATTGTTGAAGAGCGGTTATAATTCACATGTTCTTGATAAAGCAGAAAGGAAGTTTGGGAACTCTTGAATATCTAAACATAGGTCCTTTAGGAAAACATCAGGTGTCTCTAGGGGTAATTTTAAGTCATATGTTTAATAATGATAGTGATGAAAAATTATTCTTTGTTACTAAGCATTCTCCTTTCTCTAGGAGTTTGAGGATGGTTGTAGAGAGATTTTGGCCCATAATTGTGAATGAACCTACCATGAAGGACTTATTCCCCAGGAGAATTATGTTCTTTTATAGTAAATTTTCCAATTTGAAGGAATTGTTGAATAGGAAGAAAGCTAAGAGAAATCTGGGATATACAGGATGTTATCCATGTGAATATTGTAAGATCTGTAGGAGAGTGGAAATTTGGATGGAACTCTCATAAATGGTAAAAGATATAAGGCTATGGACTTATTGGATACACACAGGGCTGGCCTTTGGTCAACTGGTACCCTAGGCAAAAGGTCTCCACAGCGCCCTTCACACCACCTGGTGCACCCCATCCTTGTCTACCTACACCATCCAGATTACTGGAAAAGCATCCCTGCTATAGCAGTGCCCTAGGTGACCACTTAGTTGGCCTATGCCTAAGGCTGGCTATGGATACACATTCAGTAGGCTCTGCTGCAGGAGTAAAAACACCTAAATTCACCATTCTGTCTAATTCTTCTTTTATTTTCCTTTGCATTGCTACCAGGATCTTACGTGTAGGTCTGACGACTGGGCTTATTTTATGATTCAGCTTCATGGAATATTTAATTGGGAGCTTACCAATTTCATCTTGGAAGATGTCATCATATTCTTAAAGATATGTTGCAAAAAACTATCATTTTCTTTGTATTTAGATGGTGAACTTCTTTATTGACTGAAATCAATCCCATTCTTAGGCTGCCTTCTAGGCCTAGCAGTGACTGTACGTCTCTTCTAACTATATTGAATTGTAAATCATAACTGCTACCTGCAGAATGACAAGAAAGGACAACAGTGCCATCTGTCTAAATTTCTTCACCACCATAAGCAATTAGTTTTGTGGTCCTTGTTGAGTCAAGGCTTTCTCCAACTTTTACTTTTGCATAAGCTTTTGCCGATATGCAGTTACATTTGGATCTAGTATCTACTTTAAGCTCTACTTGTCTCTTATTAATTTGTACAGTGCAAAATATTTCACTCTTTGCTGAAAAGTGAGCATCCACTGTGTCAACTGTTTCACTGACCACAGAAACACCATCAATATAAAAGTTTTCATCACCATCGGCAGGGTCTGCTACAGTCTCAATTTGATCCACTGTCTTTGTTGGATGAAATTTATTATGAGTCTGTGTCGATTTGCAGAACTTTCTGAAATGGTTCCACTTTTTGCATTTGTGACACTGTTGGCCATAGGCAAAAATTTTTCTCATTTAGGTTTGTGACTGCCCCCACAATTACGGCAATTAATGGCTGGTGGTACGGCATAGTTCAAAAAACAAAGAACGCCACAAGAGCAACGACAGCGTACTCAAACAATGTTTAATGTATATTCAACAAATGTAATGTTGCAGCTGACTGCTGCATCCACAATCAAAAGATCAGATCCGAAGAAGTCTGTTAAACACTACAGACAAAAAGCGCTTCACTTTGCACTTGTTGGTTTCGTTGCTTTTATTTACTTTTTATTGTGGATGCAGCAGTCTGCTGCAACATTACCTTTGTTGAATATACATTAAACATTGTTTGAGTACGCTGTCATTGCTCTTGTGGAGTTCTTCATTTTTTCAACAGTCTTTTTTCATTTTGGTGATTCAGGTGCGGCATAGTTCCTCAGATTACATTTATAACGCCATATTGTCTTAGTTTGTTGTTTCACATTATCGACATTTGCAGCAGCAGATACAGCAAGCATACTAGTATGTTTTTCTCTGAGTTCATGTATCTGGCAAATTTCAATAGCTTTGCTCAGTGTTAATTCACTATCATGTAGTACACTTTTTCTCACTGTATCATTACTAATGCCACATACAAGACGGTCTTTTATTAAATCCAATTGTAAATCCACAACTCTGCATGTCTGCTGTATTTCTTGTTAGTAACATATGCTTCCATAGTTTCACCCTGCTTTTGATTTTCCATATTGAATTTATGTCTGTCCATCATTATATTCATCTGGGGGTTATACAGTTCTTGAAATTTACATCTTAAATACTCCATATCTTCATCCATTTCAGCTTGATCAATGACATGGTGGTTTTCACCCTCTCCTGCATAAACAGCGGGTGCATATACATAAGAACATTTTTGCTCAATAACCTCCGAGCCTACCAAATTAAGAAGTATAAATGTTCATGTACTTGCATCTTTATATTAATGTGCAGCTGCTATGAAAATCTCATATTCTTGTGTGAACGCATGCCAGTTTTCTGCAACATTGCCATCAAACACCAGCGGTTCGGGTATACAAAATCTGTCTGTCATGCCATTAATGTAAATTCAAGTACCTTTTGCTGTTTAGTTTTCTCATTTACACTTGGATGAGACTTAGTGACCATCCTGCTTCTGACACCATGTTGAACGATGAATGGGCAAGTGAATGCAAGTTGTCAGTGATTTATTGTACACCCAGCATGGATCCATCTGCATGCACATGTAAGACATACACATAACTACACTTGCTTAATATTGCCCCCCACATGCTTCCTTAAACTACAGTAGCTATCAAGGTACAGTCACTGCTCTACATGAGGGAAATTATCTATTGTTGGTAGGAATTGGCAGCATTTTTATTTCAATTCATGAAGCTGAAGGGGAAATAAAGGGGTGATATTTTTTGATATTAACAAAACATTTGATTCGACAGAATGGCAATTTCTCTTTCAAGTACTATCTAAGACAGGTTGTGGGGATCAGTTTTTAACCTGGTTGTGGTGGCTATATGCTTCAACTTCATTTAGAGTTTTTATTAATGGGGGGGGGTTATGTCAGAAGGGTAAGACATAAAGCACAACATTATGAAAGGTTATATTATGGAGATATCACATGACTGAGTGAACAGTATGGCTTTGGGTAGTCTGAGAGTAGCAGGCATAGAATAAGACAAAGGCCCGAGGGACATTATATGGACTCACCCTGACTACATAGGGTGGTAGGGAGAGAAAGAGTGAGTGGATGTATACAGAAGGGGATTTATTCTGGGTCACATATTTTACAACTCCCTTCTCATTCAACTGTCTGACATACCTCTCAACTGTACAGATTTTTGCAAAATGTCCAGATTTTTGCCTTATATTTTTGGTCCATTTTTCATAAATTTGTGGCTGTCTGGCAAATTAATGACAAATCATTAAAGACTGAAGTTAGAAAATAATGACAGACATTTGAGTTTTAGACTTTATATCCTTCAGAAAGTTCATGCTAATGCAAAACCTGTGATTCTATCAACTTTCTAAGTTTGTAAGATCAGTATTTCAAAATTGTCCATATTTGTACCATTTTTTATGGCTTTGTCCAGATTCCTTACTCTAAGAGGTTGAAAGGTATGGTCTGCCCATTTGAGGAATTAAAAGAGAAATTCCATACAGGACCTCGGGACTGGTTTGTATATGAACAGAATAAACATTGTTGGGTTAAACAAATTAAAGGTGAGGAGCTGCAGGTCATGACTTTATTCTGGAACAAATGAATGTGAATAAAATCTCCTGAGTAGGACTGATATATAGAGATACATGGAAGAGGAAGGCACTGAAGCGCTTGATTAACATAGATGACAAAAATCAAGAAGAGATTCATTTTTCCAAATCACAGTGGCATATGATATGGAGGACCAACCATAATCTAACTAGATGGCTTAAGTTATATGATCAGGAATTAAAATATTTCTTAATTGATGTATGATCCCCTAGATGTTATAGCATGAGAAGATCTTAAGAGAGGATGACTGTTGGAGATGCACTCAGAAAGTAGCAGACTTAGTACATATGTTCATGAGCTGTTCTAGAGTGAGTCCTTATTGGAATTATTTTATTGCCAAATTTGAAAGATTTCCTCAGACAGATATTAACCTATATTCATAATTTTGCCTCTGTGGAATAATTCCAGAGGAACAGCACATTGATAAGGGTTGACTAAAAATTAGGTGGGTTTTGTGAGTGTGATTAAATTATTGTGTGCCAAATTCTAGAAAAACAAATCTCTCCTAACAATGGTGCATTTTATATTTTTAAACAACAATTAGATAAAGTTATTTATTTTATTTAAATCTAAAGATCCCTCAAATGAATTACCAGAAAGCAGAAGGAACTTTTTAGACTTTTCAGCTTGATAGAGTCTGACTCAATTTTGTTTGTTTTGTGCTGTTGACTTATATTACACTTGTGTATATTTAAGAGATATGCTTTCTTCTTTTTTATTATAGCTCATTAACGTCTCTCTATAGTTAATAATGAATAAAATATGCATTAAACATAGGAGAAAAGGTATTAAAACTATAACTACTGTAGTGTGCATGAAGTGAGTAGGATGATAAGAAACAGAGGCTAACTAAATCTTAAGAGTCTAAGGGAGGACTTTCTGAGTTTGGTCTTCCATTGCCTAGTAGAATAAATAGGTGAGATGAGGCTGGGTGGAGCTTACAAAGCTAAATTTACAGTAGGGCTGAAAAACTCAATAGCCACCAAGTTTAACAACACATCAAGAACTGAGTGGGTGAGTGTGTGGGGAAATCTCCAACAGAGAGTCAAACACTGATTGCATGTGATGCAAGCCTCTTGAGTCTTATTAGATGACAATGACAAGCTATACTCTGTGTATTATCACTCAAGGAAACAAAATAAGCAAAGGAAAACAAGTGAAATCTGAAGCTCAGGTCTAAAAGTGTCCCAAAACCTGCATTAATTTGTCTCCCTCTCATCTTGAATGAACTACTACTTAAATCCAGGATACCCAAAAATACCAGGCCAAACACATGAATTAAAAGAGAAAATCAAAATGTAGTCTTACTTAAAACAGAAAATAAAATATATAAACAGTAACATCCAATGAAGAAAGCTGCTCTAACCAGCTATATCAATTAGGCAACTTAAGTGCACATGCAGAAAAAAGAAAACTAAATTACTTTCTTGGCATCTTTTCTGGTTTTATAACTCCCGCAGAGAGTGAAACACTGGCTGTCTCTTAAGTCTTATTAGAAGACAGTACCACTGCCAAGCCAAAATCTGTATATTACCACTCAAGAGAACATAATAGCCAATGAAAAACAAGTGAAAACTAAAGCTTGCATGCTAAAAGATTCCCAAGACCTGCAGTAATTTGTCTAACTCTCACAAAGAATAAACCACCACTTACATCCAGGATGATCCAAAACATCAGGCCAAACAGATTAATGAAAGCAAAAAATAAAATATAAACAGTAATAGCCAATGTAGAAAGTATCTCAAAGTAACTAGACCAATTAAACAAATTAGGTGTACACACAAAAAAAAATAAATAAATAACTTGAAATTACTCTTCTGGACTATTTTCTGATTTTAAAATTTAAGCAGAGAGTCAGACATTAGCTGCATGTGATGCAGACCTCTTAAGTCTTATCATTGTCCCATAATAGGCCATTGGAGGCTGAGGAAGTCAGACCCTGGACTACAGGAAGACACGTATTAGCAGCTCATAGCTTCAATCCTCTGATTTAACTGCCAGACAACTGAAAATGAAGCTGTCTATGTGCAAACAGCATAGTTATTCAGGTTGTCATGTAAAGCCATTTGGTCAGAATGCATTTAAATGTGAATGCAAAAATAAGAAATACAGGATTCAGTTTTATATACTGTACTGGGTCACTTGACATGGCAGAATTCTGATATGGTGAAAATAAAACTCCTAATGTGCATGTAAAGAGTGATTATTTGTTTCAGGAATATGAAGAGTTATTTACTGTCTAGGTTAATTGTTTATTTACTGACTGACTTTTGCTAAATAGGTTAGTCCCATTATAAATGTTGCATATTTTCAGAAAAGATCCAAGATGGCATTTATACAAACAAGAGAAATGATACAGACAAGTGAAAATTGCCTAGGACAATAAAGAACTCTCCCTACTCTGTGTTTAGAGAGAGCCACTTGGCTGACTTGTGTGGAGTAGAATCTATGAGTATGAAGGAGTAGAACACTGTTCTGGCAAATCAAGAAATGTAGTTTTATTTGTATGGAGAATATGAGTTTGCTTAGTGAGGAAATGGCTAAAATGATGAAAATTCCGCCTACATATTCAGAAGCTTCGGGGGGGCATTATAACATGAAGTACTATAGGAGAATGTAGTGCAGGGTTAGCATTAGGCCTGTGATTATGATAATGAGGAGGAGAAAGATGATGATGATGGAATGATTGCAGACAACAATGCTGAGGATAATCGAATGCTGACTGCTTGAAAAAATTAAAGCAAGAAACAGAAGAAAATTTCTGCATATAGTGAACATTAGAGGAAATTCCAGGATGTTGAAGAAAGATAATACTTGATTTGTTTAAGGTATGCTAAACAGGGAAAACCCAGATAGATCCTTTTTTGTAAACAGCTATACTGCTTTTGTTAGTAAAAGTGTCAGACATTAAGCATTTGACTCATTTGGGAAGGAGCCCTTTCGCCATTTTCCTAATTTCGTTTTTTGTGGCTGAAAATATTATTTTTGCTGTCCTGAATGCATTTGAAAAACAAAACTATGTACTGGGTTGAGTTCTCCATTCTGAACTTATCAGTACTTATAAAGTGCTGACTTTTGTGTCCAATTTAGGAATGATGTGATAGGAAAAGAGGACATAGAAAATGAACTCTGTACATATTTATGATATTGTTTTGAACTCAATAAAACAAAATTCAGGGAAGCCGGACTGGAAGTAGGGATGAGTTTATGACTTTTAAAGAAATGAATAAACAACTGCATCTTCCTAGTTTCATATATGTTAAAATAATTAAGGAGTCAGAACAATTAAGGCTCCATATGATATATTAAGTGAACCAGAAATTTCTATAAATGTGGTTGATATATGGTTATAGCTTAAAATATTGAAGGTGGATTTTACTGAAAAGTGTTTGATGGGGTGAAAAGCACTAAAAGCTCAAAATATCAAAAGCATTTGAATGAACAAATGACTGAATTTTCATTTTTTTATAGTGTTTGTAAGTGGGAGTGTACAAGAAGATGAATGTTTGACTGAAAAGATTATAGCAGTTGGTGTGTATATGCAAGTGTCCATGGGTTAGGGTTAAGGTTAGGGTAAGGGTTAGCTGAAGGGACAGAGTTACCGTTTTGCATCTTTTGGTGTTGTGTATGCTCTGTGCTCTTTTCTCTTGTGTAGTGGTATTGTTAGGGAAAGGGTCTTGAGTAACATAGGGTAAGGCTTAGGGGCAGGGGTGCAGCTAGGGATAGGGTTAGCACACATGAATAAGGTGGGCAGTTGAAATTTAATGTTACTAAGTAAGAGTAACAAGAGGATTATGGGAGTGAACTTGAGAAACATTTGGATAATTTTAAGGGATGTTTACAAGTCCCTGGTTGAAAACTAGGAAGACAATAGTGCATATAAGATACAAAACATGAGGAATGTGAGGGTGAGAAGAGGGTTGAAGGGATATGGAAGCAAAGATTAGTAAAAGGGAGAGAAGAATGATGTACAAATTGCAGCAAGTGGGATAGGCATAAGCACTCCTGCAGAGATGCCTTTTATAGGGGAAAACAGAGTGCAGGAAGAGGCATGTTTGGCAGTTAGAAATGGTAAAAGGCAATAAGTATCGTAATAGCAATTCAGGATGGCATAGTACTTTGAAGAAGTGAGTATAAAAGAAATAAGTAGGACTGTAGAGCTGGGAGATTAGTGAATGGCAAAACTCTTTTGGTTAAAATGTGAAAAGGGTAGGGAGCTATGTCCTTAAGTGATGATGATGATGCAAGAAAAAGGGAGAGGAATGAGAATAAAAGTCTTGAGGCAGTCAGGGAAATTGCAGGTGAGCGATGACCAGTGACAAAGCATGAGTCGGTCAGACTCCATGTACCCAGAAAACACTGCCTGAACTGAGTTTCCACATAATGTAAGGTAAGTAAAGTAATCTTGGCCTAGTGTCTACAATAAATGTGACTAACCAGACTTGTAAAATGCAATTGAACAGAGAGGCAGAAAATAAGGTAACAGTGATAACCAAGTCAAACAGTGCAGCTCAACCAAATGGGGAGTGGCAGTGCAAACACCTTTATTTTAAACACACTCACTCGTAAGAGGTGCTATCCACCTTATCAACAAGAACAAACATGAAATTTAATCAAATACATATTACAGTACAACTCACAATGGAGAAAAAAATATTTTTTTTACATATGAAAAAACTTTGGAAAAGCACGTTTCAAACAGGACCATGGAAAACTATAGGTGGCTGCTGCTGATTTAAAAAAGAATGCAAGTATGAGGGGTTGCTTGAAAGTGAAGCACAGACTGTGTTCTGCTATGTAAATCAGTGACCTGACTATGCAGGAATGGGAGTGTGCATGAGGGGAATAAGGAAAAAACTCACAGTTGCAAGAGTCTTATCATTTCGCATAATGGTTAAGGTCTTTGCCTCACTGACACAAAGTACAGGCTTAGCTTCTGATCTTAGGTTATTGGCCTGGCTTAAAACGGCCCTTCACAGCAGTTAGCCTAGTATCCAGCTACAAAACTATAAACTAAGCAAGATGAGAAAAAAACTGCTCTGCAGAAATGTGTGAAAGGGCACACCATTAGCATGAGTCAGAGTGAGCATATGCAGAAGACATGGTCTGATAAGAGTGTCCAGATAATGTGCTAATTTAAGTAAAGTAATTCCAGTTATTAGAAACACATACTACACAGGCTGATATGTAATAAATATTCGTAAATGTAAAAATGAAGTTAACCAGCATCATGGCACTGGATAGTAGAATAAATGTATTAATTTACACTCGCTAGTATCCAAAGACTTGCACCATACAGGCTTCATCAGGTAAATAGTCAAACAGTCACGGTGCTGGTTTACTTAATTTTTACATTTACTCTAGTTAGTATAACCAGCTTTATCTGAGTGACTGTACTTTCTTGTTTCATGTAATAAATATTTCTAATCTTAACTACAGCAGCTATCCTTTCAAAAATGTCAGTAGTATGGGAGGATGGCACTACAGAGTATCCTACTGCAGGAGGCATTACAATTTTCCCATTGTTCAAACTTCAGATTTCACATTGTAAATCTTTAGCAATAATATGAAGTACAATAGAACATAAACATCCCAGAAGCACTGTAAAATTTACATTATGTGCCTTAATCTAACACTATGAGCTGCACACCAGCACTTTCTGAACCTTCTGTGTGGGTTGAGATATACAAATATATTCTTGATCTTTCCTATGGTGGAATGGGAGACTCTTCAGAGGGAAAGAAGTTGCTGATTAAAGTTGGCAGGTCACATGTGACCAAATGTATACTATAAACACGGCAAACCAGACCTGAATCAAACAGTGTAAGTGTCACATGGGCAATTTCTGATCCTTCTTTGTGTGATAAAGCACATGTCAAAATAAGCCAGAACAAATTGGCATAATTGGCATAATTGGGAGCAGAAGATTCTCCCTCAGCCATATCAACCCACTAAAAGAACTCACAGTTCAACAAAAAATAATTGTGAGTTAAACAAAAATGTAGCAAATCTTAAATAAACTAGATTGTGGACCCTCTCCCAGCAATGTGACACTTCTCTTTTTCCATAAAGATTGGTAAACAAAGGTATATAATGACTTCCTGTCAACAAAGGCCCAGAAGTACAAAATATTTAATACACTACAGAATAAACAGTACAGTAAATAAAGGAGTATAACCTATAAACACAAGGTTTATAAGAAATGTAACTCTATATGGGGCAGCTGGAAGGACTGTGGCTATCTTTATGCAGGTTGAGAAGAACACAGAAATATGGTTCACAAATGTATTCAATATGAAGTTCCTCAAAATCCCTAAGCTTCTGGAAGAGGTAAAGAGTACTGTCACTTTGTTCATTGTCTTACAGATTTCTGAACTGAGATTTATGACTGGCCTACTGTGCCACTGGAGACCATGTTGTCCTGTATCTCCTATATTTTGTATCTTTGTTGTGTTTCCACTAATACCAGATGCAGGGACCGAAATATTCACCAGCAGATAAACAAAACAAGTTTATCACACACTGCTTCCCTCTCTTCTGAAACAGACTTCCCCTGCTCTGTCACAGACTTCCCCTGCTCTGGAACAGACTTCCTCTGCAGGGTAAACAGTCCAGTTCAGAAACATCCTTGAAAGAACCTGGATGATTGGATGGATCCCCACAGATCTATACCAGGATTAACTGGCCTAGCCTTCATTACATTATCAAAAAACATGTTCATCGAACACATATTCATCGACCAATAAACAGCAAAAACACTAATCTCTGGACAGCCACTTCACCAAAAGGATTTGATATATTTAGTTAGGGGGGTGTGGGGGCAAATCCCCCCACTTTGTATGGTTTGAAAATTTGTTTTGTTTGTGTTTGGCCAATCAATTTTTTCCCCTGTGAAAAAAATTGCAGAGGTGGCCATTTGGTGATTAGTGTTTTTACTATTTATTGGTCAATGAATACGTGTTCTATGAACACATTTTTTGATAACGTAATATAGACCCAAGAGAGGTACAGCCTAAGGGTGGATACTGGCTAGACATATATGTTCCTAAGTGTAGAATAGTGTGTGTGTGTGTGCTGTATCTTTAAGAAGTGTTTCAAGGATGGCGCATGCTAGCTATAGTGCCATTTTGAGAGTGCAGCCAGAAAATGAGTATGTGTGAGTGTAATAGCTAGTTTGTTTATAAGTTTAAGTTAAAGTTATTAAGCTTCAACCCTGATGTATTTGTACATAATAAAGCTGCTTGAGCAGAACCCACAAAGATTCATCTATTTTATCCTGACTGGACAAGCGATATGTTATCAGAACCAGGATTCCAGAGACTGGTTTCAGAGCTATGAGGTGCAGAGTTAACAGTGAAGTTAAACTACGTGAAAATGAGCACAGAAGGGGCCAGAAATGAACCAAGGGTAATGAAAACTTGCACAAATTATTTATTTTATAAAAAAAGATTAAAAAAAAGATAAAACAGAGCATTACAAGGGCACAAACTGCAATATTAATAAAGTGAGAGGCACAAACAGTTTATTAATTAAACAAAATGTCTAAAGTTAAGATATTTTATAAAAAGATTATCAGAAAAACACCTAAGGGGTTTGGAATTACCTCAGAATTGTAAAACGAGCATGTTTAAATCAAAATGGGCATGTTTAGAGTGAAACAAACACAAGAAAAGTACAATGGGCATGGAAAAAGATTAAATGAGCAAAAAGAATATAATAAGGACATAAAGTGCACATTAAGCATAAATAAAGCAAGGCAGTTGCTTGTTTTTGGCAAAGTGCTGTGTTTTGGCATAACTACTATTTCACATTGTATTAAAGGCATACCTGGAGTTATTCAAAGTATCTTCATGTGTGTAAAAGTGCTCACAGTGTGTGGTTATTGCTGTGCATGTATTCCAAAGAGTTTATTGTGTGCAAAGTGCAACTATTTTATGAAGTGCAGTCAAAAGACAGCCATTTTGAAAAGTTGCTTGTGCTGGGTGTGTCTATTTGCAAAGTACTGCCATTACAGAGTGTTTCTTGCACTGTAAAGGGTTATTTAGCAATGTGCCACCAATTTTGGGAAAGTTTCAGTGTGCTGTGTACTGTTTATTTGCAAAGTGCAGTTACTTTGAAATATTTCTTACTCTGAGCTTCTTCTGCCCAGTTTATTCAGACAGTGTAGTTATTTTGAAATTTCTTACACTGATAAGAGGTGGTTTCTTACAGTACAGTAATTTCAAGCATATCACAGTGCCCAAGAGACTTATTTCACAAAGTTCACTTATTCAGGGGCTTGTTGTGCTATTGGGCAAAGTTACAAATACTGGCATAAATTTCTGGCATATGTATATGTGTGTGTGCGTGTTCATGCATAGTTGCAAAAACCTTTACTGGTATGTGTTAATATAGCAGACAGCTTTCAAAAACCCTCACCACTTGTATTTGATCAGAATATTGCAGAGAATTGGAGAATATTTGAGCAACTGTATGACATTTTTATACAACCAGCTTATTCTGACAAATATGCATGCACCAGGGCATTCATTTTACTAAACCTAGCTGGGTCATAGGCCATTGAAAGAGAGAATGCATTTGTGTATGCACCACCAGTATATGAGGGAGAAGGTGAAAACTATCATATTATTGTACAGGCTGAATCAAGGAAAGACCCTGAGTCTCTAAAGCACAGATTTGGGGAAATATGTAACCCCCAGACAAATGTTACATTAGAGAGACATTTGTTTTACACAAGAGATTAAAACCAGGGGAAACTTTTGAAGCTTATATAACTGACCTGAGAAACAAACCTAGAACGAGTCTGTTTGGTGAATTAAAAAATTGATAAAGGACAGTCTTGTGTGTGGTATTAACAGTGCTGCTGTGAGAAAGATTTTGCTTCGTGACAGTGATTTAACATTGAGTAAAGCTATTGAGATTTTGTCAATCCATGAAGTTACAGAAAGACGCACAAGTATGCTTGCAAGTGATGAGCATTGTTTCAGCAGGCTCCAGAACAAATGTAGACAGCATGCAACGTATGACTAACAAATGTAAACAGCATGCAACATGTGGCTGGCAGAAGCAGGCCTAAGCACATGACAGCTACAGCCCCTGCGGAATATCCTGGGAAACCATGTAGTTTTCCAGCAAGTTCTAAGAAAGGACATGCTCAGTGCAGTAAAAGGCTGAGTCAGCAAAACTCAAATACAGCTTTATTGTTAACTGTTGCAATTGTAGTGCCAGCTATGAGTCTAAAACAGAAAAGTGCTTAGCATTTGGTCAGCAATGCAACAAGTGTAAAAAAAATGGAACAATTTTCAAAAGTTTTGCAAATCAAGTAAACCTCACACAGTTATAAAGAAGGGTTACTCGAAAAAGCAAGTTGATTATATAGAGAGCTGCAATTCTACTTTCTGCAGATAGTGTATCAGTAATTGATGAAAAGGTTGACGCAGTAAATTTGTTGGCAAAGAACAAAGTGTTTTGTACTGTCCAGATCAATGGTAAATCCACTGAGCTCAAAGTAGACATAGGCTCAAAGTGTAATTTTATGTCAGCACACACATTTTCTAAGGTGAGAATTAGTGAACAACTCAATGTGGCTAGTCATGCAAAACGTGCTGCTTATGGAGGTGAAGAAATTCAAACCAAAGGCTCAGTAGTGCTTTCATGTTATTTGTCTAGGAACTGTTGCAGATTGTTTTTCTATGTAGTCTGAAGACCTGTGCAGTCATTAGTGGGTCTCAGAGAGAGTTTGAGAATGAATCTGCTTTCTTTTACCAAAGAAGTTCTTCATATAAGCACATATTCTAGTTCCAATTTATCTGAAGCTATTTTATCAGAGTATGCTGATGTTTTTGATGACAAGTTGGGAAAACTTCTAGTTGTGTATTCTATAAAATTACACCCAGAGGTCAGTCCAGAGGTCAGACCAGCAAGAAAAGTTCCGATAGCTATGCAGGATAAAGTTAAAGCTCAGCCGGATAAAATGGTGCAGCAAGGTGTAATTTGTCCAGTTACAGAACCAACTGAATGGGTGTTGTCCATGGTAGCAGCCCACAAAAAAGGCTTAGACGAAATCAGAATATGTACTGACCCAAGAGATTTGAACAAGGCATTGAAGAGACCACATCATCCAATGCATACAGTTGAGGAAGTCGTAGCCCTAATACCAAATGCCACTGTTTTTTTCTGTCTTGGATGCAAAAAGTTAATTTTGGCAATTGATTCTTGATCGCAAATCCTCATTACTGACTACATTCAGTACCCGATTTGGCAGATATAGATTCCTCAAGATGCCATTTGGAATAAATTCTGCAAGTGAAGTCTTCCAGTGTGCAATGAAGCAATTTTTTTCAGGTTATCCTTGTGCCATAATAGTATATGATTTATTGGTTGGAGGCAATGGTGAAGCAGAGTATGACAGAAACCTTAAGAAAGTTCTAGACAGAGCACATGAAGTAAACTTGTAGCTCAATCCTCTGAAGTGTAAATTCAGACTACCAGAAGTTACATATGTAGGTCATTTATTTACCAGCACTGGCTTGAGACCAGACCTGTCCAAGCAAGCAACCATTCTTGAGATGCCAGCACCATATAATGTTCAAGCTCTACAACGTTTTCTTGGCATGGTCAACTATTTAGGAAAGTTTATACCAGACTTCAGTGAGTTGACAGCACCTTTGATATAGCTGATGCGAAAAAATGTTACATGGTCTTGGTTGGAATAGTACCAGAAAGTATTTGAAGACCTTAAGCAGATAATTGCCACCCCACCTACATTAAGATATATGATGTCAATAAACCAGTAACGCTTTCCTGTGATGCTTCAAAGTTTGAACTTGCTGCAGTTATTCTTCAACAAGGCAGGCCAGTAGCCTATACATCTAGAACTCTTACGCAAACTGAAATGGTATGCTCACATTGAGAAAGAACTTTTGGCAATAGTATTTGCATGTTCAAAATTTCATGATTATATCTATAGTCAAGCTATTCAGATTGAAACTGATCACCAACCTCTAGTCACTATTTTAAAGAAGCTTATGCATTAAGCTCCGGCAAGATTACAAAATGCTCAACCACTGCATTAATGTAGGATGGCCGTCAAAGCAATCTATTGTACCGCATGAAGTGCAAACTTATTTTCCTTACAGAGATGAGATATTGGTGTAAGATGGTATTATTTTCAAAGGTTCTAAAATTGTTGTTCCTGCTTCCTTACAACATGAATATATCCAGACTTTGCATTGTGGTCTCCCAGGTTCTGAATCTACCAAAAGAAGGGCAAGTAAACTAGTATTTTGCCCTTTTCTAGTAAAAGACTTTGATAAAGTGCTTTCTTCTTGTTCAGTGTACAACAGTACTAAGCCGCATTTGCAAAAAGAACCACTTCAGCTAAGTCAAGTTCCTGAACCACCTTGGTCAACAGTAGCCACTGATATATTTGAGTGGAACAATCAGCATTACTTAGTGTTGGTACTCTCTTATTCGAACTGGTTTGAGATTGATTTACTACCTAATCTAACAATCACTGCTGTTTCACCAAGTTGAAACGTCATTTCTCAGTCCATGGTAGTCCACACAAAGTTATTTCTGACAGTGGTATTTAATTACTAGTCAGTTGTTTCAGAAATCTGCAAGAGAATGGGACTTTGTACATGTTACTAGTAGTCCAGAATCCCGCAGTCAAATGGACTAGCTTGAGAGGTCAAAGCATGATAATACCGAGGTCTTTTTGAATTTACTCAATCTCAAAAATATACCCCATGAATATATACTTGGCTTGCCTGTTCAGAGACTTCTATCTAGACAAACCAGAACAACATTGCCTATTAGTTCCAGTTTGTTGAGGCCTAAACCTAAGAACAACAGGACAATTAGAGCCCAATTATTCAGAAAGCATTTTTTCCAGAAGTCCAGTTATGATAAATCGAGCAGATTTCTTTGTCCGTTGAAAGAAGGAGAGAAATGAGGATACAAACGGCAAAAGGTTTTGACAGGCTTGGTCAGGTAACAGGTATATGTACCAAGCCAAGATCCTACTTCATAGAATCTGAGCGTGTGAAGTACAGGAGAAATTGCAGACATCTTCTTCCTGTACAATAATTGATATTGCAGTTTTGTTCCTGTGATACAGACTCTAGATCTCAGAGCAATCCAGACAATGTTCCTGTTCCAGAACATGTCTTAACTTTTACTTCCAGTCCTGATGATGCTCCTGATGTCCCTAAGCTTAAACATTCAGCAGAGACAGTCCCAGTTGCTAGACCTAATTCTAATGTTTACGTCACACAATTTGGTCGTATTCCCAGACCTAGTGTGAAATACACAGAAACCTGGACATAATTGTCTATATGTACTTAGTTGTGTATAACTGCATGACAAAGAATTGTTTGTATTGACTGCATGTCAACTGATGTTGTCAATATTGCATGACTTATTTCTCAAACAGGGAGGATGTCGAATAGTGTACTTTTAAGAAGAGTTACAAGGTCGCACATGCATATATATATATATATATATATATATATATATATATATATATATATATACAGCAGGCATGTGCTAGCTTCAGTGCCATTTTGAGAGTGCAGCCAGAGAGTGTGCATGTATAAGTGTAATAGCTAGTTTGTTTAGAAGTTTATCTAAATTAAAGTTATTAAGCCTCAATCCTGATGAGTTTGTACATAATAAAGCTGCTTGAACAGACCCCACTAAGACTCGTTTATTTTATCCTGACTGGATGAGCGACACTAAGATTAAACTGTCTTGAAATATCTATGAATCTATGAATCCTGTTGTGTGAGAAAATCCAAGCAGTCTTGTTTGAATAATAAATCAAACAATTCTGAATTGCAGTTTCACCTTGGGAAGTAGATTATTTCTCATATCTATCTATAACCAATAAATCCTTGCACATTTTTTGTATCTAGCTCATCTAATAATAATCAAATAGCCAACCTTATTAGCCTGAATTACAATATACTGTACTTTTTCATCATAAAAGTTTTAAGTTCATACAATGACTCATTTAAGTATAAAATGTAACTTGAGGTTTGAAATATATCAAAGTATCAATAGCTTTATTTAATAAAACAATTAATTTCCAAAAAATTTTTGTAATAGTGCCATTGTACTTTTGTAGTATAAAATGTTATTTAATCTCCACTGCTCAGAATCTTTGTTTTCTAGGCATGACTCTGTTAATGTGTCATCAGTAAGTGAATAACTAATGCTACTATTGACCTTAAAAATACCTTAAAGATACTCGGGGGAAAAAAAAGCATGACATCCGGAATAATGTCCCACTGTTTACAACTCCATTTGGAAATTAACTTTATACCTTTATATCTTGTATTGAATGCAAACATTCTGAAATTTCAAAAGCAGACAAATCAACATACAATAACACAGTAATATAATAAATTAAACAATAAGCATGACTGAGTTTAAAAGAAAATACTATGTTGCCTTTAGGATTTAATCAAGAAATTGATCAGTTTGTTTTAATGTAATTTTACCTGAAAAAGATTTTATATATGTAGCATTGTAACAATATTTATACCATTAGTAACTTTTTATTATGCTGTTTCAATGACTGTTTTTAAATTAATGTTTTTCTCCCAGTTGTTTTTAATTTAAATATATGTCATGAGGACAGTTCAATAAGATGTCAAAGTAATAGCCATTTGTATAAGTAAAGCAGATTACTAAAGCTGCTTTTTGTTTATGTAGATGTAATTAATTACTGGGTTCCCTATAATCCTCAGCATATATCTATGAACCCTTAAGGGCATGCAATGGGATTTGTGATGTGCATCCATGCTTATACAAATGACACAGCTCTGGTCCAATGCCCATTGTAAACAACACCTCAATGTGATCCCTGGTATGTACTCAGGAATCCACAAACAGGAGTGTACATGGACACATAGTCTCCTCCAATTACCCTGAAGAGATGTGAGCAAGCAAAATTTCATTTTTCCTCTCCAGTTCCTTTAGCAGCTCCAACAGTTGTCCAAGCCACTGATAGAATGAGTCATCTAGGTAGTCGTAGCATTATCTCTCTAATAGAATGAGTCATCTAGATGGTCATAACATTATCCTTCTTATAGAATGAGTAATCCAGGTAGTAATAACATTATCCCTCTAATAGAATGAGTAATCTAGGTGGTCATAATATTATCCTTCTAATAGAACGAGTCATCTAGGTGGTCATAACGTTATCCCTCTAATAGAATGAGTCATATAGGTGGTCATAACGTTATCCTTCTAATAGAATGAGTCATCTAAGAAGTCATAATGTTATCCCTCTAATAGAATTAATCATCTGGGTAGTCATAATATTATCCCTCTAATAGAATGAGTCATCTAGGTGGTCATAATATTATCCTTCTAATAGAATGAGTCATCTAGGTGGTCATAACGTTATCTCTCTAATAGAATGAGTCATATAGGTGGTCATAACGTTATCCTTCTAATAGAATGAGTCATCTAAGAAGTCATAGCGTTATCCCTCTAATAGAATTAATCATCTGGGTAGTCATAATATTATCCCTCTAATAGAATGAGTCATCTAGGTAGTCATAATGTTATCCCTCTAATAGAATGAGTCATCCAGGTAGTAATAACATTATCCCTCTAATAGATTTAAGTATCTTTGCTTTTTTTTCACTTGAATTAGCTTCTGTAGCTTACCCTGAACTAGCTTGAACTGTTTTTTAACTGTTTGCTGCATTATTTTAAAATCTGCACTTAAAGTTACATTTTAGTCGAATTTGATCGAAAGTTTGTTGATTGTTTGTTTAATTTAACTGTGGAGGCTGCCCACTAAAGTGTGCTAGCCTGTGTAACTAATTTATCACTGTTCCTGCATTTTCTGTGTGTTTCTACCAAAAAAAAAAAAAAAATAATCCTTGTTTTCCCGCCTTCCTCGACTAGTTTAGATCAGTTTACAGGCATTGCTGTATTCTGGGCTGTGGTGTAGTTCCTGTGTTGTCCATTACCTTACTTGGATAGAAGGAAGTTTCTTTGCTCACCAGTGGGAGTGGGGAGCCTTGAGCAGCCTACCTGTCCCTGTAGGAAGTGACCTCAGCACAAGAAGCTGTAGTAATTGGTTGTTTTGGACCATTTCTAGCTCTTTTGTAGTTCACTGTTTAAAATCCGCCTCTGGGCATTTTTTTCTGGCTATACTACTCAGACAAGCTCCTCGTGGGTCTGCAGAGTGGTCCTAGCAGCAGGGAACTCAGAAAAGCGACCACTTTCTGGATTTAAGTATCTTTGCTTTTTTTTCACTTGAATTATCTTCTGTAGCTTACCCTGAACTAGCTTGAACTGTTTTTTAACTGTTTGCTGCATTATTTTAAAATCTGCACTTAAAGTTACATTTTAGTCGAATTTGATCGAAAGTTTGTTGTTTGTTTGTTTAATTTAACTGTGGAGGCTGCCCACTAAAGTGTGCTAGCCTGTGTAACTAATGTATCACTGTTCCTGCATTTCCTGTGTGTTTCTACCAAAAAAACAAAAAAACAAAAAAATAATCCTTGTTTTCCCGCCTTCCTCAACTTGTTTAGACCAGTTTACAGGCATTGCTGTATTCTGGGCTGTGGTGTAGTTCCTGTGTTGTCCATTACCTTACTTGGATAGAAGGAAGTTTCTTTGCTCACCAGTGGGAGTGGGGAACCTTGAGCAGCCTACCTGTCCCTGTAGGAAGTGACCTCAGCACAAGAAGCTGTAGTAATTGGTTGTTTTGGACCATTTCTAGCTCTTTTGTAGTTCACTGTTTAAAATCCACGTTTGCATGGCTTTGCGCAGTTGTGCGCATAGCGCAGCGCCAGTTAAACAAGGTTAAACTTTTTCTGGCTCCGCCAAGTCTGCTCTTCAAATTTTCCCTTAAGGAAGCTCTACTCTTAGTATAACCAGACTACTTACTATATTATAAGCCTAGGACTTGTTCTCAGTACTTCTCTACTAAGTAAGCACTCTCGTACTAAGTAAAGCACTACATCTACTTACCACCCCTGTGAATATCCACTTCCCTTAAAGGTACAGCACTCCCTTATACAGTTCTAGCATATCGAGTGGTAGATTACTGGCGTCGTCTCCAGTTCAGCTGGTCAATCTGGATATCTTGAGACAATGCTACAATTGTCTCATGTACACAGACAACCCTCTCCTCCTCCCAGCAAACACAAATACATGTGAGAGATGCAACTATATAGCCAAACTGGAGGCTGAACTCTCTCAACTCAGGGCTGGCATGACCAGACAGGAGGAGATGGCAACCACACACACAACAATCCCAGTCCCACATAGACCTACCACAACTGCAAACCCAACACATAAAAACACAAAGACATACTCGGAGGCTCTAATAAAAAACTTACCAAAACAACAGAGGCTCCCAAAGCAGACACCCAAAAATCCACCAACTCAAAACAAAACACAGGCAACACATACTTCAATAAATCAGTGTGTCAACCAATCACAGCCCTTAAGGCCAAACACCTTGCCTGATACACTAGTAATAGGTGACTCTATAGTCAGACACACTGATGTCCCACTGACCAGGCTGAACAAGGAGAAGGTGACTGTGAGCTGTCTATCGAGAGCTAGGATCCGCCACATAACACACGCACTCAAGTCACTCCAAAGCAAGTACAAATATGACTCCGTCATTGTCCATGCTGGTGTGAATGACCTGAGATGTACCTCCCTGGACTACATGAAAAGAGACATAGAGGAGCTCTCCGATTATGCAGCCCAGGCTGGTATGACCCTGACCCTGAGTAGCATCTTGCCCTCACCAAGAATGATACCACAATACAAAGACAAGATGATCAGCTTTAACAATTGGCTCAAGTACTGGTGTCATTCTAAGGGGATCCAATATCTGTCTGCCTGGGATGACATGTTGGACAAGCCACGCTGCTTCACAAGGGATGGCTTACACCTGTCACCACTGGGCTTCCAGATATTGGCTAAGGCACTTGCCACCCCCATAGTGCCTTTTTTAGGCAAGGCTCAAAAGACAAACCCACCTCCTTAGAAAACAATATTGGAAAAAAACTAAGGGTAATGCTGCTCAATGCCAGAATTCTAAATGTCAAGATGCAGGCACTTGATGCACTCCTCAGCATGGAGAACATCGACGTCTGTGCAGTAACTGAAACCTGGTTCAAGGCTCCTGAGAGCACCCCAGCGTTACCAGGCTATACCTCGTATCATGCTTTTCGGCCCCAAAACCCGGGCCGAACCACAAAGGGAGGGGGAGTGTCCATATTCATCAAGGACACCCACACCTCCAGGTTAGTAGCAACACATGAAGCATCAGAGACCATACAGGTGCAACTAACCATAGGCAAAACTGCTATACAATTGGTAGCATGTTACAGACCACCCTCCCAATCTCAAGAACTCCACTCAGCCTTCCTGAAGACACTGGAGGATATAAATGTATCACAAAACACCATCATACTGGGAGACCTCAACTACCCAAACATAGATTGGGTACATTATTCTAGCCCTAATACCCTAGCCCAAAGGTTCCTGGAATTCATAAATTCAAATGCACTGGAACAATTAGTCACCTCTCCCACTAGGGGAGATAATATACTAGACCTGATCATCACAAACATGGGGACAAAATGCTCCACACCGGAAGTATACCCCTCACTAGTGAGATCTGACCACAAACTAATCACCCTGGATATACATATCCCACCTCCACCCCCAGCACAAAAGACCACAGTGAAAAACTTCTCAAAAGCAGACTTCACTCTTCTTAAGACTGAGATGGTATCCTTTAAGCCCACTGTGCCAGTGGATACCACATCCCACAATGCCAAATCCTTCACAAATGCTTTCTATGGACATCTCCAAGAATGCATGGATCATGCAATCCCAAACAAATCCAAGTCCCTCTCCACCAAAGGTAAGCATCCTGTCTGGTGGACCTCAGCCATAAACAAATTGTATAACAAAAGAAGGAAGCTACTGCACGTCAGAGCAAAATCCCATTAAGGGAAGACATCTCTGATCAACATTAGCAAAAAACTACGTTCTCTCCTAAAAACATCCAAGGCCAACTTTGAGAGAAAAATCGCTAAGGACACTAAAGATAACCACAAAGCCTTCTTCAGCTATGTTAGAAACCTGGGCGGAAACCCTCAGATATGCTCAGAGTTGGTTCACAACAATAAAAAATACACTGAACCCACAGATATTGCCAACATTCTGGCTGACAGGTTCAGTGCAAATTTCTCCCCTCCTTCACCCCCAAAAGAAGAAATACTTATCCCAGCTGAATGCAATCTCCCTGTCATCTCAGATATCCAAGTGAGAACCGCCCTAAACAAAGCAAAAAACACAGCATCAATGGGACCTGATGGTATCCCGGGTTGTGTGTTACGTGAACTCCAAGAGGAGCTAAACCCACACATAAAAATGCTATTTAACCTTAGCCTTACTTCGGGATATGTACCTGAACACTGGCGTACAGCAACAGTTGTCCCACTCCACAAGGAGGGTGCCTCTACAGACCCTGGAAACTACCGCCCCATAAGCTTAACCAGCCTGGTCTGCAAAGCTATGGAAAGAATCATCATGGAACTCATAAACAGAGACATAGGGGACCTACAGACACTTGAACCCACCCAGTTTGGCTTTGTAAAGGGCAGATCCTGCCTTTTAAACTTGGTTGACTGTTTTGAAACAGTCACTAGAG
Organism: Protopterus annectens; assembly: GCF_019279795.1. Classification (NCBI taxonomy): domain Eukaryota; kingdom Metazoa; phylum Chordata; order Ceratodontiformes; family Protopteridae; genus Protopterus; species Protopterus annectens. The sequence continues at coordinate 314,504,366 of NC_056743.1, read as the reverse complement.
CCATTGACGAGGGCAAAGCAGTCCATACAGCATACCCAGACTTGACTAAGGCCTTCGACACAATACCCCACTCAGGCATCATAGATAAGCTCAACAGCTTAAATATAAACCCTTATGTCACTAGATGGGTTGCAAACTGGCTAAAGGACAGAACCCATAAAGTTAAAATCGCTGGAGCAATGTCAGACTCAAAGCCAGTCACAAGTGGTGTCCCACAGGGATCTGTCCTGGGACCCCTCTTGTTCGGCATTTATTTCTCAGATGTTAAAGCAAACACGGGAGGGCTGTGGCTGACAAAGTTTGCATATGACTGCAAACTAGGTGCCATAGTAGATACACCAGCAGACACACACATCCTACAAAAAGGCCTCACAGAAATGGACAACTGGTGCCGGAGTCACGGCCTTAAACTAAATGCCAAAAAATGTATAGTCATCCCCTTTGGGAAAAACAAAGTACCCACAAATTATCACATAGACAACAACCCACTGAGTACTGAAGAAGTAATCAGAGACCTAGGGACCTAAGTCGACAGCGACCTCTCATTTGATACCCACGTTGCCAAAGTGCTTAGAAAAACATTCTACCTTGCACACTTCATCATGAAGAGATTCACATCCAGATCCAAGGATGTCATTGTACCCCTATATTCCTCCCTCATCAGACCCATGATTGAGTACAATGCCCCATTTGGTATGTACCTCACCCGGCATTTGCAACAGCTGGAGAGACCACAAAAGTACCTCACCAAGAGGATCAAGGGTCTCCAACATATGTCTTATTCTGCCAGACTAAAGAAACTTCAGCTCTATTCAGTATCATACCGCCTGCTCAGAGGTGATCTCTGCCTGACGTACAAGGCCATGTCCAATCAGGATCTGATGGACATGCTCCACCTCAAAAAATCCAAGTCCATCAGGACCACAAGAGCTAAAGACTTAAACCTCGGCACAAGTATGAATAGGACATGCTGGAGGGATAGATTCATAACCCAGAGGCTTCCCATGCTTTGCAACAGGATCCCAGTTCGTATTAGGCAGAGCCCCTCACTGACTCTCTTCAAGAGAAATCTTGATGAGTGGATGGGAGATCGTAAGTTTACCCCAGGGGTCACATCTGTGTCACTGCTAGACAGGGGCACAGTAAACTAATTCTATTATATAAGGGGACCTTCATTGTGTCACTACTAGACACAGTATTCTTAATTTATTCTGTACATTTTTGTACCATTTCATGGGGTGGCAAATGCCACATCACTATGGCTAGGCTTACAAATGCCCCAGGGCAGATTGCCTAGTACTATACTATGAAACTATGAAACTATGAATGAGTAATCTAGGTGGTCATAATATTATCCTTCTAATAGAATGAGTCATCTAGGTAGTCATAACGTTACCCCTCTAATAGAATGAGTCATATAGGTGGTCATAACGTTATCCTTCTAATAGAATGAGTCATCTAAGAAGTCATAACATTATCCCTCTAATAGAATTAATCATCTGGGCAGTCATAATATTATCCTTCTAATAGAATGAGTCATCTAGGTAGTCATAATGTTATCCCTCTAATAGAATGAGTCATCTAGGTAGTCATAATGTTATCCCTCTAATAGAATGAGTTATCTAGGTAGTCATAATGTTATCCTTCTAAAAGAATGAGTTATCCAGGTAGTCATAAAGTTATCCTTCTAATAGAATGAGTCATCTAAGTAGTCATAACGTTAGCCCTCTAATAGAATGAGTCATATAGGTGATCATAACATTACCCTTCTAATAGAATGAGCCATCTAAGTCATCATAACGTGTATATTTTCTTAAGTAGCAGGAACAATACTGAAGAACTACTCAGCAATAAATCATAAAAAATACTTAATTTTATTATTTATAATGTTCAAATTATGTTATTTAACATATGTGTATTGACTTTATTAAAATATAGACATCTTAGCAGATTGTCATAAATATTATAGAGATAAGAATCTCTTCTAGTGTTCCTTATGTGTGTGTGTGTGTGTGTGTGTGTGTGTGTGTGTGTGTGTGTGTGTCTGTATATATACATATATATATATATATATATATATATATATATATATATATATATATATATATGGATTCACTACTGAATCCTGAAATTACACAATCCCGAAGCCCAAAATACCGAGACTATAAGCCCGAAACCTCACATTACAGAAATGTTAAAAGCGCAAAATTCAAAATCGCGAAAGTACTACATACATACAGCACATACACAGCCTCCCCCCATAACCAAACAAACCACCCTACAGTAAAAGTTCCCCCCACACCCCCCACTTTAATATTCTAACTCTGAGATCACACAAACATACACGCAAGGCAAATTCACACCCACACATTACAGCCCCTCACACACACACACACACACACACACACACACACACACACACACACACACACACACACACACACACACACCACGGTCACAACACACACTTACACACACTAAAGCCCCTCACAAACACACTTACACACATACTTACCTGAACTGCAACACCAGAAGTGCTAACTCAAAATCCCTTAACATCAAGATTTTTAATTTCACGCTTCTGGTCTTTCAGTAATGTGGGGTTTCGGATACATGGTCTCGAGCTTTTGAAATTCGAGATTTCAAAAGTTCGAGATTTAGTAGTGTTCCTACATATATATATATATATATATATATATATATATATATATATATATATATATATATGCAAATAGATAAGTCAGATAACCAAAAAGGCTTAGGAACAACCCTGTGCAGGTGTGCACATCATGTGCCAATAACTACGCCAACCTAGTGATGGCCTTGTGGGAAAAGAAGCAACTGTTTTTACTACTGAGATATAAGAAGTATGTCATTTTCTATAGACGTTTTGTGGACGATTTGTTTTTCTATGGACAGGAAATGAGAGAGAGTTAAACATTTTCTTTGAAGAAATTAATTCCCTTACTGAATATTTGAAATTTACTAAAATGGAATCGATAAATAGTATTACTTTTTTAGTCATTTATATAGAATGATTAAGTAATAGTAAATTAAATACAGGTGTTTACAGAAAACCTTGTTATAGAAATACACTATTACATAGAGAAAGCATGCACACTCGTTATGTCTTCAATAACATTATTAAAGGCCAAGCCATTCGAGCTTCTAGATTAAATCTGACACAAGATGGCTTTGAGAGAGAATTAGTTGGTCTAAAGGATAGACTAATAGCTAGGACATATAATGCTGACAAGATTTCTATTGGCTTTCAGAGTGCAGAACATAATAGGGTTGACAAAGCGTGTCCATATTTTTCTGATAAAGGGAATGACAAGTACATTAATAGATTTAGTTCTGTTGGTACAAACATACCACCACAATAATTGTCTTTCTTTTATACACATGACTTTGATCAGATTAGAGAAATTATTTATAAGTATTGGAAAGTTTTGACTGTGGATCCCCAGATTAGAGAAATTGTGGGTGAACACCCACAGTTTTTATTCAAGAATAAGAAAAATCTCCATAGACTCCTCTTCTACACGAAAACTATATCTGATAATAATAATATTAGTCAAGATTTAGGCACGACCCCTTGTAACTTTTAAATTACTGTTCCTATATATGTGATTCCAATATGTTTGTTCATCCTACTACATCTCAGTTTTAGGTGTTTAATGTTGTTGCTAATTGCACGAACATGTTGTTTATCTTGCTTTATGTTCCTCCTGTCCTGCCTTCTGTGTTGGCAAAACCGATAGGAGGCTCAGGGACAGGGTGAGGGAACATTTATATCAGATATGTATTAAATCCAATACTAATGCTCTACCCAAACATGTTTTGGAGACTAATAGTATGCACACATTTAAGTTCATGGTTTTGCATATTAACATCCCTAGTTTAAGGGGGGGGGGGGGTGTTAGGAATTTTACAGAAAGAAATGAGACCAATTGGATTATTAAATTTCAAGCACATATAAACCCAGGTCTAAATGATAAAATTCCCCTTAAACCTACCCTTAAGAATAGGAGATTGTTTGCTAGTAGTTCTTAATGAATTTCTTTTTAATAATGTCCTTTACATACACATACATGCTTTATATATATAGTTTTTAAATGTATGTATTTGTTTTTACAAGCATGGACTAATGAAATGCTTTTATTAAGTTATGTAGTATTTTTAACTACTAATTTAATTTATATACATATTTATTAATTAATTATGATGTCATCATTTAATTGAAGTTGTGTATATATATATATATATATATATATATATATATATATATATATATATATATATATATATATATAGTGTGCTGAATTAATTTTTTATATGGTCTGAGGAAGCCTCTCTGGCGAAAGCGCTTACCTACTATTTGTGTTCAAATAAAAGTTTGGACTTGTTCAAGACTTTGTGACCTCTAACTTGAATTTTTTGAATTGGAAACAACTTTTGTATTTGGTCTGAACAGACACTTTGAATGCTGACAACATCCACCTGCACAGGGTTGTTCCTAAGCCTTTTTGGTTATCTGACTTATCTATTTGCTTATTTTTGGCTTGGGAACATTAACTTCTTTGTGGTGCAAATTGTTATCATATATATATATATATATATATATATATATATATATATATATATATATACATACACACACACATATGGTATGCATGCATTTGGTCGGCCGGTGGATGGCCAACCAGAAAATGTTCGAAAGCAGTGTGGTGACTTTGCATAATTGTGAATGCAATTATATCGAAATGCAAAACACCCCCTCTTTTTGACCCATGGTAGTGCTTGTTTAGGTGGTAGAGTGGTCAGGAATGTCGAATTCAGAGTTTTTTACAACATTCCGACCATTCGGCACCTTGAAATTCAACATTCTGGTTCAGAAAAAATGACATTCGGCAGTTGGTCGCGCAACCAAATGCATGCATTCCTACGAGTTTTTACATGACCATGCATGTTTTTTCTTCAAGATGCTAGGACTTTGAGTACTATTAACTCATTCAATACCAAGTAATTGGATGCTAATTATTCCCTCTTCCTTCCTTCCTGAGGCCTTCTAAGCCAGGAAGCCACTTGCTTCCTAACATCATTTATCCAAAATCCTCTAATGAAAACACACTTCAAAACATCTACGATATCTGGTAAATGATGTGAGTGACAAAAAAGAACTTAAAATATGAAAGCTCTTATTGTAGTGCTAGTATCAAACATCTGTCTACAGATGCTGGTTTTATATTGCAGATTTATGAAAGAAAATGGTATTTTATTTGCCAAAAAGTACTAGTGCTAGATCGGCATATGGGGGATCACTCATGGTGAAGCTTAGTTCCTCTGAGCTCCGAGCTCAGTCAAACATTTTAGATATATTTTTTTTTTTATTTGTACTGCTAATGGGAGCTTGTGTCCAAATAATATGCATAAATCAATAGTTTCACTAAAGGGGACAATTTAATCTGCACTACACCTATTTTTTAAGGATTATTACCTCCTCAGGTGTTGCTGCTGCTACTGTAGTTGTGTGGTAAGTAACACTTTAAGATGGTGGTTGCAGAGGATCTTAAAACAATACATGCTTATCTTGACCAGCTAACAAAGCACTTGCAGGCACAGTAGATGTACAATAAATTAAAAATACCACAGATAATCAAGATGCCCAATTAAATACCTTAGCTGCAACACTGACAAATCAACAATCTGAACTGGTGGATGTAACAGCCATACCAGCATCACACTCAGGTCATATGCAAGACTTACAGGTACAATCACAAATGTTGGAGAACAAGGTGGATGATTAAGAGAACAGAACCTGCATAAAAAAATTGAGTCATTGGTCTCCCAGTAAATATGGAGGGTCATGATCAAATTAAGTTTAAAAAAGAATGTGAAGCATGGCTCTGGAGGGGACATGATATCATGGTAGAAATGCCCACAGTGTTAACATGAGAAATAAAGGCTACAGACTTCCTTGTCATTTAATTTTTTGGAGTTTTGACTAAATTGGAAGGGAAGCACTGCTGAGGAAAGCAAGATTAATGGGAAATTCCTTGTTAATGGCAGGGTATCCATTCAAAATCATGGCAGATTATGGTGCTTCCTTGTAGGCAAAGAGAAAGCAGATGGTACAGTTTTTAAGAATATGCCAGGACTTAGGATTTAAAGTTAATGTATATTTTCTAGTCACACTGTGTATCATCAGAGGGGATAAGTATTTTTAACTTCATTCGATAGTGGAAGCCAAGCAATTCTTAAAAGGTTGGGGTCAATGCAAGGGTTCATCCTATTCTGCATCTGTTTCCCAGACTAGTGTTCCACTTAATCAGGCTGGGAAGAAGAGAGATAAAAACTGTACTGTCATCCCCCCAAAGGAGCAGCTGATTAAGTTCCTGGAATCTGAGCTCACAGAATCATTCTCATCTAAACAAAAGTTGTTTGTGCAGACCAACAATAGTTATGAGCAAGATGCAATGGCCTTCTCAAAGCCAGAGATTGTCATGCAGGAGTTGGGGGGCAGGGAGCTATTCTGTAGTGAGGGATCATCTTCTATGGGCAAGTCCAGGCTAGAAAAGGACGTGCAGCTCACTTGAAAGGGACAAGGACTGGATTACTTCTGGAGTCACATAACTGCCCCCCCCCCCCCAAACTGGTGAGGCTGTTGTTCTTTTTGAGATATGTTGGAGGGAAATTGGTGACTCTCAAACAAAGTCATGCATGAATGGGAGATTTGGTCTTAAAAGATGATACAAATTACTTGAAGTTTTGTGTTTTCTTTAAATTTGATCAACATTTAGTTTTATTGTACTGTGTATATTTTATTTACTGGAGTTGGGGGGGTTTATCCTACAACACTGAACATGGATCTGCATTCAAGTTATAAGTATTTGCATGGTGTGTTTCCTTTATCTTTATCCTGGCAATTGCGGGTAGCCCCTATCAGTAGAATGCATTATCTTGAACTAACATTTTATATTAACATTCGGCAAAGGCTCCACCCCCCCCCCCCACCTTTTTTCTTTTTTCTTTTTTTGCAAGAGAGTGGTGAGCACAGCTGATAGCTGAATCTGGGAAGAAGGATGAATATGAATCTTTTGTGTATTGTCTGCTTCTCTTTTGTACAATGTTTTTGCTTCTTAGTGATTTTTGAGCGAGTTGTATATAGATACTGTTCTGTTTATTCTCATTTGTCACGTGACAGTTATCCAGTGATATTTGCATTGGCAGACATTTTAGTAAAGGGATAACTGCAGTTTATACCAGTATTTCTTCAAAATAGCTTCCAACGTAAAAAGTGTAGGAACTAAAAACTGAACAGCGATCACTTGTTTGTCATACAATATTAGAAAGATTTCCCCAGGAATGAAGGTCAGTACTATTTATTCTAATTTTTTTTAAACTAGGGCCCCAAATTGTGTTGCTGCAAGAAAGAAAGATAAAACATAAGCAGAATTTTTTTTTTCTTAAATGGTAAGGAAACAGAATTTTTTCAAGTGCTTTATCTGCTGACAGGAGGGTAGTTATACTTATTCATAGATCGCTTGGATGGGTTGTGCAGAAACTGTTAAAAACAATAGTGGGAGATGGATTATAGTCCTAATACAAACTCAGAATAGACAGCTGATCTTGGGTAATTTTTATGGCTCTAACAATAATGACCATTCAGCCCTTCAAGGATTGTTTTAGGACCCTGAAAACAGGTTTATTTATCCCACATAGGTATTGCAGTACGGGGGATTTTCAATGTGACGGTAGACAGATTTCCTAGGGGTAGGGTAAAAGCACCAAAAATGAGGAAAGAACTGGGGTTTTAGATGGAAGAATTTAGCTTGGCAGATGTGTAGTGAATGTTACATCCTAGGGACTTGGATTACACATTTGCAGTATTGGGTGTTGCTAACAGAGGTGACTACTGGCTTGTTAACAGAACTCTGCTAAGTTCAATCCAGGATTCAAGTATTGTCACAGGTGCACTGTGTGGCCATTCCTTAGTTAACCTGATACTAAAAAAGTGATTTGGCTAGGAAATGTAAAAAAATAGTGGGCATTTGACCTGCTTTTTTTAAAGATGCCTGAAAATTTGGAGTAAATTTCAAAATGCATTATGTCCTTTTAGAAGTACTGCTGGGATAGAGGAGGGGGACTTATTAACAAGGTGAAGGAGATTTAAATGGGAATGTAGGAATGTTACTTGGCAGTTAATGCAGACACTAACCACTAAGCATCTGTGTAAAGAAAGGTCTGAAGAATAACATTAAACATTTAGATCTTAAGTATAAAATAAAAAGATGTCAAGACCAGGAGTTGTGGTGGGAAATGAAACAGACTAACATGGAATATAGACAAACCCAGTACAAAACATTTCAGATAATTGGGAGAGAAGGAAACCTTTTTATTGGGCTACAGGTATTACATGTCCAAAAGTTTAAGTGAGGAGATATAATGACAGTAGACAGCAGCTGCATTTACCAGCACTGCAGGAAGAAAAGAGGGGGACTTACTCTGGATAATCAGGATATTGCCAGAGTATTGTCCAATGAATATCAAAAAACTGTAGGTCTACTTGATATAGGGTTTGCAGATATTATAGAAGAATGGGAGGGGCTAAGGTTAAGAATATTAGTTGGGACGAGGCACAAATGTTAAGGCAACCTATAACAAATCAGGAGGTCATTTCTGCCATTTATTCTTTGGCTGCTGGTAAAGCACTCAGGGTGAATGGTCTTACTATATATTTTTATAAAGGTTTAAGGTTCTGATCAGACTGCTCTTGGCTAAAATTTAACAGAAGGTATTGGAGGAAGATAGGTTCCCAGAACATTTATTGAAAGCCAAGGTCATTAGGATTCCTAAACCTAATAAAGATGTGCACAAAGCTGAGAATTTTAGACCTATTTCTCTTTTGCAAACTAAGATTAAGATCTATGCCAGAGTTTTAACTGCTAGATGTGAAAAACTCCTTTTCACAATGATTGGCAATCATTACTTAGGGTTTATTAAGGGGTGCCTGATGCTATTAAATTATGGCTGAATATGCAAGGATTTTGTTCATTAAATATGATGCAAGGAGGGGCTCTACTCATGGACTTTAATAAATCATTTGATTCCTTGAAGTGGTCATTCTTATGGTGGGCATTAGGGTGCTATGGCTTTCCTGCAAACTTTATAGATATGTGCATATCTTTATATAAGCACCCCATAGTGCAATTGTGGGTTAATAGTTAATGGTCACCCATTGTGGAATAGCACAGGGGAAGGAGACAGGGGACCCACACTCCATGTTATTATTTGCACTTGTGGTATCAGTGATAGATCTGTCTCTCATTGACAAGTTTCATGATTTCAGAATTGGATTTGATTCTCACCTTTTTTCCCTTACCCCGTGGTTTGCAGAAGATTGTGTTTTGCAGTTCAAGGACCCTGTCTCACAGGCTAGGCTAGCTGTACAAATGTTAGAACAGTTAGCAGAGGTTACAGGTCTTAAGGTTAATCTAGATAAAAAGCACCTTTTTATTTTTAAGGCGGGCAGGTAGGGATCAGAAATAGTTCTTAATTCCCCACGTGAGTTGCTCAGGTGAGATATTTAGGCATCCTTATGGCTGACTGTATAAGAAAGATAGTTGAAAGTAGTGTTAAGCCAGTGTTTAAAATGGTGAGGGATAACTGCTAGAAATGGAACATGTAAGTTCCATTTTTTTGAGCAGGTTACAAGTGACTAAAATGTGTATATTACTGGAAGTGTTGCTTGTTTGTTCTGAGACGCATGCCCCAGACCACTTTTTCCCTTTATATTACTAAGATGCAAAGGTTAATCTTGGACCTGTTGTGGGATGTTAAGAAACCCTGGATTAGCAGGAGGGAACCTTAGTTGACATCGAGGGTTGGAGGTTTTGGCATCTCTGTTTTTTTTTCACTATGAGATGGAGGCTGTCATATGGTTTTATCTCAGAGCCAGGGATGAGGATAAATGACTGTGACTTTTAGCTGAGGCAGTGGTCGGGATAACTAAAACTAGTAACCAAGTCACTATACTCTCCTACAAAGTGTGGGACCCTGGTGGATTGGATCATTGGTTGGAATAAGGCCAAAGTAGAAGAGGTATAGCTATGGGCAGGTTCATCTATCTGTAATTTATTTGGAATAATTCCTATATTACACTTGAGGATAAACGTATTTCTTGGGAAAATTGGTGGTCAGTAGGAGTTGATTTTGTCAGTGATATTTTGGATCTGGGTAATGGACAGATGATGTCATTAGAAGACATTAAAACTACATTTTCCAAGTTGTGTGCTAGGTGGTAGTAATATTTACAAATCAGAGCTGTGATTCCTGGAGCAATTTTGAACATGATGTAGAGGGTGAGTGAGGGGTTAGTATTAATGATTACTGAAAAAAGGAAAAAAGGACTTGGAAGGGTGAAGATTAAACTTAGCTTAAGATATATATATATATATATATATATATATATATATATATATATATATATATATATATATCATGGAAGAACCTTTGATAAAACTGGACAAGATGAGAGAAGATTGGAAGAAAATGCTTAGTCGGCCTTTGTACTGTGAGGAATGGGTAAAGGGTTCTAAACAGTTTAAACATACACGTGAATTCGAGAATGACAACCAGGAAAAGCAGCTACTGCTAAAGCAACGGTGGAACGTAGCTAGGAAAGCTGGAACCGGCTCCAAACTAAGACAAATGAACCAGATGCGTAGAGCTGGTACACTAATGAATGAAATATAAACCCAACACTGTTGCCAAGCGTGACATGTAAATACACACTTCACTCCACTGTTTGAATATCCAAAAGCAGATTGCACTAGTGGAGGCAAAACACAACCAAATGCAGGAAGCAAACGAAGAGAAGATAACTGAAACTGTCACAGTCATAAAGATGTGGTTGTACGAAAACACAAATCCCACGACTTAAAAACTAAATCCTTTAATCAACATCAAAGACAAATATCAGAAGCACTAGTTGAGCGCTTTCATCTGCACAAACGCAGACTTCATCAGAACCAGTGCTTACAGCAAAATCCATTCATTTAAAAATACATTATGGCGCCAACATTTGAGTTTTCATTTAAAGAGACATGCACTCCAAATATATAAACAATAAAAAATAATGTTGAAAAATATGTACTAAATGTAAAAAACTTGAATAAAAACATATTATTTAAAACTTACATTATGAGAAATTATGAATCCAATATTAAAAAAGGTTTAATGCTAATGAAATCATTAATACCTGGATTTCTAGTTGAATCAGTCAAAATCTGCCATTTGCTCTCCTTACAGGCTAATCTGGTCTTCCAATCACCCCCAAATGGTATCTCTTTCTCCTCATCTATGATAAAGAATAAAAAAGTATGTTCTTCACCACATTTTTTAATATGTCTATATAGTGCATTTTTACTGTCCATTTTCTTGATTCTGTAATAATGTTCGTAAATTCGTTTCTTTAACTCCCTTTCAGTTTTGCCTATATAATAGGCCGAACATTGTTTACATTGAGCTAAATACACTATATGTTTGGTGCAACAATTACCACCTATACTCCTTATCCTAGTGTGATTGATATCATCCAAAACAATAACACTATTGGTATTAATGTATTTACATTGGTTGCATCTTCGACACTTCCTAGTAAATACCTTTCCTTTATTATGTACACCCATTATTGGCTTTGAAATTTCCAATAACTTTTTTATATTGGGACCTGTCTTGTACACAATCCTAGGTTGTTCTCCTAGGATCTTTTTATGAGCATCTGTAATTGTTATTATGTCCCAATATTTTTTAAGAATATCTTGAATCATAACACTATAAGGGGTGTATGTCAGAACACATACCCTACCCATGTTTCCTTTTTCAAGATGTACGTTTCCTTTGGTTTCTCTAACATAACCTAATAAAGGTTTGAATTTAAGTCCCCATTGTGATATAACATATTCAATGGTATCCTTAATCATAACATTGGGGTACCCCCTATTTTCAAATAATTTCGCTAGAAGTTTCATTTCTTCTTCCATACATTTTCTGGTTGATGACATTCTGGCACATCTAATGCATTGACCCTTGATTATATTCTTAAAAATGTGTGGTGGATGTTCACTTCCAAAATATAGGTAATCATTGGAGAATGTACTTTTCCGGTGAATCTTGGAGGTAAAGCCCTCATCTGTTAACCCTATATAAACATCTAAATAGGCAAGACCCACACTGCTAATATTGTGAGTGAACTTAAGAAAATTGGTCGTACCATTGATATATTCAACAAACTGTGCTATTTTGTCCTCCGGTCCTTTCCATAAGATAAATATGTCATCCAAAAATCTCACATAAAAGGTGATATAACTGGAAAATTCACAAGTGGTAATAAATTCATTCTCCCAATCAGACATCACTAGATTGGCAAAAATGGGGGCACAAGATGCCCCCATAGCAACACCCTTCGTCTGTCTGAAAAACTCACCCTCAAATGTGAGAAAATTGTGGTCCATGACTATACCCATCATATCAACAATCAAATTGATTTTGTCCCAAGACATGAGTGAAAATTTTCTTAGACTATTTGCAAACCTTTCAAGTCCTTCATCCTTGGGTATACAGGAAAATAGGTCACATACATCAATGGTGATTAATGTACTTTGTTCAGTCCATATATCAGGAGTAAGCTTAGCCAAAAAATCCCATGAATCACTAATTATGAAAGGTACATTAGGATAAATATGCTTAGTCCACCTATCAATGGTCACTCCTATGTTATAGGTCTTAGATTTTGAACCTGATATTATGGGTCTGAAGGGTGGCTTGGTCAGGGATTTATGGATCTTGGGTATCCCTATTATTCGAGCCATAACTGGATGGTCAACTTTGAGGAACTTGTATAGTTCATCAGTGATCCGATGATCAATCAAATATTCTTCCAGAGCTAGATCGATTTTCCGGAAACTTATATTGATTTGATTGATGGACACCTTTTCATAGTTACCCGATTGATGTAAGATATTCTGTATCTCAGTTGTATAGGCCTCCTTAGAATATATAACTGCCCCCCCACCCTTGTCGGGTTTCATAATTCTCACTTCTTGATTATGCATGAACTCATATAGGACATCTCTTTCTTGTTTGGTGATGTTGTCATCTTGTAGAACTTTGTTATTCCGAAAATCTCTAGTTATTTCTAGGTTCAAATGGTATAAATCATTGCATATCATCTGTTCAAACACCTGGACCTGTGGATTATGCTGAGGTACAAACGTACTTTTTCTTTTTGATTCTGTAGGAATATATGTGGATTCCACTTCCTTATTACTGTCAAAAAGTAGAGCAAGATCGAGCCTCCGAGTGAACAATTTGATTTCCTTGATATGATCCACTAGATTGAACTTTTGAGAGGGTACAAATTTAGTTCCTTTACACAGAAGGGAACACAAGTCATCCTTAATGATAGAATCTGTATAATTGTATACATTGAAGCCTTGAAAGTTGTGAATGCTGGGCCTGTTGGTCTCTGTAGTATGTCCTACTTGTTCACCCATATTCATGGTACCGTCCTGTGTATACTTACAGTTGAACTTCCTGGAGACAGGAGAAGAGCTAACCTCGTGAGCCTCTGAGGGCATAACAGGAATAAACTGAACTGGGGTGACCTCCCTATCTGTTTTTAGTATTGATTGTGTTTCCTGATGCTCTCGAAGCGTGTTCTGCCATAATTCTGATGATGTCTTCCTCCCTGAAAATTTTCATTTCTATTCATCTCTCTTCTCCCTCTTGGATACGTGTGCCCTTCTTCTGTTCTAAATCTCCTATCTTGTGGCCAGACATATACCCTGCAGGTTTTATATAATTCAATATCTCGATCTAATTTTTTGTTTTTCCTACGGAAAATTTTTTCTGCAGTGGTCTCTGCCATCTGAAATTGTTTGTGATATAGGTCGTACCATTGTTCAAAAGCAGGATTACGTAAAATAGTTTCATTGACATTTTCAACTTCATCAATAAGTACATTTAATTTCTCATCATAGCATTTCAATAACAATTTCATAAATGATATTCCAAAATCATCAAATAAACTGTTAAAATCAGAAATAACACACTCATTGTAATCAACACCCATAGGTAATTTAAAAAATCTAATCCCCTTGGGAACTACCTTAGAAGTTATGCATTGTTTTAAATATGCTTTATCAACCTTAAGGTTTTGTATTTGTGTAAGTAAATGACCCATCTTATATATACTATTTTTAATGGATGCATGTCCATCACTGTCACCCTGTGTATTGTGAAACACATGATTAGAATGTGGTGAATTAAAAGCGTATTCATTTTGAAGAAACTTGTCAAAAGTTTGTTGATTACAATCTACATGTTTGTCCTGCCCCACTTTCCTTTTTGTCCCCATACGTTCAGATGAACGTGAAAGAAAATCACTAGGAACAGTACCTTTAGATTGTGTTTTAGGTAAACAAGTCATTGTAGAGTAAGTCCTTTTGGACTGGACAAGTTTGGGTTTGGCCGCTCTGTAATCCGCTTCCACTCGATTGTGGAAAAAACTAAAGTCGAAAGTAAAGTCCTTTTCTATGGTTGTTAAATCACGACTATCCTTAGCGACCATATCTATGTTACCGTTTCTATGAAATGATTCACGATTGCTGACACAACCCTGACCATTAGGAATTTCCTCATTAGAATCAACTGTAAGAATCAAATCATTGCCAAAATTGTCCAATACCTTTGGCGTTTCACTATGAGATGATGTCCGTTCATGGATCCGATTTCCTTGTGTAGATTTTAAAATGGACGTCACCAGCTCCGTTAGTTTGCTCACCTCCTGATGTAAACCGGCTATTTCAGCCCGCAAAAGAAGAACCTCCTCGCTGTCCAAGGCAGCCGACGCTCCTACTGCTGCTTCTGCCATCGCTGTAACACCCACTGCACGTGAATTCGAGAATGACAACCAGGAAAAGCAGCTACTGCTAAAGCAACGGTGGAACGTAGCTAGGAAAGCTAGAACCGGCTCCAAACTAAGACAAATGAACCAGATGCGTAGAGCTGGTACACTAATGAATGAAATATAAACCCAACACTGTTGCCAAGCGTGACATGTAAATACACACTTCACTCCACTGTTTGAATATCCAAAAGCAGATTGCACTAGTGGAGGCAAAACACAACCAAATGCAGGAAGCAAGCGAAGAAGATAACTGAAACTGTCACAGTCATAAAGATGTGGTTGTACGAAAACACAAATCCCACGACTTAAAAACTAAATCCTTTAATCAACATCAAAGACAAATATCAGAAGCACTAGTTGAGCGCTTTCATCTGCACAAACGCAGACTTCATCAGAACCAGTGCTTACAGCAAAATCCATTCATTTAAAAATACATTATGGCGCCAACATTTGAGTTTTCATTTAAAGAGACATGCACTCCAAATATATAAACAATAAAAAATAATGTTGAAAAATATGTACTAAATGTAAAAAACTTGAATAAAAACATATTATTTAAAACTTACATTATGAGAAATTATGAATCCAATATTAAAAAAGGTTTAATGCTAATGAAATCATTAATACCTGGATTTCTAGTTGAATCAGTCAAAATCTGCCATTTGCTCTCCTTACAGGCTAATCTGGTCTTCCAATCACCCCCAAATGGTATCTTTTTCTCCTCATCTATGATAAAGAATAAAAAAGTATGTTCTTCACCACATTTTTTAATATGTCTATATAGTGCATTTTTACTGTCCATTTTCTTGATTCTGTAATAATGTTCGTAAATTCGTTTCTTTAACTCCCTTTCAGTTTTGCCTATATAATAGGCCGAACATTGTTTACATTGAGCTAAATACACTATATGTTTGGTGCAACAATTACCACCTATACTCCTTATCCTAGTGTGATTGATATCATCCAAAACAATAACACTATTGGTATTAATGTATTTACATTGGTTGCATCTTCGACACTTCCTAGTAAATACCTTTCCTTTTATTGGCTTTGAAATTTCCAATAACTTTTTATATTGGGACCTGTCTTGTACACAATCCTAGGTTGTTCTCCTAGGATCTTTTTATGAGCATCTGTAATTGTTATTATGTCCCAATATTTTTTAACAATATCTTGAATCATAACACTATAAGGGGTGTATGTCAGAATGTAAGTTTTAAATAATATGTTTTTATTCAAGTTTTTTACATTTAGTACATATTTTTCAACATTATTTTTTATTGTTTATATATTTGGAGTGCATGTCTCTTTAAATGAAAACTCAAATGTTGGCGCCGTTATGTATTTTTAAATGAATGGATTTTGCTGTAAGCACTGGTTCTGATGAAGTCTGCGTTTGTGCAGATGAAAGCGCTCAACTAGTGCTTCTGATATTTGTCTTTGATGTTGATTAAAGGATTTAGTTTTTAAGTCGTGGGATTTGTGTTTTCGTACAACCACATCTTTATGACTGTGACAGTTTCAGTTATCTTCTCTTCGTTTGCTTCCTGCATTTGGTTGTGTTTTGCCTCCACTAGTGCAATCTGCTTTTGGATATTCAAACAGTGGAGTGAAGTGTGTATTTACATGTCACGCTTGGCAACAGTGTTGGGTTTATATTTCATTCATTAGTGTACCAGCTCTCCGCATCTGGTTCATTTGTCTTAGTTTGGAGCCGGTTCCAGCTTTCCTAGCTACGTTCCACCGTTGCTTTAGCAGTAGCTGCTTTTCCTGGTTGTCATTCTCGAATTCACGTGCAGTGGGTGTTACAGCGATGGCAGAAGCAGCAGTAGGAGCGTCGGCTGCCTTGGACAGCGAGGAGGTTCTTCTTTTGCGGGCTGAAATAGCCGGTTTACATCAGGAGGTGAGCAAACTAATGGAGCTGGTGACGTCCATTTTAAAATCTACACAAGGAAATCGGATCCATGAACGGACATCATCTCATAGTGAAACGCCAAAGGTATTGGACAATTTTGGCAATGATTTGATTCTTACAGTTGATTCTAATGAGGAAATCCCTAACGGACAGGGTTGTGTCAGCAATCCTGAATCATTTCATAGAAACGGTAACATAGATATGGTCGCTAAGGATAGTCGTGATTTGACAACCTTAGAAAAGGACTTTACTTTCGACTTCAGCTTTTTCCACAATCGAGTGGAAGCGGATTACAGAGCGGCCAAACCCAAACTCGTTCAGTCCAAACGGACTTATTCTGCAATGACTTGTTTGCCTAAAACACAATGTAAAGGTACTGTGCCTAGTGATTTTCTTTTATGTTCACCTGAACGCACTGGGGTAAAAAGGAAAGTTGGGCAGGACAAACAGTTAGATTGTAATCAACAAACTTTTGACAAGTTTATTCAGAATGAATATGCTTTTAATTCACCTCATTCTAATCATGTGTTTCATAAAACACAGAGTGATAGTGATGGACATGTATCCATTAAAAATAGCATATACAAGATGGGTCATTTACTAACACAAATACAAAATCTTAAGGTTGATAAAGCATATTTAAAACAATGCATAACTTCTAAGGTAGTTCCCAAAGGTATTAGATTTTTCAAATTACCTATGGGTGTTGAATACAATGAATGTGTTATTTCTGATTTTAACAGTTTATTTGATGATTTTGGAATATCATTCATGAAATTGTTATTGAAATGCTATGATGAGAAATTAAATGTACTTATTGATGAAGTTGAGAATGTTAATGAAACTATTTTACGTAATCCTGCTTTTGAACAATGGTACGACCTATATCACAAACAATTTCAGATGGCAGAGACCACTGCAGAAAATATTTTCCGTAGGAAAAACAAAAAATTAGATCGAGATATTGAATTATATAAAACCTGCAGGGTATATGTCTGGCCACAAGATAGGAGATTTAGAACAGAAGAAGGGCACACGTATCCAAGAGGGAGAAGAGAGATGAATAGAAATGAAAATTTTCAGGGAGGAAGACATCATCAGAATTATGGCAGAACACGCTTCGAGAGCATCAGGAAACACAATCAATACTAAAAACAGATAGGGAGGTCACCCCAGTTCAGTTTATTCCTGTTATGCCCTCAGAGGCTCACGAGGTTAGCTCTTCTCCTGTCTCCAGGAAGTTCAACTGTAAGTATACACAGGACGGTACCACGAATATGGGTGAACAAGTAGGACATACTACAGAGACCAACAGGCCCAGCATTCACAACTTTCAAGGCTTCAATGTATACAATTATACAGATTCTATCATTAAGGATGACTTGTGTTCCCTTCTGTGTAAAGGAACTAAATTTGTACCCTCTCAAAAGTTCAATCTAGTGGATCATATCAAGGAAATCAAATTGTTCACTCGGAGGCTCGATCTTGCTCTACTTTTTGACAGTAATAAGGAAATGGAATCCACATATATTCCTACAGAATTAAAAAGAAAAAGTACGTTTGTACCTCAGCATAATCCACAGGTCCAGGTGTTTGAACAGATGATATGCAATGATTTATACCATTTGAACCTAGAAATAACTAGAGATTTTCGGAATAACAAAGTTCTACAAGATGACAACATCACCAAACAAGAAAGAGATGTCCTATATGAGTTCATGCATAATCAAGAAGTGAGAATTATGAAACCCGACAAGGGTGGGGGGGCAGTTATATATTCTAAGGAGGCCTATACAACTGAGATACAGAATATCTTACATCAATCGGGTAACTATGAAAAGGTGTCCATCAATCAAATCAATATAAGTTTCCGGAAAATCGATCTAGCTCTGGAAGAATATTTGATTGATCATCGGATCACTGATGAACTATACAAGTTCCTCAAAGTTGACCATCCAGTTATGGCTCGAATAATAGGGATACCCAAGATCCATAAATCCCTGACCAAGCCACCCTTCAGACCCATAATATCAGGTTCAAAATCTAAGACCTATAACATAGGAGTGACCATTGATAGGTGGACTAAGCATATTTATCCTAATGTACCTTTCATAATTAGTGATTCATGGGATTTTTTGGCTAAGCTTACTCCTGATATATGGACTGAACAAAGTACATTAATCACCATTGATGTATGTGACCTATTTTCCTGTATACCCAAGGATGAAGGACTTGAAAGGTTTGCAAATAGTCTAAGAAAATTTTCACTCATGTCTTGGGACAAAATCAATTTGATTGTTGATATGATGGGTATAGTCATGGACCACAATTTTCTCACATTTGAGGGTGAGTTTTTCAGACAGACGAAGGGTGTTGCTATGGGGGCATCTTGTGCCCCCATTTTTGCCAATCTAGTGATGTCTGATTGGGAGAATGAATTTATTACCACTTGTGAATTTTCCAGTTATATCACCTTTATGTGAGATTTTTGGATGACATATTTATCTTATGGAAAGGACCGAGGACAAAATAGCACAGTTTGTTGAATATATCAATGGTAATGCACCAATTTTCTTAAGTTTACTCACAATATTAGCAGTGTGGGTCTTGCCTATTTAGATGTTTATATAGGGTTAACAGATGAGGGCTTTACCTCCAAGATTCACCGGAAAAGTACATTCTCCAATGATTACCTATATTTTGGAAGTGAACATCCACCACACATTTTAAGAATATAATCAAGGGTCAATGCATTAGATGTGCCAGAATGTCATCAACCAGAAAATGTATGGAAGAAGAAATGAAACTTCTAGCGAAATTATTTGAAAATAGGGGGTACCCTAATGTTATGATTAAGGATACCATTGAATATGTTATATCACAATGGGGACTTAAATTCAAACCTTTATTAGGTTATGTTAGAGAAACCAAAGGAAACGTACATCTTGAAAAAGGAAACATGGGTAGGGTATGTGTTCTGACATACACCCCTTATAGTGTTATGATTCAAGATATTCTTAAAAATATTGGGACATAATAACAATTACAGATGCTCATAAAAAGATCCTAGGAGAACAACCTAGGATTGTGTACAAGACAGGTCCCAATATAAAAAAGTTATTGGAAATTTCAAAGCCAATAATGGGTGTACATAATAAAGGAAAGGTATTTACTAGGAAGTGTCGAAGATGCAACCAATGTAAATACATTAATACCAATAGTGTTATTGTTTTGGATGATATCAATCACACTAGGATAAGGAGTATAGGTGGTAATTGTTGCACCAAACATATAGTGTATTTAGCTCAATGTAAACAATGTTCGGCCTATTATATAGGCAAAACTGAAAGGGAGTTAAAGAAACGAATTTACGAACATTATTACAGAATCAAGAAAATGGACAGTAAAAATGCACTATATAGACATATTAAAAAATGTGGTGAAGAACATACTTTTTTATTCTTTATCATAGATGAGGAGAAAGAGATACCATTTGGGGGTGATTGGAAGACCAGATTAGCCTGTAAGGAGAGCAAATGTCAGATTTTGACTGATTCAACTAGAAATCCAGGTATTAATGATTTCATTAACATTAAACCTTTTTTAATATTGGATTCATAATTTATCATAATGTAAGTTTTAAATAATAGGTTTTTATTCAAGTTTTTTACATTTAGTACATATTTTTCAACATTATTTTTTATTGTTTATATATTTGGAGTGCATGTCTCTTTAAATGAAAACTCAAATGTTGGCGCCATAATGTATTTTTAAATGAATGGATTTTGCTGTAAGCACTGGTTCTGATGAAGTCTGCGTTTGTGCAGATGAAAGCGCTCAACTAGTGCTTCTGATATTTGTCTTTGATGTTGATTAAAGGATTTAGTTTTTAAGTCGTGGGATTTGTGTTTTCGTACAACCACATCTTTATGACTGTGACAGTTTCAGTTATCTTCTCTTCGTTTGCTTCCTGCATTTGGTTGTGTTTTGCCTCCACTAGTGCAATCTGCTTTTGGATATTCAAACAGTGGAGTGAAGTGTGTATTTACATGTCACGCTTGGCAACAGTGTTGGGTTTATATTTCATTCATTAGTGTACCAGCTCTACGCATCTGGTTCATTTGTCTTAGTTTGGAGCCGGTTCCAGCTTTCCTAGCTACGTTCCACCGTTGCTTTAGCAGTTTAAACATACAGACTAGCCACCATTAGCACACTTCACCTTGGTGAAATTTTGTGATAACTGGGCCTTAACACCTGTTAAGATGCTAGGATTGGAAATAACAGGTGTTGACACCAGAAGCTTAACTAGGGCAGGGTGATCACCAGATGCAAAGTGTCAGGGCAGTCAGTAAGACAATACCAATCACTCTTTAATGCATGCTGGCTTTTAAGAGTGAGTATAGCACTTGTGGTCAAACCTGAGCACTGTAATGCTCATTGGGTGGTGTAACCTGTAATAACTAAAACCTGAGCACTATAGTGTTCCATGCAGAGTATATTCTGTGGCAGCTGCTTGCTACATTGTAGCAAACAGTTTGCTACAGTTTAAAGCATTTATTTTTTTTAACTAATCATGAGAGTTGTAGCACTCCATGTAGAGTATAAAGTGTAGCGACTGCTTGCTGCACTGTAGCATGCAGTTTACTACAGATTAAAAGTTAAAAAACATTATTTTATTTTAAAGTAAACCCTAAGCTTTTTAGCACTCTGTGCAGAGAATAAACTGTACCAAGCAGTTTGTTACAAATTAAAAGAAAAGAAAGTTGTTGTTTTTTTAATAAAATAAAATGTGGGGAAGGAGGAGGAGCAGGGCACAAAAAAGTGACCTGACTGGCTCCTGCAGCAGGAGGGATGGAGCATGTATCTGGCCACCTAATACATGGAGCAGACCATGTTTTTTCCACATCGCTTCTTCAGTGCATTTTGTATGCTGGCAAAAGATGACAGCACCCTCTTGTTGATTGGCTGCTTGCTGTGTTGTGAAAAGAGCCAATCAGCAAGCTGTTTTCCCAACACAACCATCAGCTAGTCAACAACATAGACTGCTGAGAACTCTGTGAAAATTAAGGAATAGAAGGTGGGACTTCTGGCTACTTGGTACCTTTTCTGAAAAGGTACTAAGATTTTGTTTGTGGCACTGCTATTTTTTCCCTTTTACGATGGAATGTATGTTTTATTGCTTGGGAAGTTGTATAGAGGGCAGTGGATGGAGGTACCATGGAACAGCCTTTCAGATCACAACTCTGCCTGAGCTGCTGCTGAGAGGACAAAAAAGTTCTTGGGGCTTGCTTGTTTTGTTGTTTCTCTGACTGCAAGGCTTTGCTTAAGCTGCCTGCTGTTGCTACCACTGGAGTCTCAAGTCAAGACAACAAGAGGCCACAGGAGAAAGGTTGTGTGTTTTTTTTTTTTAGCACTCTTTGTACAGAAACAGTGATTAGAAGGTAAGTGAAACTCTGCAAACTGTCCTTATTTTTTCACTCATATTCTGTCCTTTAGATAAATGGTTTTCTGCTGGCAGGTATAAGGTGTCCAGATTTTTG
The DNA here is from genome assembly GCF_019279795.1 of Protopterus annectens. Lineage (NCBI taxonomy): Eukaryota > Metazoa > Chordata > Ceratodontiformes > Protopteridae > Protopterus > Protopterus annectens. The sequence continues at coordinate 314,481,937 of NC_056743.1, read as the reverse complement.
CAAAATGTCCAGATTATTGTCCTAAATGTTTTGTGTATTTCTCATAAAATCTGATTTTTTTCTGGCAAATCAGAGGACTGAATTCTCTAAATAATAACTATTTGAGTTTCAGATCCCATAGCCTTCAGAAAATGTGTTGTAATGCAAAGCCTTTTATTCTAGCAACTTTTTAAGTCTGCAAGAGCAATATTTAACATTTGTCCTTATTTCTTGTGATAAGAGTCTGATAAGTATACTAAAAGGCAACTGGAGGGTTGAAGTGATGGGTTTTAGATATGATAGCCTTCAGAAGATATATTTTATTCTAGCAAATTTTAATTTCAGGTATGTTTGCCTATTTCTTCTGCTGAGAGGTTTGTCCATATTTTGCCTCACAAAATAGCGTGTTCCTCATAGAATTTATCCTGAAAAATCACTATAACATACATTTGAGCCTGAGACTTCATATTTTTCAGAAAATGCATACTAAAGCAAATCCTGTTGTTCTAGCAACTTCCTATATTTATAAGAGCAATATTTAAAATTTGTCCAACATTATTGTAATCTTTGTTCAGATTTTTTTGTGCTAAGAGATTAAGGTATGGTTGAAAGGATGGAGTCCTTATTTTAGACTTCATATCTTTGAGGCAATGCACAACAGAGAAAAAATGTTGTTCTAGTTACTTTCTAAGATTATAAGTAGCAGTTCTGTCCCCCTACTGATTAGCGAAATCCAGATTTCTTGTGCTAAGAGGTTGAGAAGTATTATGATGCTCTCTAGAACAAAATGCCCAGATTTTTGCCTAGAATCTTTGTTCTGTTTCTCATATACTCTGAGGGTTTCGAACAAATCAGTGAGGGTTGAAGTCATTAAATAATGACAGATAGTTGTGTTTTACACTTCATATCTTTAGGAAAATGCATGATAAAGCAAACTGTTTCTCTTCCAACTTTCTGAGTGTACAAGAGCAATATTTAAAATCAGTCTCTGATTTTTGAGCCTTTGTCCTCCATTCTTTTTAGCATTGCAGCTTTTTATTCAAATCAGACCCTATCGGAGTACTTACGATATGCCTAGTTTGCCTCTACATAAGTTATTACAGTTGCTGAGGAGATTATGATTGCTGAGCTACCATGTATTTCATCTTGGTCATGTATGCCTCTGAGTGTCTGACTTTCGTTGCTGTTGCACTCTGTGTCCAGGCTTTATTCTCAGCTGGATATCTTTGCATCATGCTTATGTGTGAAACAGTTGAGGTTCTCAACTTGGCACAGTAGTTAGAGTTGCTGCTACAGTGTTTGAGCCCCAGATTTTAATCTCAGTATAATGCCTTCTGCGTTAGATTTGCATGTCCTTCTGTCTGTGCCAGGTTCATATGTGTAACAACTGCAGAATGTCACTCTGGCACAGGAGTTACTGTTACTGCCTTACATTGCTTGACCTCCACTGTTAATTGCTCACATGGAGTCTGCATGTGCTCTTGCACCTATAGGCTGTATTTTTTCCTAATGGATATCATATCAAGGTGTACTACACGTCTGGAGAGTTTCACCTTACAGAACATGGGCAAGTATCTCTGGCTAGTGATTATGGCACAGGCCCCCAAGGCATTGCTGTTGCTGGTCATTTACTTGTATTGTTTAGGTTGGTATGAATAGCCATTTAGGTTTACTGTAGTGGTGCTGAACAAAGATCCTGCAAGAATCATGTTCATGAAAAGGTCAGCAAGAGGCCAGAAGCCGCACAATGTTTCCTAAAAAGTTAAAAGCATTCTGCACTTATAATAAGGCATGGAAGCAAAGTTATTCATGGGTGCAATCTGTTCCAAATGCAGATGCCATGGCCAAGTGTATGTCCTGTGGAACAACTTTCACTATTAACTGGGATGGAGAAAAGGCACTGAAATGGCACCAGAGTTCAGACAATCATCAGGAGAGCCCTCAGCTCCAGAAGCAGAAATTTGTAATGACAAAATGTATTCAGCCACATAGTGCAACCAGTGAAGCTTCCAAAGTGACAGCATCTAAGGTGACAGCAGTTTATCACGGTGAGAAACATAATCACTCATATGTATCCATGGACTGTGGAGGTCAGCTGATACAGACAACTTTCTTTGACTGTACTGTAGCTTGAATTCAGCTGTAAGAAGACAAAATCTGAGAGCAGAGTAATGAGTGTACTTGCACCTCATTCAGCAGAGCTCCTTGTGCAGGAACTTGGCACTTCCTATTTCTCACTTGGATGAGATGCTTCCAATAAAGGGAAAAGAAAAATGTTCCCCCAGTTATTCAATACTTCACTCATGACCCATGGTACACAGCAGAAACTTCTGGATTTCTGTGATGATCACAATGAAAATGCTGAATTCATCTTTACAAGAATAAAGGATATCCTTGTGTAGAAAGGACGAAAAGTACAAAACATGTCTAGTTATGCTGCAGACAATGCCTCTGTCTGTTTTTAAACATCTGAAAGCTGAGGTGGCTCCCATCATTGCAGCAGACTGTCTGCACTATGTAATACATAACCATGTAAAGCATACAAGCACAGCCTTTGCAAGGTTTGGTGTGGAGACTCTGGTTTTGAAAGTGCACAGTGAATTTTCAGCATCTGCAAAACAACTGGCACTGTTGGAGGACTTCTATTCTTTCCTAGACCAAGACTCTAAGGAGGTCATGCAGCATGTTGACACAAGATGGCTATCTTTGTTCCCAGCTGTGACGAGGCTGATAGAATGCTTGCCCACTATTAAAGGTTATTTTATTAGTCAAGGGCCTGAAGAGTGTTACCCCTTTATCTGGAGATTTGCAGAGGCCAGTGAGGATGGCATCAGTGAGAATATCTCCAATGCAGAGTGCTACATACATTTCATGCACTATATCCTGAAGATATTCCACAAGTCTATAGCAAAACTTGAAGTTAACACACTCTCTGCCCCAGAGTTGCACACAGTGATGATAAGTCTTAGAGATGAGTTGCAGAGAAGACTAGATGACCAGTTCTTTGGTGCTAAAGCTTCATCTGCCTTAAAGCACTTTATTCCAGCTGTGGCTCAGCAGGTCTGTAGGACTTCTGTGATTTTTATACTATAGCACTTTGTTACTTGCAGAAGTGGTTTGACTTTGATAATAGTCCCTTTAAAGCTATGCAGGTCCTCAGCTTCCAACATCCTGTAACTTGGTCAGAACTGTGCACAGCCTGCTCTTGCTGGAAAAGTTCAATATTTATGCACACACATATGTATGTGTGTGTGTGTGTGTGTGTGTGTGTGTGTGTGTGTGTGTGTGTGTGTGTGTGTGTGTGTGTGTGTGTGTGTGTGTGTGTCTCTCACTCTCTCTGTATATATATATATATATATATATATATGTGTGTGTGTGTGTGTGTGTGTGTGTGTGTGTGTGTGTGTGTGTGTGTGTGTGTGTATAACTGTGACAAGACTATGATCTGTTTCACTTTTTCTATAGAATTAGTAATGTGATCATGATTTTAGATTCAGTTTTCCCATGCTTGTTTATCTTTCGCCCTGTAGTGTGTGGTGTCATTTTGATATACTGTCATGCATAGTGAACCCTTAATGATGTACTGCTTTGAATGAATTCCTGCTAAATAAAGTTGTTTACTTTCCATCTGGTTTACTCTATATTTTCTCCATTCAGTAACCGCATGTGGTATTCAAGACTTGTGCTGATGGTTGTTGTTAAATAAAAGGGGGGTGTGGCTACTAAAGGGAATGAATGCGGCTAGATTATGCATGGGGTGGGGCTTCTTTGTCAGGAAATGGCACTATGGAAAGTTGGCATCACTATTTCCATCTGATATTGTCTTGCCCTATAATTAGACATAGGTGGGATAATCTGTTGGAAGCCATCCAATGGGCATTACAAATGAGAATCCGAAGTGGTACAAACTATAAATTCTAGTTATTTGGAATTCTGGCTGGCAAAATTGGGCTAGGGAAGTCAGAAAAAAACTGGATCCACTTAGTTAGGGCAGTTTTTTTTAAGCAGTTGAATTTCAATGATGGAAATCCCATCAGGAAAGGTGGAGTGAGAAAGTGATTCAGGCAAACTGAGGGCTTGGTTGCCTGGACTGGTTAATATGAATAAATGGAAATAATACTGGTGGTGGTGCTGCGGTAGCGTTGTCGCCTCACAGTTAGACGTTGCCCGTTCGATTCTCAGTTAAAGCGTCTACTGTGTGACGACATGCGTGAATGGGCGTTCCTTCGTTGAAGGTTGTGCGTTAGGCCCGGCAAGCCAGCATGTAAAACTCTACTGCCAATCATTAGCGGACCGGAGTTCCGCTGTGGCGACCCCTAACCGGGAAAAGCCGAAAGACACACACACACACACACACTGGTGTATTGTATGTACAAGTTAAAAGACTAAGTAGTTTTATGGAGAAGAGATGCTGTATAAGCTTGTTTTATTCTCTACCTTTATGAACTGTGATAAGGTATAGGTAACAAAGGTAAATACTGTAAGAATATCTTAGGATTTCAGTTCTTTCTACAAATGCTTAACATATTGTGATTTCTTTTCTTAGTAGACAGTTAAAGTTGGAATTTATACCTAGAACTGTATGACTTTTAAATCAAGACTGTTTCAGTTTATGAATTAATTGCAAGTTTTATTAGGTTTTTCAGGTTTGTTTGTTTAATTGATCATTTCAATCCTGGAGAAGAAAGTATTTTAAGAATGATGCATGTGCCATGTATTTGTTTTCCTTTTATGATAGAATTTCTGTTGTATTCAACCATGTTGTTTTAATAAAGTAGTATCTGAAAAAAGTATTTGTATAATGGTCAAACAAAGGGTTATAGGTTCATATGTGTTTACTAAGCTGTTAAATTGTCAGAAGATTAATATAGACATACTCCAAGTTCACTACTAAAGTTTTTAATCCAACCATTCGAACCAACAACAGGAACAGGGACATCCAGTCCCTATCACATCTACAAACTCTGCCTCCCTCCTTTTGTCTTCCTCTATCTCCACCTAGTGGCACAGGACCAGAACACAACATAGGCTAACTACCACAAGGGCCTTTTTAAGCCTAGTCATGCATCCCAAATCTCTGGCAAGTTCTGAGTGACATCCTTGATAAGTGTAAGCAGGGGCTTGAGAGATGAAAAATTTACAAGGAGGGGCCTGGGACATTAACCATTTACAAGTTGCCTGTGTCCATTAGAGACACAGATGCAAAACCAGGGATGAATTTCCTGTTCTGCATCTAGTTGTCCAAGTTACAGTTGAAGTGGGTTAAGAGGAATTCTGCTTCACATGCATGGAGAGCATGTTCCAGAGATGGGGAAGTCTCTGTGATACATACCTGACTCTCCAGCAGGTCCTATTTATATCACAGGCAAGGTTTAAGTTTTTAGAATGGGTAATTCTGGTGCTGTTTGTTTTGTGGATATGTAGGAGGTCCATCAGGTGGGGTCTGACAATGCCTTGTATGCCATTGATAGATCTCCCCTCAAAAGCCTGTAGGAGACAGAATATAGGGACAGGCCTTGAGGCAGATTGTATAGGACATATTTTACTTATGCTCTGTATTCTTTTAGTGAGAAACCTCTATGGACCTTCCAAATGTTGGATATACCTGGTTAGGTACATACCAAAGAGGGCATTGCACTCAATGATAGGTCTGATTAATGTCAAATATAATGGAACAATGACTTCCTTGGACTTAGCTGCCATACCTTTGCTTATAAGTTGCACAACATAGAATGATTTCCTCACTACTGTAGATATGTGATGGTCAAAGACTAGATTACTTTTTATGTGTGTCTCTAAGTCCCTGACTACTGGGTCATTTCTAAGGGGTGTCTTGTCAATATGATAGTTACCAGGGATGGATGACTTCCCAAAGGATACTATTATGCATTTCTTGGTATTTAGTTTTAGTCCATGGCTGTGACACAAGTTGTTTGTCTGTGTCAGCCCTTCCTGGAGAACATTTGTATCAGTGTGGAATTCAGTGACAGCTCCTAATTTGCAATTGTCTGCAAATTTAGTCAGCCAGAGACCATTGACACTAGCCATGACTTCAGAGAAGTAAACGCTAAAAAGGAGCAGTCCAAGGACCAGTCCGTGAGGGACTCCACTTAAGACTGGGTTCTTTGTTGAGGTGGCCTCCCCACATCTAACTTCTTGGGTCCTGTATGTGATCCAGTTGGCTTTCCACTGGGTGACATATGGGTTTGTACCTAACCTCTTGAGCTTGTCAACAATGTGTGAGTGGGGTATTGTGTCAACTGCCTTGGCCAGGTCAAGGTAGGCACTGTGAACCATTTTGCCCTCATCCATTGCTTTGGTGACCTTCTCAAAGAAGTCCACCAGGCTGAGTACGCATGACCTGCCCTTGACTAAAACAAACTGGGTTGGGTCCAAGGTTTGGTGGTTTACTATATCACTGTTGATCATTTCCATGATAATTCTTTTCATGGCTTTACATGTAAGACTACTGAGATTTATGGTCTGTAGTTTCCAGGGTCTGTAGATGGCCCACCTTTGAGCAGAGGGATCACTGTTGCTGTTCTCCATTCATGAGGCACAAAGCCTGTTTGGAGGATATAGTTAAATAGTAATTCCAGAGGCCCTGATTGGTCATGTTTCATGCTACTTGGAAGGCATCCTGGGATATTGTCTGAGCCCATTGATGCAATGTTCTTAGCCTTAGAAAGAGCATTAAGAACTTGTTCTGTAGAGATAGCAGGGGGAGTTATATTTGATGGTATTTCCTGAGGAAAGGTTTAGGGCGAGAGAGGGGTAAAGTTGGAGCTGAATTTACCGGCGAGTAGGTTTGCTATATCTTCTAGCTCAGTATAGGTGGCACCATTTACAATGAGCTCTGCACACAATTGTGTATTGCCTTTGAGGTTGCAGACATAGCTAAATAATGCCTTGTAGTTTTCCTTGGTCTGGGAGGCTATATTTACCTCAAATTTGGCTTTGGAAGACTTTATTTGTCCTCTGAGTTGTTTATTTAGTTGGATGAGAGTGCATTTATCCTGATGGGTGCTATATCTCCTAATTTTTGCCATGATTTTCTTTCTTCTTTTATACAGCCTATTGATTTTGTGATTCCACCAGGGTGACTTGTTTTTTGAGTTAGTTCTGTACTTCTTCCTGGTGGGTACAGCTGCCTCTATGCAGCTATTAACATGCTTGTACAGGGTTTCTGTGAATAGTTCTGCATAGGCTGCAGTGTTCTCAAGGTTTATGGAGGCTTGCAATTTTGCCAGGTTATCACGTAATAGCAGGAAGTTAGCCTTAGAGTAGTTCTTGAATATTCCAGGTTTAGCTGGGGTTCCAGGTTTTATTTATACTTCAAAGGAGACCATTTTTGTGGTCTGACATTACCAGGGAAGGCATTACATTAGGGTATGTGCAGCACTCTCCCATAGTTGTGAGGACCAGATCCAGTATGTTTGCACCCCTGGTTGGTGTATTGACAATCTGGTCCAGGGAGTTTGTGTTTACAAAATCCAGGAATCTCTGTGTCTGTACATTTGGTGCTGAATAGGATTCAAGTTAATAGTGGGGTAATTAAACTCATCCATGAATATGGTATTGGGTTGGATGGTGAGTGTTTCTAATAAGTTTAAATGCATGATATGGGTTTCCTGGATCATAGAAGGAGACCTATAGCTTGTAAGGAAGTGGTATTGGACTTTGCCTATAATGATTTGAACATGGAGCAGCTCAAGTGCATTATCCTGTTTGACCAGCCTTGAATTATATTTATTTTTTATATAAATTGAGACACCTCCAACTTTAGTCCCTGTCTATGTAGTAGCTGGACTAAATGTGTGGAAGGCATTATAACCTTGCACTGTCAGTGTGCTCTCCACCACTTCAAACCATGTCTCAGTGACCACACACACACACACACACACACACACACACACACACACACACACACACACGCACACACACACACTGACCACACAGACATCAGCATTCTTGAGGGTGAAGAGAGGTTCTAGGGAGTGGTGTTTTTTTTGTTTAGATTCCTAGAATTGAGCAGTAATAACTTGAGATTTTCTTGGTTTTGATTTGCTATGTCAGAAGTACTTTCATTTTGGTATTACCTAAAATAGGCACTATGGGGAAGACAATGTTTTAACTAATATTCGAAAGCCTAGATTGGAGAGGTGCAGACCATCCCTGGCAAAGCAGTATGGTCTGTTCATCATCTCCTTCCATGCTGATAAATATTGCACCCCCTTAGAATAACAACAGAAACTAAGCCAATTAAAGTCAGTCATCTTTGGTTCATATTGTGGCATCATCCTTTGAGAAGATAAAATGCTGTTCAACCCTAGGTTATATCTTTGTAAGTCTGAAAGATGGCTCCAGAATCTCAGTGGGATAACTGTTCACCAGTCTCAGTAACTCAGTGGGTAGCACACTTGTCTTTGACTCTGGAAGATCAAAAGGTTGTTGGTTATATTCTAACCCCAGGTGAATGGATTCATTTTATGGTAATAACACTGCAGTGCAGTATGGGGGAGGGGAGGTGCTATGCTCCTGATTATACTGTCCTTCAAATAAGACATAAAACCAAAGCCTCAGATGCCTGAGTTGGTAGTAGTTCAGGTGGATATAAAAGATCCTATATCATGGCACTTAACAAAAAAGAGTAGAAGTTCCCCAGTTTCCTGGATAAAATTCCCTTAGTTACTATGAATACCACCTCAGTTCTCATGAAAATAGGTCAGTGGCATAGTGGGACTAACCAGGTCAACAAAACTACACATAAATAAAAAAAAAATACACATTTTTGAATGTTTTCCAATAACTTATAGCAGAACATACTACTATTTTGTGATATTGCAGACTATCCATGTAATATTCCAAAACCTTAGTAATTTACAAAACCATTTGCAATAGAAAGCAAGTATCAGTGACAACATTGTGAGACATAATGCTTTGTATAAGATGGCACCATTTATTCACCTTTAGACTACAGATCTTTATGAGATTAATGCATTTATGAAATATATACCTAATAAGTCATAGCTGTTTAACCAGAAAAAATATAGCAGCGAATGTCTTAACATTACTTACTATTTGCACAGACCGCCCCAGCATAACAGTATCACACTCCATTTTTACCATTAATGTAAACATGGAAAATACTTAACATTTTCATAACCTTTATAGGTTATAGGTTCATAGCTGGTTACCAGGCTTTTGGCCTAAGAGCAATTTTAAGCCTATCCAAGCTTACCCAGTACTTGCCAAAATATTGCTAATATGTCAATACTCCAAGGAATATTATGGTTATGATATAGGCTTGTATACATCAAGAGTTCAGAGGCAATTTTTTTTTTTGCAAATATTCTTTAATGACTCAAAACAGTGTACATCCTATGCTGAACATTTTTGTCAACTTGTAGGTCTCACCTCACTGCTTTAGTTTTAGACATGCGTCCATAGCAGGACTTCAGAAATTAGAGATTGAAAATACTGCTAAGTATACTCACCTTAGGAGCAAAGAGATGAACAGAGCAGTAGTGCAATGGTAGCATTGTCACCTCACAGCAAGAGGTTCTCCAGTTCGATTCTCGGCTGGGGTGCCTTCTCTGTGGAGTCTGCATACCCTCCCTGCATTTGTGTGGATTTTCTTTGGTTTCCTCCCACATTGTAAAAATATGCATCTGGAATGTTTCTCCCTGGGCCTCCATTGAAAATTGGCTTCATTCCAAGTCAGATGTTCCCAGTAAACAAATGTTAAATAAATAAATAAAATATCTCCTGTAAAGATGCGTACACTGTTACACGATACACAGGAATTCTGCTTTCCTGATGAATATACTCTTGTAGGAAGCACTGAGTTAACAAAAACAGGAACTTGTTGCATATTCCCCTTAATAAATGTAGCAGGAGTATAAATTATATTAATTGTTTTTGTTACAAACATAGCATCAGTATTAACTCTGTTTACCATAATGTGATCTTTCATATAAAGCCCTTCCACTTGGCGTATTTTTATGTATGTTTAATAAGATTGACAATTAAGAGTATTTGCAATGTAAAGTCAATGTAGACAGTAAAGGAGGTTAAGTGAAGAACATCAGCTTGAGTTTTGAAATGCTAGTGTGTTATTCTTATTGGGGGAGATTAGTTAATTAAGCTTTGAGCTTGTTCCAACAGTTAGAGCCTTTATTGTTTGTTAACCTATACTTGAAATTCTGGGATACCACCTCAAACAAAATTATCTGACCCAAATACTTAGTTAAATTGAAAAACACAAGAGTAAGTAATCTATTCATAATTCTGAGATCGTCCATATTGTGGATCCAGTTTCCTGATTTCAAAAAGAGCATTATTATACACTCATCTGGAAAAATGTACCTTCATAGGTTCATAAGAAAGTGCTAAACTTGCTGCCCTTATGAGCTAATTTAAGCCTAGCCAACTTACCTTTTTGTGCTCAAATTGACCTATCTCATCTGGTTAGAGATTGGCCTTGCCATGGTCTATAATTATATATTACCCCTAATGAGAAAAACTGTGATCATGCCATATATAATTGGAGGTGACCCATGTATGGGATAAAGCATTTATGAGCTCCCTCTGTCCATTAGTAGTAGAGGGAGAAGTTCTATAGTGACTTTTCTATTTTCCATCCATAGATCTAAGTTGGTCTTGAATATGGACAGGGATGAACTTTGTTTTATGTGGATGGGGGGGGGGGGCTGTTCCACAGCAGTGGTATCCTCTGTGAGATATACCTGTCCCTCCAAACCTTTCTGTTGATGTTGTAAAAGAGGTTTAGATTTCTAGAACAAGTATTTCTGATGCCATTTGATTTGTTGATGTGCAGTAGATCCATCAGTAATGGGTTAGAAGATGCCTTGTATGCCAGACGCAGGTCATCTCTTATCAGTCTGTAGGATAACAAGTATAATGACAGGGCTATGAGTCAGTCCATGTAGGACATGTTGTTTAGGCCTTGTATCCTTTTAGTAAGGTATCTGTGTGGGCGTTCCAGTTGTTACATGTGCTTGGAAAGATACATCCCAAAGGTGGCATTATATTCAATGACTGGCCTAATGATGGATGAGTAAAGAAGGACAATGATATCCCTTGATCTGGATGCAATCCTTTTGTTTATAAGCTGTGCAATATAGGACTTTCTTACAGCAAGAAAGACATGTTGGTCAAAAGTTAGGTCACTGTGCACATAAGTTCCCATATTGCAAACAGCAGGATCAACTCTTAGGATCATATTGTCAATGTAGTAGTTCCCTTGGGTAGATAACTTCCCAAAGGATACAATACATTTTTTGTCATTAGTTGTACTCCTTGGTTTTGGAACCAGCTATTTATTTGGAACAAACCTTCCTGCAGGACAGCTAAGTAATTTAGGGATTCTATGACTGCTCCTTGCTTGCAGTTATCTGAAAACTTAGTCAGCCAGAGCCCTTTTACTTCAGAAAAGTATATGCTAAACAGGACAGGTCCCAGCACAGAACTCTGGAGAACTCAAATGATGGCAGATCTTTTTGTGGAGGTAACTTCTCCTATTTTAATTAGGCACGTCCTATCTGTGAGCCAGCTGGCAAACCAGCAGGTGATACAGGAATTTATTACTAGTTTATTTAGCTTTTCTGCTATGCCTATGTGGGAAATTGTGTCAAAAGCTTTGGTGAGGTTGAGGTATGTTGTGAGTACCATTTTGCTTTTAACCACTGGTTTAGTAACCTTTTCAAAAAAAAATCCACCAGGTTGAATAAGCATAGCCTGCCCTTGAAATGAAATGAAGGTTAGCAGATTTATAATGAGAGGTGTCAGGTTTGTTAATATTATGGCAATACTGTTCCCCACCATAGATTTTATACATGTTTTTACATACTGTGGCTTAATGTTCATAAAGACATGTTTTCTCTCAAGATATTCTTCAAAACATATAAAAAGACAGTAAATTTAGTGGATTAGTGTGACTGCATAAAGCATAGAAACACTGCAACTCACTCAAACTGCCAAATCAAGAACAAAAACCATGATAAATAAAATGAAAAAAAATGTCTGAACCAACTAGAAAAGGTGAAGAGAAAACACTGACTGGGAAAAATCCTGCAGCTGTTCAGCAAAAAGCAGTTCATTCTCCAACTTTGGTAGAAGAGGCGGCTTCCAGTAATTTACAGAAGAAAATAAAATGAATGCAGAGAGTGCTGATTAAAAAGAGTAAAGCACCAAAGGTGTATATCAACTCAAGTAACAAAAGACTGGAAGAAATTAAAGATGCTTTAAACAGAAAGCTCAAGAAGAGCTGTATCAAAAATAGGTAGAATTATTGGAAAAAGCATGCAAAAAAAACCTGAGATGACAGAAACTGTAAGGAACAGGCTGTATTAATTTTATGAAAGTACAAATAAGTAACTGTACCGGTATTCCACAGTAGGACTTGTTAATTGAAAGGGCACATCATGTGTATGTTCCAAACCTGGCCATGAGAAAGCGGCCAAGACCTGTATTAGTAAAGATGCTATCATACCATCAGAAAGAGTTGATCCAGACAAAACTGGCAGTGTGGAAAATTATTATTCACTGTACACCAGACAGAAAAGAAGCAAATTTATCCCAGCAGTCAGGGAATGTTGAAAGGCAGATTTGATATTAAAACTGCTGTATCCAGCTGTCTTCAGTATATTTTTTTTCTGGTGGATCAAAGTCATTTTTAGATGCAGAACAGGCTATGAGGGATACAAAAGTTTATTTAAAAAAGTGACCCATCAAACAGAAGAGAACCCTGATTCTCATTATTCTATAATTAACCTCATAGAGAGAATTTGCCAGTGAAATCTTTTCCAATGTTCCAAAGGCAAATGCTTGAGAGACAAAAAAAAGCATAGGGATTGACTACAGCACTCAGGGGTACTTTGGATTTGACAAACCCAAAAAAAAGATAGAAAAACACAAACTCAATGCAACTAAAACCAGGGACAGCCATATGCAAGATGAAAGAGATCTCCCGTGGTAAAATAGAATGTCCTTCCTTTATTAATAGTTAAAACCACTCTAATGAAAACATTAATTGTAAATTACAACTCCAAGTATCTGATAAGCACTTTAATTTCCATTCATTTGAAAAGTTCATCATATGTCGGAAATTGGATCATGGCCTTATTTTCGACTCCAAAGGAATGAATGACGTCAGTCACATGATTGGTGAGCCTCCAAAACCACTTATTAATTTTAAAGTGCCAGTATAACAAAGTCATCTTGTAAGTGCTTTTAATTTTAAAAGACAGACAACATAGAGGTAGTAATTCTGGCCAGGTGGAGTCAATGCATTTAATCTCAGTTGCCAGTACAATTCCATTTTTTTCAATCTCTCTCAGTCAGGGAAATAGTATCAATAACAAAAAAAGTAAAACTGTGATCTGGAGTCTCCGCAACATGTTTTGACAGAGTATTCTGTAACTTTTTCTTTTCTATATCATATAAATGTTTATAGATTCTGTCACAGAGCCTCCTTTCTGTTTTCCCTATGTAAAATCTATTACAGGATGAACATGTGGCACAATAAGACGCTCTTGTAGTATTGCAGTTAAATGTACCGTTCAACATAATCTGAAAGTTTTTAATAGTGAGAGTTTTCCTGACTTGAATATATTTACAATATAGATATGCTCCACATTTTCACATCCCATCTCTTGAGTTTGTTAATTTTGACTTCCTTTCTAACAAAAACTTCAGATTCCTGCCCCTTCTGAGGATTGCATATGGGCACGTCCCCTCTCGTTCTTGTATTTCACTATCATGAGGTAAAATCATCCAATTTTTCTTCAAAACACCCAAAATGTCACAGGTATCCACTGAAAAAGTAGTAATGAATGACCCACTAAATACATTTTGGTTAGCTTCCACGGTCATTCTTGATTCTTGATGTATAGGCTCCATCAGTACAGGAATATAAAATTTCCTTTCTCTTTTATTGAGAATTTCCATCATGATATCATTCAAAAAATTAAAAGGGTAACCTTGTTGTAGAAAAAAATTGTTTAGAAAAATGCATTTGTCCCAGAAATCTTCATCCCTACTTACCATTGTGGCTACTCAGAAAGCTGTCCTTTTACCACTGCTTTTTTCTGTGAAAGAGGGTGTGCGCTAGAATAGTGTAACAGGGAATTAGAAAAGGTGTCTTTCCTGTAGATTCCGGATTTGGGCTGTAAACTTTAGAAAATATATCATCCAGGTACCGTGTACAAAATTTACAGTACCTGAAGAATGGGGTCACGAACAAATACTTTCTCTCCCACTGGAGCATTACCACGTTTGCAAACATACCTCCACAAGCTGACCCCATAGTGACTCCTTTTATTTGCAAAAAGTAATCTCTCCTAAAAATGATGAAATTATTTTTCAGAACCAGTTCAAGTAGATTTTTGAACAGATTGATTGTATCCTGTTTGATACCATTATCAAACAAGTATTTGCAAAACCATTCAACCTCAAGTTTTTGGGGGATACATGAATAAAGATCTTTTACATCAATTGTAATAAATGTAAAAGATTCACCAAATGGCATACCACCAATCTTTTCTAGGAATGCCCATGAATCATGGCAAATAGATTTTTCTTTTGCAATAATGGGTTTCATTTTCATATCTAGATATTTTGCTAAACGGTGTGTGATAATGTTCCTTCCATCTAAGATTAAGCAAAATGGTGGTTGGTCTACATTCTTACGTAATTTTGGTACCCCAAAGACAGTGGGAATACAAGGGTTGTTTAAACTCAAATAATTATATTCATCAGTTGTGATTTGCCCATCAATCCATAAATCTTTGAGGTTACAATGTATTTTTATATGCTATGTTTAGTTCATTAAGAGTCACTTTTTAATATATTCCACCGTCCAAACTTTCTTTGGCTTTGACCAGAGTCAGGGGTTGGGAGATGGAAATGAACAGAAAGAAGACCAACAACACTGAAATTAGTGAATAAAGGTGAGACTATAAAGCATCAATCACATTTGTGAAATATGGTTTTACAAGAAAAAAGGGTGAGAAAGTTTGGACTTTTGTTGACTTTGTTAAACTTGTGGGGAGATTGACAGGCATATACCTCAATTCATATCATTAATGTTTAAAAGGACACTAAAAGAGAAAAAAATAGAAAAAAAGAGAACATAAGTATTTGTATAAAACATTTCATTATATAAATTGCATGTTATATAGTAAAGCATTTCAGTGATTGTTGTATGTGAAAAAGATACTAAAGTAAACAAGTACTTTTCCATTTTTAGTTTTAAAAAATGTGTGCATTATAATGAAAAAAGAGAAGAACAAGTGAACAAAAGAACATTTAGGTTAACAGGATATAATTTTAGGCTTTTGGGGTTGGAGGTGAAATATAAAAGTGTACTGATTATAATACAGGTAAAGCTGAAATGTTTTCTTTTATTTTTGCATAGATGAATGTCTGGATTAATGTTCTTGGCTTAATATAATAACAACTTGTTTTTTTTTTTTGTTTTAAGCAATTGTTTTTGTAAATCAAAGACCACAATGTAATGAATACTTTTCCTTTAGTAAATAAATGTTCAGTGTTAGTTGAGAAGTACATTCCATTCTTATGTTTCCACTGAAACAAGAGAGAAACATAAAATTAAAAGCTACAACGACAAGCAGCTCAATAAAAAACAAAGAATAAAATTATTGGGAGTGAAAAAGAGATAGCAATCTTTTCTGGTAGCTAAATACTTTAATTCATTTTACTAGAACAATGAATAATTTAGTTTTATTTAAAGATAGCCAGTATATTTTTTCTTATGGCTAAAAGTAAATGTTTTCTGAAAGTATATATACTGTTTTTCACATATGGGAGGGAAATAAAGATAAGACAAGAACATGTTTCATTTAGTGTAAGTAAGAGCACGGGCTGTAACATGAGATTTACAATGGACAACTTTAATTTTAGATTTGTTACTACCTGTCAATGCAGCTGTCAGTTTGGGGCTATTGTTCCAATTAGGAGGGTTAAACTTTATTATTTGAGAATGTGAGTAGTTTTTGGGGTTCATTTTAAGTTAATACATTATGGGGATGTTTGGGTTGTATTTGCTTATTTTTGAGAGCTCTCATTAAAACAAAAAGACTTGTAAAATGTGACATAGGTTCAAATTGAGATGAAAGCAAATAACTGTATAAGCATCAACCTGCCATACATCAGTGGGTGTGTGTAACACAAAAGATGAAAATATATATTTAAAAAAAAAGCTGTCGTATATAATATGTGGGATTAATAACTTCTTATCAAAATGGCTACTCTAAACATATTATTTTGGAATGTGAATGTCATCACAGATATAGACAGAAAGGAAAAAGTATAGCATTATATTAAGAAATGCCGAGTGCGAATAGCAGTGCTACAGGATTCGTATGTGGACAGAAGTGATCATGTGGATTTGATAAAGAAAGGATTTCAGGGTGGATATTCAGCAGAATATCAGGGACAAAGGAAAGGGGAGTATTTATACTAATTGCTAGAGGATCTCCAATAATAATAAAAGAGGGAAAAAAGATAGTGATGGTAGTTTAGTGGTAGTAAGGAGCTACTAGCAAGGGAGGAGGATTGCACGTATGTATATTCCACCTAAAACTGCTATTACGGAGCTTAAGAAAATTTGAGGAGAAACAATCAGCTTTCCATAGGGAATATTATTTATAGGTAGGGACTGGAACTTTATTTCCAACACTGAGAATGTACATGGGGGACCTAGAAGGGAATATATAATAAAAGAGGGTAGAGTTTTGAAGAATCTTATGAAACTATTTGGTATGGAAGACATGAATTCAGTAGTAGGAATGTTGACAAAAATTACATATTATTCCTCATGGAACAATAACTGGGCTAGACTAGACAGAAATTATATTTCATAGGAACATGTGCATTTAATTGAAAGCTTTGACACGCATCCAATAACTGTCTCAGATCATTTACCAATAGCAACTAGGATAAAAATGCAGGGTAATGAATTATAAGGGAGACATTGGCACTTCTCTATCTACCTTTTAAAAAGAGAGGAATTTAAGGAATGAATGGGTAATGGAAATTATTTGAGCGTTAATAGGGAAGATGGAAGTTTCTTCAAATGTTATTGCTAGTAAATGGGATAAAATTAATATGGAGTTTAAAAGTGGGGTTGAAATAAAAGAAAAATATATTGTTATGAAATGACAAGGATTATTTAGTGATGCTGACAAAGGTTAAAAATGGATCTCACATTACAAGAAGAAGCACAAATGGAGAGCACTGAAGAGAAAATAAAGGGAGTATCTGGATAATATGCATGAGTTGTTTGTTTTTTTTTTTTTTGGGGGGGGGGGGTGTTTGATAACTCCAAAGCAAAAAAAAAAACTTTTAAAACATTGATTTAGTCAACAAAAAGTAGAAAGGGTTTTTGCCTTAGGGAGACTATAACAAGAAAAATAACCATCGATCTTATAGAGGTATTAAGGGTATTTCAGAAATTTTATGAAAATATGTATAAAGCAAAGGAATGAGGCTCAACAGTTAACAGTTAAGGAGATGAGGTAAAAACAGTGATATATAATCAATCTGCAGGAGAATTTCATTAATAGAACAATAATGATCCAGAAGAAAGCAGAATATAAAAAAATACTGCCGTGTTTGGTGGGTCTTAATGCAGAGAAAGAGTATGACAGATACAATAATAAGGTTATTTAGGATGATACATGAGGGATCAGAGACAAAAATTAAAATGGGAGGGTTCCTCTCTGACAAGTTATGTCTGAAAAAAGGAACCAAGCACAGTTTAAAACAGCACTGTCCAAGGCCAAGAATACAGCTTCTATGGGACCTGACAATATCCCTGGCTGTGTTCTGCATGAACTATAGAGTGAACTGGCACCTCACCTGTGTGCCCTGTTTAATTACAGCCTCACCTCAGGCATTGTCCCTACCAAATGGCGCACTGCTACAGTCATGCCTCTCCACAAAGGAGGAGCGACTACAGACCCTGGGAACTATCGCCCCATTAGCCTTATGAGTCTGATATGCAAAGCTATGTAACACATCATCATGGACCTAATAAAAAAGGATATAGGGAATCTGCAAAACTCTGGATCCCACACAATCTGGTTTTGTGAAGGGTAGATCATGCCTGCTCAACTTGTCAACTTTTTTGAGTAAGTCACCAGAGCTTTGGATGAAGGCAAGGTGGTTCATACAGCCTACCTTGATCTGGCCAAGGCCTTTGATACCATTCCCCACTCAGGAATCATAGAAAACCTCACTAAACTAGGCATCAACCCCTATATCACTAGGTGGGTTGCAAACTGGCTCACAGGTAGAACCCACAGTGTGAAAGTAGCTGACTCCAAGTCAGACTCCTGACCAGTCACGAGTGGAGTCCCACAGGGTTCGGTCCTGGGTCCTCTCCTGTTTGGTATCTACTTCTCTGAAGTCCAGGCCAACATGAAGGGACACTGGCTGACAAAGTTCACAGACGATTGCAAGTTGGGAGCTATTATTAACTCCCCAAGTTATACAAAAATGCCTCACTGAGAACAATGACAGGTGTCAGAACCATGGCCTTAAGCTCGATGCCAATAAATGTGTCATTATCCCCTTTGGGAAAAACCCAGTTCCCATGAATTACCACATCGATGGTAGTCCACTGAACACAGAAGGTGTTATAAGAGATCTGGGAACACAGGGTGACAGCAACCTCTCTTTTGACTACCACATTGCCACTGTGGTCAAAAAGTCCTTCTATGTGGCACATTTCATTACTAAGGGTTTTGCATCCAGGAAGAAAGAGGTCATTGTCTCCCTCTACTCTTCCCTCATTAGGCCAATCACTGAGTACAATTCCCCATTTGGCATGTACCTCACTAAACATCTGCAACAACTGGAGAGGTCATAGAAGTACCTCACAAAGAGGATCCTAGGCCTTAAACATTTGTCCAATATGGACAGACTCAAAATACTCCAACTATTCTCTGTCTCTTATCGCCTACTTAGAGGTGATCTCTGCTTGACTTACAAAGCCATGTCTGACCCAGCTCTGTTAGAAATGCTACATCTAAAGAAATCCCAGTCCCTCTTCACCACATGGTCCAGAGACCTCAGCCTCATTACCGCATTCAACAGAACATACTGGAGGGAAAGGTTCATAACCCAGAGAATGCCCATGTTATGGAATAGAGTTCCCATACAAGTCAAGTAGAACACCTAACTGTCCCACTTCAAGAGAAATCTTGATGAATGGGAAATAGAAAATTCACCCCGGGGATAACTCCAGTGGCTTTACTCGACAGAGACACTGAGAACTAAGGTCGGGTGGCATGATGCCAGGGTAATTCTATGGGCTAGACTTGTAAAGGCTCCAGGTTCATTAGCCTAGTACACACCTATGAACTTATGAACCTAAGCAAGGGTGTCCTTTTCCACTTTGTTATATGCATTATTTAGAGCCACTGGCAAAAAAGGGACTTAGAAATTCAAGAATACAGTTGACATGGTAATCAAGAAAAGTTGGCTTTATTTGTAGATGCTATTATTTTCTATCAGATAAAACCAGAAAAGCCCACCTCAGTGTAATGGAGCATTGCAAGACAGTTTCGAGTCTTTTGGGATATAAAATTGATGAATACATCAATGGCTATATCAGTAAACTCTGTACCCACACACATGAATTGGTTTAGTGATACCTATATTTACGGGGAAATGATAAAATTAAGTATTTAGGAGTATGGATTAAAAAGAATTCTGTTATGACAACTAAGGATATGTGGAACTAGACTAACCAAAAGATAATGCAATACTGAGATTCTAGAGGTTCTATTTTAAGGATATGGATAGCAAGACACAAGCAATGAAAATTATTTTAGTCCCTTTAGTTTTATATACAAGTCAGACATATTTTTATCACCCAGAAAAGCTGTGGACAGTAATTAATGAAGAAATGAAGGATTTTATTTGGGAGGAGAAGAGGGTAAGGATCAAGTGAGTAGGCTGATCCTTCCAATAAAACAAGGTGGCGTAGGATTTCCTGATTTAAAGGAATATTTTTATGTTACACTTTTAAGGGTCATATACATAACACAAGCAGAAAGCTATAATTCAAAGTGGAAAGGCATGATGATGAAGCAGGGGGGGGGGTTCAATGAATAAGGTAAATGTGGGATTTTGGATGTATATCCATAAGGAGAATAATAACAGCCATACAGGATCTTATACTCATAAAGTAGCAGAAAGTATTCTAAGAACTAAGCCAACACAAGAATGGAGAAAGCAAATTCTGCCAATAGGGATTACTGCAATCAAAGATATAAAGAATGGGCAAGAGGGAGGTGGAATCTACTGGAGAAATCTGGTAAAGGAACCAAGGTACAGGGAGAAAATAACTAGAAAGAAAGGTAATAGAATGGAAGAGACCAAGAAGACATTTGGACTGCAGGCTAGAGACTGCCCTCCCTCTCAGGGATTGATATCAGAGTATAGGCAAAGAAAAGGAGATAGGGGAATCCTAAGTGAAAGACCTGCTCTGGTAGAGTTTTTGGTTGACTCTAGAACAGAAGCTGCTGTTGAAAAAAGGATAATTAGTAGGGAATATAAAATATTGTATGATAACTATAGGACCTCTATGGGACCAGACAACATCCCTGGCTACATCCTAAATTGCCTTAAAACAGAAACTAGCAGCACCTCTGAGTACCCTCTTTAACCACAACCTATGCACTGGGTATGTTCCTGCATATTTGAAAACTGCCCCTGTCATCTCCCTCCACAATGTGGGCTCCACTGCTGACCCCAGGAATTACAGACCAATAATTCTGACCAGCCTCATATGCAAGGCCATGGAGACAATCATCATGGACCTCATCAACAAAAATATAGGTGACCTCCAAACACTAGACCCACCCCAGTCTGGTTTCGACAAAGGGAGATCATGCCTACTGAACTTGGTGGACTTCTTCAAGGTAGTCACCAAAGCCCTGGATGAAGGCAAAACTGTGTAGACAGCCTATTTAGACCTAGAGAAGGCCTTCAACACCATTCCCCACTCAGGCATTATTGATAAACTTACCCAACTGAACATAAACCAGTATACAGTTAGATGGGTTGCTAACTGGCTCACCAATAGAACACACACAGTTAAAATAGGGGACTCTTCATCCACCACCACACCAGTAACCAGTGGAGCACCACAGGACTCGGTTCTGGGGCCCCTATTGTTTAGAATTTACTTTTCAGATGTAAAGGCATGTGGCTAACAAAGTTTGCAGATGACTGCAAGCTGACCATGATCGTTGAATCCCCCAGTAATACCGTCACCCATCTGGAAGGTCTTACTCAAACCAACAATTGCTGCCAAATTCATGGGCTCAAGCTAAATGCCAAAAAGTGCATCATCATCATCATCCCTTTCAGCAAAGTAGATGTCCCTGCAAAGTACCCCATTAACAACATCTTAAGTACCCAATCTGTGGTAAGGGACCTGGGCATGCAGGTTGACAGTAAGCTCTCCTTCAACCATCATGTTTCCTCAATTTTAAGGAAACCCTTTTACTTTACCCATCTCATCCATGAGGGCACTGACTCTAGAAAAAAAAGATGTTATAACCCATCTGTACTCCTCCCTTATTAGACCGATTATAGAATACAATACACCCTTGGGTATGTAACTCGCCAGGCACATCCAACAAATGGAGAGACCTCAGAGGTACCTTACAAAGAAAATTAACACCTGTCCTATGCCAGTAGACTAAAATCCCTGTCTCTATACTCTGTGTCCTACAGACTACTCAGGGGTGACCTCTGCTTTGCCTATAAGGCAACCACAGACCCTGCCCTGATGGAAATCTTATGCATAAGCAAGACAAATGGTACTGGCTGCACTCACTCTAGCAATCTCAACATGAGAAGTGACATTAACAGAACCTGCTGGAGAGACAAGTTCATCTCCCAAAGGCTCCTCCTACTCTCGAATAAGCTTCCAATCTGAGTAAAACAGAGTCCTTCACTGACGGACTTCAAGCGTAATCTGGATAATTGGATGGGGAATCACAAATTCACCTCTGAGGTTTTACCTGCATCCATTCTAGACATCGGCAGCAGGTGTTGAATCATATCTACTAATAGCAGCATTAAAGTAGGGGAAAAACTTGGTTCGGCTTGGAAGAGCCTCAGGCCATTAGCCTAGTAATCTCCTATGATCCTATGAGGTTAGAAAAGATTGGGAAGAGAGAGTTTGGATAAGCAATTCTCAAGGAAACAATAGCAGGACATATGTACAGCTCCAAAATATGCAAAAAAGTTTAAATTATTTAGGGTTTTTGCTTGGAAATTGTTTGTGCAGGTATTTTTATATCCCAAGCAGACTCCAAAGACTTTTCCTCAGGTAGATGGAAAATGTTGCAGGTGTGATGCGGAAGAAAAAGTTACTGAGAGCATATGTTTTGGGAGTATAATATGTTGGCAGACTTTAAAAATTCCCCAGCAGAGTACTCCATCAGAAATACTGGATGAGCAAATGGGTGTAACAAAGGAAATAAGTTTTGAGCAGGAATAAAAGATCTCAGTTGTCTAAGTCCTTGTTAAGTTTAATTTTGGTGGCTGCCAAAAAAAGTTACTAGAAAATGGAAAACGAATTCTATGCCAACTGTATTTGAAGTAGTGAATATTATAACAAGAGATAAAAGGACTGGAATCGGGGTCTTTAGAAAACGTTTGGAGCAAATTATATAGGAAAAAATGGAAACTGTGGGAAGAATACATGCAGAAAAATGGTTTGGAGGGGTTAGTTTAAGGAGGGGCAGAAACTGATCGATTTATATAATATTGGATTAATGATAACTGTATGAAAGAATATATGTGACTTATAATGTTTGCAGCTGCGAACATGTTAACACAATTTGTTTTCATTTATATAAATGTATGTTTGTATCTTAAGTGATAATTCAGTAAAGGTGTTAAAAGAAAATGTCTGCAGGATGTCTTTTACCTCTCATGCCTCCGCAGCTCAGAATGTACTAATTATGATGCTGCGCAGCTTTGGTGATTAGGTCAGGTTCAACAGTCTCAAAATCACTGTTATAACAATGTTCAACAATGGAAGCCTCATAGGTTCACCCCTGATATTATAATAAGGAAAATGCCATTAGTATGCATGTTTTGAACTAGTCTGATGTGATAGAATATGCTGTAAGAGCTTTGCCAAAAACATGCTAAAATGCAAATTCTCTTTGTTGTTCTGGAGAAGGATACATTTGGAAATATGAATGGCAGAGGCAGACAAATTTTCTAGATGCACTAGCTATGTCATACTAAATTAGTAATCACTACTAATTAAAAGATGAACGGTTACTAGTGATGGAGCAGCACAGATAAGAGTTGAATCATCTGCATACTGTATAAGTGAGGCCTGCTGTGTGGTGGTATGGAGATTGTTAGTAAATATGGAAAAAGAAGTGGACCTAATATTGAGCCTAGTGGTACACCCATGATAGTTGGAAGTAGGGGGGATAATGCACCTTGCTATTGGACAGATTGCTGCCTGTCTGACAGTTAGCTTTTAAACCAGGCTTTAGTGGAAGGGGCAAAGGATAGGGAAGCTAGTGTGTCTAGTAGTATGGAATGTGGGGTCTATATTATATTTTCGAAAGTTTCAAACATCGAACACCATATGGTCGACACCATATGAGCAATGTTTGAAATTTCAAAAATATAATAAAAAAATAAAAATAAAAAACGATACTTACCTAAATGCTAAACCTAAACCCCCTGTACCCCCCCATGTGGGAGGCTGCACCCTCCCACACCCCCGCTACTTAAATATTCCTACTCCAAGATCGTACTGCATTGAAGTAAAGGGAAAATATTCCCTATGGCAATTTCCGTGTTACACACGTGACATTTTGACATTTCGACCAATCGGGTTCGCTCAATACGCATTCACCGTTTACAATTTTTGATCACACGATAGGAACCCTGGAATGTGAGACCATATCAAATGCCTTGGAGAGGTCTAAGAATATAGCAGATACAAAGTGGTTGTTATTTCTGTGCTGGTTGAGTAGATTAGTAAAGGAGAGCAGAGCAGTTGTTGTGCTATGGTGTTGCCGGAAGCCGTGTTGTGTGGGGGAGAGGAAATTGTGTATGTTTAGGAAATGCATAACTTGAGAGTGTATACACTTCTCGAGTAGTTTAAATAAGGGAGATAGAATGGCGATGGGGCGATAATTTGAATATTCATCAGAATTTCCACCTTTATGAAGTGGAATAATGTATGATACCATCCAAAGTTGTTGGGATATATGCTTCCTGTATTGAGCAGTTGATGAAAATAGAAATAGGGTAACATAAGGATTCAGCAGCTAACTGGTAAATTGTCAGCAGCAAGGGTGGTATGTTTCGGTTTTAGGGGGAGTTTTTTAATTGTAGAGGTAGGGACAGGTAAGAGAGTAAAGGAGGGGTTGTTGTCGAGGCATTTGGTTGGGGTATATGTAGGGTTACTTGTGGTTAGTTGAGGGGACAAAGTTAAGATAGTTTCAGTGAAGTTGTGATTAAATTGGGAGACTATGTCCTTAGTATTATTGGTGAAGTTGGGAGCAGGAGTGGTAGTTTTGGCTGCTTTAAGTAGAGAGTTAATAGCATGCCAAAACATCTGGGGATCTTTTGAATGTTTGTTTTGGATACCAAGAAAATAATTCTGTTTATCAGATTTGGTTTGTCTCTTGGCCACATTTCTGAGGTGTTGGTAGTTTTGTTTGGCTAGACTAGTATTATCCCTCTTCCAGGTTTTCCAAGCCTTGTCTCTAGATTTTATCATAGCTCTAGTATCCCTACTTAGCCATGGTGCATAGTTTGCCTTGGTTCTGATTTTCTTGATGGGTGCGACTGTTTTAAGGACATTGGTGAGAGTACTGTAGTCAAAGGCTTGGTCTAAACCTAGGATTAGTAATGGCTTCCAGTTACTATGTTTTAGAATATTGTTAAGTTCCTGTATATTCAGTTTGCGATCATCTCTTACTTGTCTAAAAATAATGGGCTTGGCTACTTTGGTAGGTTTATGCAGAAGGAAAGTGGAGAGATGGTCACTAAGACCATCTGGTAGGTAACCTGTCTGGTAGTTTTGTGTTGCACAATTGACCAGTGTCCAATCTAGAATATATTGTTTATGGGTTCTTTTATCAACTCTAGTGGGTTCTTGAATAAGTTGGGAAAAGCAAAGAGATTAATATGGTTTGTTGGGTTGTTGGAGCTACAGGCTAACCAGTCAGTATTTAGGTCATCAAGTAAGATGGTGTCTTGTGGAAGGTTATCTGTGGTCCATTGTAAGATTTCTTAAATGACAGGAGAGTTAATACCTGGGGGGATGTAACTGTAGAGAATATTGATATTTGGTGTCATTGATGTTTAGGGTTAAACCTAAGGTTTCAGCATTCTGAAATGTAGGTATGGGGGTTTCTAGAGGTTTAATGTTGAGTGTGTTTTTGAAGAGAATAGCAATCCCACCTCCCTTCCTACCCCCTCTATCCAGTGTTTCAATCCCACCTCCCTTCCTACCCCCTCTATCCAGTGTTTCAATCCCACCTCCCTTCCTACCCCCTCTATCCAGTGTTTCAATCCCACCTCCCTTCCTACCCCCTCTATCCAGTGTTTCAATCCCACCTCCCTTCCTACCCACTCTATCCAGTCTTAATATATTATATCCTGGTGGGAGAATTTCTTCATTTTGGGTACTAGGTTTTAGCCACAGCTCAGTAATGGTTAGTATGTCTTGGGAGTAGTGGGTTATAAATGCGTGTAGGTCAGGAAGTTTGTTGGAAATACTCCTGATGTTGATGTTGAGGATTAGAAAGTCAGAGATTTGCCTGGCTGAGAGTAGAGTATTATGTGGCCCTGGGTTTGGATGCATGTCTTCTGATATAAGTAGTCTCTTTGTAATAAACAATATA
This sequence comes from Protopterus annectens, assembly GCF_019279795.1. Lineage (NCBI taxonomy): Eukaryota > Metazoa > Chordata > Ceratodontiformes > Protopteridae > Protopterus > Protopterus annectens. The sequence continues at coordinate 314,456,003 of NC_056743.1, read as the reverse complement.
TGTTTAATTGTATGCAATATTTCTATATTGGATCTAAGTGATATTTTTCTAGTTTAAGATGTTATGAGAGCCTTATATATGTGTTGTAGTAAGGTGTCTTTAAATAGTGTAGAAGAGATTGAGAAGTGTGTGTGTGCATATGTTTTTATGTTGTGTTTACTAGAGATGTATTAGTACGTATTGCTGTAGTGTTGGTTGATTGGATAAATAACTCACCAAGTAAACCAGTGTTGCAGCTGAAGACAAAATCAGCAAAAGTAAGCTAAATTAGTCTCAACAGTGGAACAACACTAACATCTGGATGAATTAGTGAATCTGACACTATATAAACATTTTGAGAAATGGCTTCCATATGTTAACTTCAACTGAATAAGTTCTATTACATGTAGAAATATGCTGCTTGTATATTCAGCAATATTCAACTATATTACGGAGTCTCCCTTATTAGCTGACAGTTCTAAACATCTTTGTTATTAACCCAAATCTTATGAATGATTAGAAAAACCTGCCTTTAATAAAAGAGTATATACTGGTGAGAGCTTTTTTACTAGTTTAAATGCAACTCTAGTCCATGTAAAATTATTCTGTCCTTCTAATAATGCAGCTATGAACCCTATTCACTCACCAAATATTTTTGTTAAAGAAGGTTCCCTTATAGATAACATTTCTTTTCCATATGTCTTTGCTATCCACTTTAATAAATATTCTCACAGTACTCTTTATGTTCTAGAAATGTAAATTCTGTTGAGGGATGCAGTAAAGAGTGAGTGGACAATTCCATATGGATACTTCACATATAAGAACCGACCTTTATTCCACGTTATTAAACATCTTAAGCCTTTCAGTACTCTATTCAACTAGCTTATGTAGCTATGTCAGGGGGATCTGTGTAGGGAAACTGAAAGTTGCATACATTTCATACCCTATTCCATCTGGCCCTGCAGCCAAATCTATATTTCCTTGTCCTAATACTTTATCTAAGTCATATAAAGACATTCCCTTTTCCAACTCCTTATTCTCTTTCGCTGTTAACTTTTTTACTTTCCCCTCTTTTTCATTAAACATTCCTTGTACACATTGCACTACACTATTCATTCTTATTTCTCCTTTTGCATTTTTTTTATTTCTGCCATTGCACTACCATCTTCCTTTACTAATCTGTTTAAGTAACTCAATATTTCTTCTCTTTTTCCTTGTAAAATATCTTTGTTTATATAACAGTTCTTGTATTTTTCCTTGATTTCTTTCATATAATTCTTTTCTTTGCCAAAGTACTTTAAATTATTATGCTCTAAATCTTCCAATGCACCATTATATTTTCTTTTATATTTTTTCTATACTTTTCTCACATCATATGGCCACTGTAAAAAAAACATTTTTTATATGTTTCCTTATATATCATCCACCATTCAGACTAATGTTTATAATATGTTCTCATATAATATGATCTTTCCATAACTGCATTACTATTATTTCCTTCTTCGTTCCATCCTTTCTCATTAAACTTTTTTTCTGTTGCCTACATTTATATATTCTTTGCTTTCCTTTATCTCTAGCTATACTGCAAGATGATCAAAAAATCCTGTTGCAACTACCTCCTTCTCCTATAACTATACTTTCTGATACTACAAAATAATCTATTTCAGTTCCATAAATACCCCTTTTGTAACTCCATGAATTTTTGTCCCAGAGTTTTAACTTACCACATCTTATAACTTCTAACATTTTCTCATATAATTTCCTTTCTTTTTATGCATGCCTCTTAAATCACAATTAAAGTCTCCTGTTATTCATATTTATCACTACATAGTCTAAAATCTGATGGAATAAGCTTTCCCTTTTTACAATTAGTACAATGTTATAATTCTGTATATTTTTTCTTTACATTTTAAATCTACAATGGTTAATCTTCCCATTTTATTAAAGTTACATCTAATATCTTTATTCTATTTCTACAGAATACAGCTTTTCCAGAACATCTCTCATTTCCCAATTTCCAGATTGTCTTTCCTCCCCATTGTTTCTCTGTAATATTTCTGCATTTCTTAAAAATCTTGTGTCTTTTAATATAATTACATCTACATCACATGACTTACAGCATTTCAAAATCCCTGTTCTTCTTACTATATTTTAATGCTATTCACATTTACAGAAAGCACTCTAAAATTTTTCATTTTCCCTTTTCCTTAGATTCATGGTTTCATACATTCATTGCTAATTGTTAGATTAGCTGCCTCAATGGGTTGTTCTAAGCCTAGCTAATTTCCCTCCCAAAGGGTAGAATCAAATAGTGTTCCTTGTGTCTGCGAGTCAAGCACCTTAACCATCATATCAATGTACAACCATTAGTGTTATATATTCTTTCAAATCCATTTCCTTTCTTTTTTCTTTTGTACTTATCCCTTCAAATTTTCTTTTTCTGCCTTTTACCCTTCTACCAATAGCAATTCTTTTTTTCTTTTACTATCTTCCAATTTATGTCTTCATCACTTATTTCAGAGCCTTTTTCAATGTCATCTTTATTGTTTTTCTCATGTAATATTTCTTCTATTTCTACTACTTATAACATTTCTTTTCTTTGTTCATTTGCTTCTATTTCTTTTTCTTTTCCTATTATTTTCATTTTTGCAATCCATCTATAAATGTATATTTTGTTACATTTATAACATTTCAATTCACATTTTTGCATCATGTCCCATTTCCTCACAAATATAAAATTTTCTTTTATCACAGTAACTTATGAAACATCCATCTTTTCCACCTAAAAAAACATGTTTTGGGTTGTCCCCAGTATTTTATGCCACCCCTATCACCCTCCGTATTTATCATGCTTGGTATATGTATATTTTTTCTCTTTCTATTTTTAACATAATATTGCAATCCCATCCACCATTCCATAAATCCCTTTTATCATAAACCTTTGCAATGTCCAGTACTTCTTTACATAAAGTTTCCAAATGTCCTTTCAAAGTCTCTCTTTCCATCTCTGTTTGAAATTGTACATGTTTTCTATTTTGTTTCCCTTTAAATGCTTTTATCACACACAGATTATAGGTCACAGTCTTTCTTTTCTTATATTCTTCAATAAAAATGTTCATTGAAAAAACAGTCTCAAATATAATGTCTCAAAATGTCTCTGTTAATAAGAATAAATGCTCTTACCTCATGTACTTGTATACCCAAAGGAGCTATTAAAATGTCCCACACTTCCTACCTATCCATTTCTTTGTCTTCTTTACTTTAAATCCTTACAACACACTTCTGTTTTTCATTTTTTTCTGCCTCTTTCTTTTCTGCTACTCCCCTTTTGCCTACTTTTACTTTCTTTACATATTTTTTCTTTTTCATCTTACTGCTATTCTTAAGGATTCTCTCTGCATTCTCCGTGGATATTTTCTCCACAATATCCCCCAGGAAATGTCTTCTTCATTTTCTGGCTCATTTCTTTATGTAAATCACAACCCTCTCAACTGGAAGGCTGTAATTATACATTCATTATCTGCCAACTCATCTCCATCAAACAGATTTCTTTCAAACAACTCTTCAGAATCCTGTACACATTCTCTGGTCTCAGTAGTGACTTTTTCCTCTATTTCTCCCACAAGTCCATTACTCCCTCTCTCTCTGTCTGCATCCCTGTTTCTCTGAGCTGCCTCTGTGTCTGAAATGGAAACAGGAAGTCCTGATGCAAAAATGGGTCTCACTCACAACAACGATGAGTAGCGGAAGTTCTCCAATGATCTGGCCAAATTTCCCCTGGTAGTATAAATATCACCTTGGGCCTCCCCTAAAAAAGGCTACCAACCTAGTGGGACTAACCTGGTCAACAAAGGATAAATAAATAAATGGAATTATAAGACACACATTTAAAAAATTAATAGATGTGATATCTGCCTCTATCTGCATATTTACATGTATTTCCATTAAGTTAACATTGTAGGGATATATCAAAAACGTCATAAGCAGTACATTCCTGGAACAAGAGATAAAACATAAAATAAACCACAAACTCTGGTAATACAACTTCCAAAATTCACTGAAACTTTAATAATCCACAAATAAGCACTTTTGTCTGCACCTGTAGACATCATCACAACCATTGTTAAAAGAAAAAAAAAATCATGTTAAAAACATTCAGGAAGTGACATCCCTCCAAAGTGCTCCAATCGGCATTTCATGTGAAAAAGGCTGGGAAGCCTTGTAAAATAACTTTAAAGGGCTTTAAAGGGCACTCAGTATTGTCAAGTAAAACTGAAACCCAGTAGAAGGATAAAATAAAATGAAATAAAAATACAATATATAATCTGCTGATTTACAAAAAATATGAACATAAACAGAAGATCATAATTTATTAGCATGTCTTTTCAACTAGCTGGTGATAGAGATGTTTTCATTAATACCAGGTGTGTTAGTGGCATCTAGTTTAAGTTGCCAAAATAATTCCCAGTTCAAAAGTTTGTTTTTTCAGTCACCAGAGAGTGGGGAAGCCCTCACCTGCTCAATCACCGAGAAAGTAAAGTGTTTGAAACCAGCACGCAGTACGGAATGCTTGGCAAGTTCATTCTTCTGTCAGCATGTTTAATACAGTAATAGTGCTGGTAAATTCTACTGTTTAAAGCACTGTCAGTCTTTTCAATGTAAAAAGCCAAACATTGGGCACATGTAACCAGGTAAACCACTCTCTCTCAGAGGTGCAAGCAAATTTTCCAGCCCTGGCAATCTCTTAATTTTGTCAAAGATCTCCCCTTCATATTTGGTTTCAATGTGGCAACACTGAGGACAGCAACTACATTTAACAGTTAAGGGAATGTCCCCTGTTGAGTATTTTGTTCTCTCTCTCTCTCTGTGATGATACAGATTATCAAAACAAAACAGTGTATCCCCCCCTCCACCAACAAAACAATATCAAGCACCATCTTTTCCAGGTGACAATGTTGCTCATCCTAAAGACAACAATGATGGTATGAGTAACACGGAGGTCCCTTTAGAGGGCCTTCATCCAAGAAGATCCAAGAAATTGTCAACCCAACATAGAGAGAATCTTGAACGGTCACAGAATTTCCACACCAGGACCAGTTCAATGAGATGCAAATTCAACAACAGGAACAACAATAAATACAAGCAGAGAGCACCTGGTATTAATGAAATCATATCTGTCACCAGCTAGTTGAAAAGAAAGTGATAGATATGTTTTTTTTTATGTTCATATTTTTTATTTTGTTTGTTTGTTTTTATGTTCATATTTTTTTGTAAATCAGTGGATTATATTGTATTTTTATTTCATTTTGTTTTATGCTTCAACTGGTTTTCAATTTTACTTGACAACACTAAGTGTCATTTAAGGCCCTTTAAAGTTATTTTACAAGGCTTCCCAGCCTTTTTCATGTGAAATGCTGATTGGAGCACTTTGGAGGTGTGTCACTTCCTGAATGTTTTTAACTTGATTTTTTTTTCTTTTAACAATGGTTCTGATGATGTTTACAGGTGTAGATGAAAGCGCCTAACCATATTTGTGGATTATGAAAGTTTCACTGAATTTTGGAAGTTGCATTTGCGGAGTTTGTGGTTCATTTAGTGTAGGGATCTATGCATCAACTATAATTCATACCATTTTAATATGTATAATTTGTTGGTTTCAAAGTTGTTGGTCACAAAAAGATGTTGTTTGAGATCAGCTCTTAATTTCAGCCTGGTATATTTATCAGTATTTACATGCAGCATGTTCAAAGTTTATATTTTTGTTCCATTGAAAGTGTACAGTATGCATGTTGTATTCTGATTGTCAATAGCATTGTGGTTGTAATATTAGTTCTCCATTATTGTGGTGGGTTGCACTCCACATCTGTTTGTGGTAATGAAGGAGTCTGCAAGCTAAGTTCTGCTGTGGGCTGGAGAACAGCCTGTATGGGTCAGAGAGACAAAAATAGGGAGACTGGAGGTGAGCTGCAGTTGGAATATATAGTGTTTGTGGTTCGCTGGCCATGGCCTTTTTGGGCTGTGGTTACAAGACACAAGGCCTGAAGTCAAACAAAGGTATGAGGTATGTGGGTTTTCTTTGTTTAAATGTGTTTGCTCAGGAACTGAACAAAGTGAGCAGGTATCAACAAATGAACAGCAAAAGAAAAATAGGAAAACAATTTGTATTTGGCAAATTTCTGTAGCTTCATTCTTCAGCTCTAATGTTTCGGCGTCTCTGAGCTCTATAGTTGTAAAAGGAAAGGAAAGGAAAGGAAAGTTTCACATACCTCTTAAGTGTACCTCATTATGAGGAACGTACCTCATTTGGAGTCTTTAAAAATGCATTTTCTTCAAAGTTTCACATTAAAAGGGTCTGACACACCTGTGTCAGCAATTTTTTAACTGATATCCATGATAAATAGAAATGAATCACATTAATTCATTAAATGAGCATATTTTAACCATCCTATGACCTTCCTAGTTGAAGTTGTAGTAAGCCATTAGTATGCATTCCACATTTTGCCTATTTGTTCCACATTATGAGGGCTGGTGTTCCTCATTTTAGGGTTGAAAGTTCAAAAGCTAAGAAGTTTCAGGAGGCCAGACTTTGTGACATTTGATCCATAAATCAAGACAAATGGTGCCGTCTCTGACAATAATATTTATCAGTTACAAATCTGTTTCTTGTCAACATACTTTTTAAAAAAGTTTCTCCAAGCAGAACCTGAAAATGGTCCACTTAGATTAATGATCCACCCCAGTTAACAAATAAAAAATAAATAAAATAAATAAATAAAAATACAAAGGTACCCTGCAGCTAAGAATGAGTTGCCAACCCATATCTTATCTCTTCCTGACCAGAGGTAATTAGAGAACTCTGTACATGTCTATCTACTTAGGTATGTATATTTTATTTATTTATTTATTTATTTTATTTTATTTTATTTTATTTATTTTTGTTAACTAATTTATTTTTTTAACTGGGGAAGAACACTGCACAGAAATTAAGTAACTGCAATCTCGACCCAGACTGTCTAATACAAGAACAAACTGTACAATAATAAAAGGCAGACAAGCAGAGTCAATAAAACCAGTACCAGTATCTAAAGGCATCATAACATTACATAAAAAATCTTTCAACAGTACAGTACTGTATCAAAGTGAAATAACTGACATAATATCTTAACTGTGATGTCACTAGTCAAACATAAAATAGGAGGTTGAAATTCATAATGTGAGTTGTGCAAAATTAGATGGCAGTCCTAAATACTTATATTGTTGTATCTTTCGGCTTTTTCTCAGATAGGGGTTGCCACAGCAGAACTCCGGTCCGCTAATGATTGGCAGTAAACAATTTTTACGTGCCGAGTTACCAGCCCTGATGCACAACCTTGAACAAAGGTATGCCCATTCACGCATGTCTCCACACAGAAGATGCTCTAGCTGAGAATTGAACAGGGCAACATCTTACTGTGAGGCGACAACGCTACCGCAGCACCACCACCGCAGTAGTCCTAAATACTTATCTAAGTTGGAGATATCTCACAGGTTAGACTGAACTGAGAACAGTGAGGTTTAAGACAGAAGAAGGGGAAGTATCAGTTGTATTAGCTGATATGTCCTGTGCTGTAACCCTTGCATCTGTTTCCTTTAAAGAGAAATTGCTTGAATTGTGGTCTAAATTTGTGTTGGAAAAATGTTTTTATGATATATGATGGGAGAGATTACCAGAGTTTAGGGTTTAGGAGTGAGAACTGAGAAACTATTGTCAGAGGGATGGAGTCTTGTAGAGGGAGTCTGTAAAGTTGGGGCAGAGTTGAATTTGTTCCTGATGTTAGAAGAAGAGGTTTTATACACACACACACACACACACACACACACACACATATATATATATATATATATATATATATATATATATATATATACAGCATATAAATATATATATATGTTAGAGAAATATGTATTTGAATATATGTGAAGTACTAGTTTTAAAAGCAAAGTAGTATGTAATGCATTTTATTCTATTAATGATATAGCAAAAAGAATGAATTCATATATAACTGCAAGAAGTTTTTGAAACTGCAGTGTGCCTTGTAGCAAGTTGGCCTCTGACCCTGGCAGCTGCTAGCTCAGCAAATTCTAATGTTTATGCTTTTCACAAGTGATTATCTGCTGGGTCAGGAAATTAAATATGTGAAATAATGAAATCTTCTGCTCTTTCCTGCTGGGATGATTGGCCTTGTGTATGTGTTACTAGATAACACGCAGCTGTTGGGAAAGTGTTACAGGAGAACAAAGAAGTGTATTAAAAGACTGAATCTGCTATTGTATTTGAACTAGTCTGAAACCTTGAAGAAGTAACTTACAGAAAGACATTATGTCTGACCAGGTGGTAAGCAAGGCCGTATTGTTACCAGAGGAAAACTTTTTTTAAATATACAGCATCAGCATTATTTTATGAATAGAATTCTGCAAGCTAAAGTGATGTAGATGCCCTGTGACTGACCACGTCAGTAAGGTGGGCACAACTTGAATGTAAGAAACTATAAAAATTGTGTACTTCCTGTTTCATGTCAGACAAAATTCTGTACTTGTACGTTTTTTGCCTCCTGGTGTACACTAGTAAACCTTTGAACCTGAACATCCTGTGTATTGATCTTTTATTTTATTTAACAGTTTGGTCCTTCTTAGCTGGAAATACCTCAGACAGCTGCAGATCAGAGTCTACAGGTGGTCGAATACTGCGCAGGAGAAGTTACCGAAACGGTTCTTCTTGGGTGAAAAGACCTCCGACTGAATTGTCGTTTAAAGAGGCTGGCCACTTTCTGATCTGTGGCCAAAGAGCGGATCCTGGACGGCTCAATACCGGAGGCTCAGGTAGGAAGATTGGATCAGGGACTAGGTTACAGTAAATGTTGTTGTCAAGATTTGTTATGCAGATCAGGGACAAAAGGAATTACTGTGTATGTGGTCATAGATCAGGGTTACAGAATAAGGTAGACAGTTATTCTAGATAAACTGTGAAAAGGAACTGAAATTTTGGTACCACGTGATAAGAAGGGTTACGTAACATTTTCCTTTAACATGAGAAATCAGTGCACTAAAACATCGCGAGATCTGCCCCTAACCGAAGACACAAAATATATGCAATCACAACGTTCTGGTAATGTTAGGTATTATACGAAGTGGGTTAACAAATATGAATTTGATGGTAAATTAGATAAAACTTCACTGGTTAAACTCCTTAAGCAACTTAAATCTGATGCGGGAGGTCAGGCAAAAAAGCAACGCCAATTAGGCATTCCTCAGGCACACAGGTGGATTGAGGAAGCAAACCGTAGGGAGCAGAAGACTAAAAATTCAAAAGCATTATTTTTAGATAAAGAAGATAATAACATAGTAATAGCAACAGCTCCTCCTCCCCTGCCCCCTCCGTTGCCTTTTCCAGGATATGAAATGGGTGGACAGGGTGGTCTACATCCGCGTTATCCTGAGGTCTCAGCGAGACCACAACCATTTGTTAGAGATACTATTGAAACTAGGTCCCGAGCACGTAAAATACATGGGGACGCAGAATTGTATCAAATAGAGAGAAACCTACAAGATGAGAGTGAGGAAGAAATGTGTCCGCTTATAGAGGTCCCAAATCGTCAGGCAGGACAGGCAGGGCAGGACCCAACTCTCTTAGTATACAGACCATGGACACCGGAGGATATCCGGAAAGCTACTGAGGGAATCCCCCATCCGAAAGTTAATTTTACGAAATTTTTAGAAGACTTGCAAGGCATGAGGTTGAGTTACCACTTAAATGGGGAAGAAGTAGAAAAAGTAGTCAGACAAATTATAGGTCCAGATTGGCACATGATTTGTGGCACCTGGAATCCTCGTAATGCAGAGTTTAAACCACTCCCACATAGTGACGCAGAACTAGACAATAGAGTGAAAGGTCTTACAGACCGAATCTCTGAGAAATGGAAACCTAGAGCAGACTGGACTTGCATTAACCAATGCATACAACAGGAAAATGAGACGGTAGATGGGTACTATGCTAGATTATTGGAATGTTTTAATAACCATAGCGGTATGACAGTTCCTGAAAATCAAGTGAATGATTCCCCGTATGAACAACAATTGAAAAATGCATTTTTAAAAGGTTGCATTGCACCTATCAGTAGCTTCATTACGAAGCATATGATGGATCATCGAACAAGTAGGCTACAAGCCTTACTTGAATATGCTAGGCATGCTGAAAGACATTTTAATAGCAAGAAGAAAAAGAAGGCGCAAGTCTTCACTGCTGAAGATGGAGCTGAAGTATTTGTGTTACAGTCAGGCAAAAAGGGAAAGAAAAATGCCCAGGGAAATAAGCAGTCTGACAAACGGTCAGAAGATTTTGAGGAAAGGAAAAAAGAGAGGTGAATGCTTTAAGTGCGGGAAGAAGGGACATCTAGCGAGGGATTGTAAACAGAATAAGAAGGTAATCACAGAAGAAAAGGGAGATGAGGATTGACTATATGATAGTGAAGATACATCATGCAGAAGTCAGAAATCATCAGGAGAAGTTAATAAACAGAGGACAAATGTAAATGTGATAGAAGGAATAGAGGAAGTGCAAGTAGATATGGAGGATGAACAAAGTGAAATTTTGGATCTAGCATTATTGAGCCTAGAGCTCTACTTAGCAGACACAAAACCGGAAGTTACACTTCTGGTGGAGGGAAGGGAAGTCAAATTCCTGTGTGACTCAGGAGCGTCACGGACCCTGATATACCCCTCCAAGTTACCAGAACATTCTGAATCACCTGATTATATATTAGTGAAAGCTGCAAATGGACAGCTATACAGGGAACCACTCTCCCATGATATAGCAATAACTGACCCTGTTTCAGGTATGACTCAAAGAAGTAAGATTGTTGTTTCTGCAAAGTGTCCAGTGAACCTATTGGGTAGGGACCTTATGCAGATATTTGGCATTGCAGTAGTTCCAACTGTGCAGGGTATGGAGGCACAGAGACAAATGGATACTTTTGTGGTGCAATCGGAGGGTGAAACTTTTTATTGGTACAGCCAGGACCTAGTTACGACTGGTCCAGGGGCAGTAACCGAGGAACTGATGAATGTAGCCATCAGTAAAGCCCCCTCCCTTGACATTGATCGACAGCATTTGTTACACTGTATTCTATACTACTGTAATACGCCAGGACCTGATAGAGAATATGAACAAGAATTGTTCAAAAATCGTGCAACTAGATTAGTATTACGTACTTTGAATTGGGATACTGAGGGGAACAGTGTGGTTAGCTGTTCATTACCTCAAGAATTCCTTGCATTATATAGATAAAATCGATTGCCACATGTCAGCTTGACCAAGAACAAAAGCATAAAATTGGCAGACTTAGGAGAGAAGGTAACGATGGGAAAAACAGACTGACTTAGAATTGTCAGAACAGGGAATACAGAAACAAAAGTTGAATTGGTTGACGCAGACACACCCGGCTGTACACTTGCAATCTAGCAAGGACAGCTGATTAGCATTTTTGTTAGAAGAAGAAGAGAAAGCCTTATGTGAGATACCAACGACTCTTTGGTCAACAGGCAAGTCAGACGTAGGACTTATTCGAACAGCAGGACCGGTTACAATTACACCGAAGTCAGCATTTAGGCCACAGAAAAGACAATACCCTTTGAGAAAAGATGCAGAAATAGGAATCAAGCCTATAATAGCAGCATTGCTCAGGGAAGGAGTACTGGTAGAATCTCCTGATTCACCATGTAATACACCCCTATTTCCTGTTAAAAAAGCAAATGGGGAATGGCAGATGGTTCAAGATTTACAAGCTGTAAACAATGCAGTGATACCCAGAGCACCCACGGTGCCAGACCCACATACTTTGTTAAATGACTTAAAGCCCCAACAGAAATATTTCTCTGTGGTAGATATCAGTAATGCTTTCTTTTCAATACCTATACATCCTGATAGTCAGTACTGGTTTGCATTTACATTTCAGGGTAAAAGGTATACCTATACTCGACTACCACAGGGATATTGTGAGAGCCCAACAATATTTGCACAAGAAATGGCTAGCAACCTGGCAGGGTTTACCCCACCAGGAGTTAGTCAAATTCTACTTTATGTAGATGACATTTTGCTAGCAGCCCCCACCCAGCAGCAATGCAGGGAAGATACTGTAGCGCTATTGAAATATTTAGCAACACAAGGACACAAAGTGAACAAAAGTAAGTTACAACTCTGGAAAAAGCAAGTTAGATACCTAGGATATGTGATATCCAATGAAGGTAGGATATTAGACGAGGATAGAAAGACAGCAATTTTACAAGCACCCAAACCAGCAACCAAGAAGGAAATGATGTCCTTCTTGGGGACAACTAATTTTTGTCGGAGTTGGATACCAAACTATGCTTTGGAGTCTGCTCCACTGACTGACTTGATATATAAAACACCAATGGCAGCACAAGATTTATTACAATGGACACCCGAAGCAGAAACGGCTTTCTGCAGATTGAAGCAGTTGATAGCTTCTTCATTAGTTTTAGGACTCCCAAATTATCACAAATGGTTCTTTCAGACCATAGATTGCAAGCAAGGATATATGACGTCAGTGTTGACACAACAACATGGGGATAAGCAATGCCCCATAGCCTATTATTCATCACAGTTAGACCCAGTGGCGCGATCTTTGCCTCACTGTGTACAAGCAGTGGTCGCAGCTGCAATGGCAGTACAGGCCTCGGCCTCAGTGGTATTATTCCACCCTCTAACATTGAGAGTGCCTCATGCAGTCGCGATAATTTTACTGCAAGAAAAAGTAGCATATCTCTCTCCTGCTAGACATCTTTCATGTATGACAATACTGCTGAGCCAACCTCATATGACAATTGAATGATGTACGACATTAAATCCATCAACATTACTCCCAACTCCTGCAGATAGCACACCGCACAGCTGCCTGCAGGAAATTGAACAGTTAACCTTGCCTAGACAAGATCTCACAGATATGCCCTTGGATGATGCTGAGGTGACATATTATGTGGACGGCTAATGCAGAAGGGGTCCTACAGGGAAGAATCTAGTGGGGTATGCAGTAGTTTCAGACACTGAAATTTTAGAAGCCCAATCCTTACCACATAACTTGTCTGCACAAGCAGCAGAATTGATAGCTTTAACACGAGCATGTACTTTAGCAAAAGACAAATGTGTAAACATATATACTGACAGTCAGTATGCTTTCTCTACAGTACATGTATTTGCGCAACAATGGAAAAATACAGGAATGATAACATCTAGTGGAAAACCAATTAATCATGTGCAATTTATTTTGGAATTATTAGAATCTATCCAGTTGCCTACTAAAGTAGCTATTTGCAAATGTGTAGCTCATACAAAACAACAGGATAGGATTTTGAAAGGCAATGCGAGAGCTGATGCAGCTGCAAAGCAAGCGGCCTCAGACTCAGAAATTTTACTTTTAAATGAGGAATTACAACCCTCTGAGATTTTAGATTTAGACATGTTGAAAACAATGCAGACGCTTACTACAAAAGCAGAAAAACAAAAATGGGAAAAACAAGGTGCAATCCTCGAAAATGGACTGTACATTTCCAGAGAGAAAAAAACTATATTGCCGTCTAATTTATTTAGATATGCAGCTTTGTTGAGCCATGGGCAGTGCCATGTCTCAACAGGGGGGATGGTACAGTTAGTAAACCGAATATTCCAAACATATGAATTCACAAATTACACAAAAAAATTTTGTGCAGCTTGTCATACTTGTAACAAGCACCATGCACAAGGGGCATTTAAACCTAAACAAGGAAGTTTTCCTATACCACCGTATCCGTTCCATACTATTTGTATGGATTTCATAGAGTTGAATAAGTGTGAAGGGAAAAAATATTGCCTAGTCATTGTAGATATGTTTTCTAAATGGGTAGAAGCTTTTTCAACCAAAAATCCGGATGCAGCAACAGTGGCGAAAGCCCTGATAAAAGAAGTAATCCCTAGGTTTGGCATTCCGGAAAGGATTTATAGTGACAATGGCACACATTTTGTTAATCAGACAATCCAGCAACTTGGAAGATTTTTCGGAATCTCCTTGAAAAATCATTGTGCCTACCACCCACAGTCTGCAGGACTGGTGGAGAGGTACAATGGGATCCTTAAGAATAAACTTAGGAAGTTAGTTAGTGAAACCCAGAAGAATTGGATATACTGTTTGCCTTTAGCGCTGCTGAGTATGAGAACGGTTCCAAATGTGAAGGGTTTGACTCCCTTCGAAATGGTTTTTGGGAGAGCATATTATGTGCCTCAGTGGAAAGCTCTCATGCCTGCAGAGCAAGAGGCTGACAGTTCATTAGCTAGTTATATGAGGAAACTGTTAACAAATAAATCTGCTTTGCAGTTTAACTCTTTTTCAGATAAAGAACAGACCAGACCGGTGGAAGCAGTTCTGGCTCCGGGAACTTGGGTGTGGCTAAAAGTGACGAAGAGGAAGAATTGGGCGAGTCCAAAGTGGGAAGGATTGTACCAGGTACTGTTGGTGACACCTACTGCAGTCAGGGTGGCTGAGAGGATGTCCTGGGTCCATCTGACACACTGCAAACAGGTAAAGAACTTTCAACTTGATAAAAACTTTGTGACTGATATACAACAAGGGCAAAATGGCCAAGAATAAAGCGAATAGAAATGCAGATCAACCCCGGAGATGTTGCATAATCATTTTGTTGAGTATACATTTATTAACTATAATTGTGACAATTTTCCTCTTGTTGTGGTTTTTCCGACACTCAACCACACAAGTGAAAGTGGGAAGATGTGACGAAACATCTATAGACTGGCATCCAAATTTTAACACATACCTAGCCATGAAGCGTGTATATGCAGAGACTATGAACATTTCAAACTGCTGGGTTTGTACAGCTATACCAACAGCATATGGAGGACTGTTAATGTCCGCTGTCCCTCTGGGGATAAATGAGACTTGAGAAAATTTGCTTTTTGACACATGGACTGTGAGATCACAGGACAAAATAGCTTTATTTTTGCCTGTATGTTTCTATAAAAATGATACTCTCCAGGTGGGCTGGAGCAATTGTAATATAATGATATCTTATCGGTGTTATATTAAGACTAGTAATGGCAATGCTTTTTGCAATACTAATTATGACTCATATTTGAACTCAATGAAAACAACCATGAATGAAATTCGCAAGAATCCTGTTTTATTTAAACAATTGTCAGTTATAGACCAGATAATGTTTCATGCAGGGTTAATGCGTATTAGTACTAAAGTAGAAAATTGTTATTTTATTTGTGGGAAAAAAGCATACAAATGGCTACCTGAGAATTGGTCCGGCAGTTGTTTTTTGGGTTATCTGGTTCTGGCTATAAGACATACTGCAGAATTACTTTTGGGTAAGATACGAAACGTGAGAAAATCAGCCCGAAAACCTGAAGGTCCAGTTGAGAAACCTGTAAATCCAGTAGGACAGATCGAAGCTGGCTGGAAAGACCATAATACTGTAAAGGATAAAAGCAAATTGACGCATATGGACTTGAGTGACAGAGTTATATCTTGGGCAGGAATATTCCCAGCATATGGAGCAGTCAAATCAATCTGGGAGTTGAGGAAGCTGTCGAAACCTCTCGAAGTAATGAGTAATGCAACTTTCTCTGCCCTAGAACTGGTGACTGATGAAATGAATGCAATGAGAACTGTTGTGCTACAAAATTGAATGTCTCTTGACTTCACCCTAGCAGCGAGAGGTGGTACGTGCGCGCTTATCAAAGAAGAATGCTGTGCATTCATTCCGGACAACAGGCATGAGATTAATAATCACCTACAGGTAATTCAGCAGGTATCAGCCATGACTGAACCAGGCCCAAACCCACTGATGGACTTCTTCCAGAATCTATTTGGGGGTGGGGTTCCATCCTAATGAATATTCTGATTGCTATTTGTGTGGGTTTACTCCTATTAGGAGCATGTGTTTGTTGTGGAATTCCCTGCATGAAAAGATTGATCAAAGATTTTATTGATGTATCTGTTACTGAAACTTTGTACCAAGATATTGAGATTGAAAAATTAATCTCAGATGAAACTTTTTCTGAAGTATAGATCAAATGACTCACCTAGCCGAAAATCCTTAGTGGAAGAGGTTAGGAGATGAAATGACATTGTACATACTTCAAAATAGAATAAAAAGTATTAATAGGAGGGAAAATGTTAGAGAAATATGTATTTGAATATATGTGAAGTACTAGTTTTAAAAGCAAAGTAGTATGTAATGCATTTTATTCTATTAATGATATAACAAAAAGAATGAATTCATATATAATTGCAAGAAGTTTTTGAAACTGCAGTGTGCCTTGTAGCAAGTTGGCCTCTGACCCTGGCAGCTGCTAGCTCAGCAAATTCTAATGTTTATGTTTTTCACAAGTGATTATCTGCTGGGTCAGGAAATTAAATATGTGAAATAATGAAATCTTCTGCTCTTTTCTGCTGGGATGATTGGCCTTGTGTATGTGTTACTAGATAACACGCAGCTGTTGGGAAAGTGTTACAGGGGAACAAAGAAGTGTATTAAAAGACTGAATCTTCTATTGTATTTGAACTAGTCTGAAACCTTGAAGAAGTAACTTACAGAAAGACATTATGTCTGACCAGGTGGTAAGCAAGGCTGTATTGTTACCAGAGGAAAACTTTTTTTAAATATACAGCATCAGCATTATTTTATGAATAGAATTCTGTAAGTTAAAGTGATGTAGATGCCCTGTGACTGACCACGTCAGTAAGGTGGGCACAACTTGAATGTAAGAAACTATAAAAATTGTGTACTTCCTGTTTCATGTCAGACAAAATTCTGTACTTGTACGTTTTTTGCCTCCTGGTGTACACTAGTAAACCTTTGAACCTGAACCTCCTGTGTATTGATCTTTTATTTTATTTAACAATATATATATGTGGGTCTACCTCGACCCAACAAAATTATGTTTTACCAAAACGTAATTTGGCGAGCTCTATTTTGCAAAAGTACATTTTTGCCAAAATGCACTTTCGTGAAAAGGCAACTAGGCAAACAGCAATGGAGGCTGTTGCTTAGATCGCAGTACAGTGGGCATAAGGGAATATTCCCTTTTCCCCACTGTAGTGCGATCTCGGAGTGAGAATATAAAAGTAGCAGGGGTGTGGGGGGGGTGCAGCCCCCTACATGGGGGTGCAGGGGTGCTTGCCCCCCACTGCATATATATATATATATATATATATATATATATATATATATATATATATATATATATATATATATGGTAAGTGTTGTGTTTTTTTATTTTGTTTGTTTTGTTTTGTTTTTCGGTTAAGTTGTTTTTCGTGAAAGTGCATTTCGGTAAAAATGCACTTTTGCAAAAAACAGCTTGTGTTATTATGTTTCATTGAAACATAATTTTGATGGGTCAAAGTAGATATATATATATATATATATATATATATATATATATATATGTATATATATACACACATATTCCGCAGGTAAATTCTTGATATCTCTTTTGAGTATATCCACAGGCAGGCTCCAGTCCTGATCATAGGAGGTTACTAGACTAATGGCCCCAGGGCCCATACAAGCCTAGCCAAGTTCAAGCTATGTTCCCAAGGATGTCTGGTTCAACCAGACACTAAAATCAGCACCTATTACCTCGGTCCAAGAGGGACACAGGGGGAACCCCTGGAGTGAATTTCCAGTTACCCATTGAATCATCCAAAATGTTACATATTTGCAAGAAAGGTTATATAAGGGTTGCAGGTTCCATGGACCTGAACTGTACTTGTGACTCCAACAGAATTTGCTGGAGAGACAGACTCATATCCCAAAGGCTGCCTCATCTATGGAATAAACTTTGTAAAACAAAGCCCATCCCTCACTCTCTTCAAAAAGTATTTGGATAAATGGATGGGGAACTATATCTTCACTGCTGGTGTACTGCACATGTCCCTAATGGTCAGACAAAGTCTATAAAATGACACCCTAAGGCTCACTACCCTGATACTACCCCATCCCATATCTGTGGAATTATGATATAATATTGTCATATCCTGGATATTATTGGCTAGGCATGTAAAAGCTATTGTGCCATTAGCCTAGTAATCACCTGTGGCCCTATGAACATATGGTACTCTTGGACTTTCTATATGGTCAAAGTTTCTGACCAATATTCCCTCATAGTCTGTACTCGTGGTAACACAACTCCTTCACCATAAGAGGCAAATGTGTCTGCCATATTTGACTACAGCCCTAGCTTTTAGCATCATCTCAAATGTTTCAGATACCCTCTTTTAGTACATGCTTTTCTGTAATGTGTAATATGTAATGCATTATAGCATTCATATCTCATCACCTCAAAGCAGCACAGTAAAGAACATTTTAATGGCAAGCAGCAAACTAAACAGTATTTAAATAGCCGTTGCACTACTCTCGCTCTCTTATACACACACACACACACACACACACTCACCTACCTACCCTAGCCTACTCCCACAATTTCACAAAACACTAAATAAAACAACATTTCTACCCAAAACTCTGACATACTATAAACTTACTTGGATCTCCAAACACAATCACACATCGACTGCCATCTTCAAAAGCCAGAAACCACTACACCTTAAAGGGACAGAACACTACAAAAATAGACTGTGCATTAACTACTGCGCATTCGACAACCTAAGATTTGACAAAATGCAGTTTCGAACAACTGCACTTTCAGCATTGTGGTCTGGAGCTACTGAAATTCGATATTTCAGTATTTTGAGATTCAGAAGTGGACCCATATATATATATATATATATATATATATATATATATATATATATATATATATATATATACACATATATATATATATATATATATATATATATATATATATATATATATGGGTTCCACTCAAAATTTCAAAGCTCAAAACTTTATATTATTTATTTACATTTGTTGACTGGGAGTGTCCGACTGGACATAGGTCCATTTTCAGTGGCGGCCCGGGGAGAAAAGCTCTACAGTTAAAATATACAGACAGTAGTTACACTGGATTTACATAGCAATTAACAATTTGATCAACATAGCAATTAACAATTACAAACATATTTACAGATGAAGAACATAGTACATCAGTAGACAACTAGAATCTTTATCATCTGCGAAGTACATAACAGACATTAACAATTGTTACAATAAGAAGTTCCTGCTGTATAATAAGTAGTTAGGCTTATGAGCATCCAAGCTTGCTATAATCAAGGTATTTAGTGGGGTGGAAAGAAAGGTAGTGGTTGGATGGGGTGGGTGATATTAGAGGGGGAGTTACAAGGGCATAGCCAGCATGTCTTTAGGTGCACTTTTAGTAAAGTTTTGAAGTGGGTGCATGATGGTACGGAGGTAATTGTAGGTGGGAGGAAGTTCCATAATTTGGCTATGGAGCAAGACAATAGTGCTTCTCCAGCAGAGTTATTGGTTTTAGTGACCTGTAAGTGATTTTTGTTGCTGGATCTTAGTGGTCTGGTGGTGCAGTAAGGTTGGAGTAGATACTGGAGGGATGGGACTTTTAGTGGATGGTTTAGTAGTTTGTGGGCGAGTGTGAGCTGATACCATTGAAGGAGGTGAGGGAGTTTAAGCTAGCCCAGTTCAGCAAGTGAGAGACAGTGGTGACTATGGTAGGATGCCCCTGTTGTGAATTTGGTGATTTTGTTGCAGCAGGTCTCGAGCTTGTTTAGATCGCATTGTTTTAGTTTGGTATATATTGGAGAGGCATAAAGTAGGGTGGAGATAAGGTGGGAATTTGCTACTGAAATCTTTGCTGCTTTGGTGAGAAGTTGTTTATTTCTGTATAACGCTCCTAGTTTTTTTGTGGACTTTTTTTATAGTCATGGATATGTGAATGTCAAATTTTAGTTTATTGTCTATTTCCACTCCTAGCAATTTGGTGTGTTCTGTTGGGTGTATATTAGTGTTGTCATTTGCTGTGATGTTAAAATGAGAGTTGTTTTGAGTATGTTTGGTGGGTTGGAAGATGAGTAGTTTAGTTTTGTTTGGGTTGAGTATTAATTGGGCATCGGATAACCAAGTTTCAACAGAGGAAAAGGCATCCTGTGTGACTTTTTGCAGTTTGGGTAGGGACTGGGCTGAGCAGATGATGGTTGAGTCACCTGCATATTGTATGAGTGAGCCATGTTTGGTGGCAGAGGCTAGATTATTGGTGAAAATAGAAAAGAGTAGGGGTCCAAGGATGGATCCTTGGGGAACCCCTATAGAGACAGGTAGTTGGGGAGATATGTCATTCTGCCATACAACGGATTGTTGGTAGTCAGAAAGGTAACTCTGAAACCAGTTGGTGACTGATTGAGAGAAGGATAGGTTACTGAGGACAGAGATGAGTTGTTTGTTTGGGACCATGTCAAATGCTTTAGATAGGTCTAGGAAAATAGCAAAGGAGAGATAGCCATTGTTTTTATGCTGAAGGATAGTGTTAGTAAAGGAGAGTAAGGCAGTAGTGGTGCTGTGGTTTGTTTGGAAACCATGCTGAGTATTGGAAAGGAGGTTGTTAGTAAGGAGGTAGTCTGAGACCTGAGAGTGAATGCATCTCTGTAGTATTTTGGAGAGTGGAGAGAGAATAGCTATGGGGTGGTAAGTTGTTAGTTCTATGGAGGGGCCGCCTTTGTGGAGGGGAATTATATGTGATACTTTCTGACAGAGATCGGTTAATTAAGATGGATACTGGGTAGGCTAGAGCATCAGCTGCGATTTGTAGGTATTCACTTGGGAGGCTGTCTTCTGCTAATTTGGTGGGCTTAAGTTTAGTTAAGATTGTTTTATGTTGGTGGTAGGAATAGGAGAAAAAGAGAAGACAGTGGGGAGATTACTAGTTGAAGGTGTGGGTTGGAGGGGAAGGGGGGGTTGTGTTGTCTAGCTAGTGGTAGTATGGTTTGTGTGAAGTGTGTGTTGAATGAGGTAGCAATATTTTCGGAGGAGTGAGGGATCTTAGGAGGAGGGGTACTGTCTTTACCTGGGTGGAGGATGGAGTTTATGAAGGACCAGAATTGTTTGGGGTTGTGTTGGGAGGAGTCTAGGGCAGACTGGCAGTATTGGAAATTGTCCTGTTTTATTAGCTTTTTGACTCTATTGCGTAGTTCTAGGAATTTCTGTCTAGTTGAGGGGGTTTTGGTTTTGCACCAGTGCTCCCAGGCTTTATCCGTGTTTTTCATTTCTGACTTAGTGGTTTTCTGTAGCCATCGGGAGGGTTGTACTTTGGTTCTGGAAAGTCTTATGGGGACGTGGTAATTAAGGATGCTCATGAAGGTAGTATTAAAAAATTCAACTGTGTCATCAAGACTGAGGTACTTTAGAGGATGCCAGTTACATTCTTTGAGGGATGAGATGAATGTGAGTAGGTTAAAGTTTAGTTTTTTTTATGTATTTGACGGTAGATGACAGGTTTAACTTGGTATAGGTGTTTTTTGAGTAGGAATGTTGGGGAGTGATCACTGAGGCTATCTGATAAGCAGCCTACTACTTATGACTGGGGGCTCTTACTGACTAGTATCCAATCCAGGGTAGTGTGCTTGTTGGAGTTTTTATTTATCCTGGTTGGTGACTGGACTAGTTGGGTGAAGCCATGAAGGTTTAGATGATGGGTTGGATGGTTGCCAGAACAGGATTGCCAGTCAATATTGAAATCACCTAAAATTATAGTTTCTTGGAAGAGATGGTGGGTAGTCCAGCTGAGGAGGTTTTCTAGTGGAGGGATGTTTTGGCCAGGTGGGAAGTAGCATCCAATTATGTTGATGGTTTTATTTTGAGGTTGGTATATATTATTTCTTTATTGCCTATTTGTGGAGCTGATGATTTTAAGATCTGGATGTTTAAATGCTGTTTAAATATTATAGCTATACCGCCTCCTTTCTTGTTTAGCCGGTCTACTCTTAGTATGCCGTAACTGTTAGGGAGGATTTGCTCACTGATAATGTGAGGTTTTAGCCAGGTTTCTGTCAGGAGGACTATATCTGGGGAGTACAAGTCTATGGTGGCATGGAGTTCATGGACCTTGTTAGATATACTTCTAATATTTAGGCTTAGTAGAAGGAGGTCACTTGGCTTTCTATTGGCTGTGATTTGGTGGAAGTTGTGGTTTCTAGTCTGATTATGAGGATTGGGGTTGGAGATGATAGGACCAGGGTTGGTGTGGCTGTCTCCACTTAGGGCTAGTTTTGATATGCATGAGGTTATTAGTTTTTTCAGTTTTTGAATGTGTTTGTATATTAGGGAAACTTTATGATTGTGCTCTGTGGGTAAGAGGTATGGTGGGAGGGTTACTATGTTAAGTTGCAGGGATGCTTTTTGTTTGAGTAATATAGTTGATAGAATATGTGGGGGGTGCATAGGGATGGTTCTTGAGTTGGTGGGAGGGGAGCTGAGTGAGGGTGAGACATGAGTGGTGGTGTAAGTAGTAGAGCAGTGGTAGTGGTTGAGTGGGGGAATAATGGAGTTTTGGTAGGATGTAAGATATGCAAGGAGAGTGCATTCAGTGAGCATAGGTATTGTATGCTTATACATGTTACTTGAGGAGGAGTGATAGTAGTGGGAAGATGGAGGAGGTAGTGGTGGGTTTAGTGTCATGATTGGCTGTTGGAAAATGGGAGGGGTTTGCATGTGTAATAAAGGTAGGACCACTGGGGGTGGGAGGAAATTGGGGGCAGGGTGGGGAGCGAAGCGGGCAGAGACCCTGTTAGTTGCTCTTATGAGGGAGCTGGAAACAATCAGGTAACAGAGTAAACTGATATAAGAACATATGATAGTGAATGTGGAGACTCAAGTAGGTACCCTGTATTTCCACGAACTATCAGTTAGCTGTGCCCCAGTTTAAGCAGTTTTAGTAAGTTTTATGGCAGGACTGAGCATAAAGTGCTCAAAGGGTGGTTGTAGTTTTAAAAATGGTGCCTGCCACAGGTAATATTTATTACCTTTGGGATTGGCTTAAGGTAATAAACAGGAAAGAGGGAGGGGGAGAACAAGGGTGTGAGCAGGCAGTTCTTTTGTACTGCTGCTAATGAGCCAAGATCCAAGCAAAGACAAGTTTGTGTTTAAGAAACAATCAGAATTGACCAAGGACTGAACTGAAGCTGTAAGTCATTTCTTAACCATTTCTCAGGTGGAAAAACAGGATAACCTTGTATCAGTAGGCTACTGTGGTCTCAATTTAAATTAACAAACACACAGGGTTGGGAGGGTGGCCTAAGGGTTGGGAGGGTGGCCTAATGGTTAAGGTGTTTGCCTTACAAACACAAGGTACAGGATTTGAGTCTCAAAAGGGATAATTGGCTAGGCTTAAAATGACTCGCAAGGGCAGTTAGCTTAGTACCAATCTATGAACCTATGAACCTATGAAGTATTTGATCAGTTATGGATACTATTTGCTAACAGAAGGGAATAAAAGAGAAAATGGAAGATGTGTGTGTGTGGGGGGGGGGGGGCTGCTTACAAGCCAAAGCAGAGTGACCTCCAAGGGATAATGAATGTTAACTCAAACAGGCAGACACATACTCAAAGTTAACTTTAGCTTTTTGTGTTTGCAGACAGTTCAGTCCCGGACTGCGCTTTTCTTATAACAATGTATCCACAGGTTGGATACAAGATAAAGGTGGTACAGCAGCTGAACGCTTAGAGTGGTGTTAGGTCTAAAAAAAAGAGTACAGAGCGGAGTAAGCACTTTTGAGATGGTAAAGATATGTTATAAAGATTACAAAAACAAACTGAGCAAATAGCTACTGCATAAAGGAAAATATGTCTTGAATCAACTACTAGTATATGCAGATACTGAGCCAGTTGGAAAAACAGTGAAGATCATACGTTTGAAGTTTCAAAACTTCAAAATCCTGAACGGAAATTGGCATACAGCGCAGACCGGGAGATTTCCCTTGTCCTCGCTATAGTGCAATATCGGAGTTGGTATATTTAAGTTGCGGAGGGTGTGGGGGGTGCAGGAGGGCTTGTCCCCCTGTATACACATGTTTTAGTGTGCTGGGTGGTGTTTTGGGAGATTCACAATTTCGAGATTCCAAGATCTCGAGATTCTGAACTCGATATTCTGAAATTCGAGATTTTGGGATTTCGAAATTTCAGAGTGAATCCATATATATATATATATATATATATATATATATACATTTACATATATGTATATATATATATATATATATATATATATATATATATATATATATATATATATATACATACATACACACACACACACACACACACACACACACACACACACACACACACACACACACACACACACACACACACACAAACACACATACTCTTTGAAGAAGCCCTGTTAATAGGGTGAAATCACAGCTGCACAGGTAAAAAACACACTCTCCAAAGCCAAGAACACAGCATCCATGGGACCTGACAACATCCCAGGCTGCATTCTACATGAACTACAGAATGAACTGGCACCCCATCTAAGCACCATGTTCAAACACAGCCTCACCTCAGGCATTGTGCCCACTGAATGGCGCACAGCAATGGTTATCCCACTCCACAAAGGGGGAGCCACCATGGACCCCAGGAACTACTGCCCCATTAGCCTAATGAGCCTGGTCTGCAAAGCCATGGAACATATCATCATGGAACTTATAAACAAAGACACTGGTAATCTCCAAACTCTGGACACCACCCAGTTCGGGTTTGAAAAAGGCAGATAATGTCTACTAAACCTGATTGACTTCTTTGAGGCAGTCACCAAAGCTGTAGATGAGGGTAATGTGGTTCACACAGCCTATCTAGATCTCGCCAAGGCTTTTGACACCATCCCCCACTCTGGAATTACAGATAAACTCACTAAACTAGGTATAAATCCCTATGTCACAAGATGGGTTGCCAACTGACTCACTGACAGTACCCACACTGTGAAAGTAGCAGACTCCAAATCTGACTTCAGACCAGTGACAAGTGGAGTACCACAGGGTTCAGTCCTGGGTCCTCTCCTGTTTGGTGTCTACATTTCTGAAGTACAGACTAACACAGAAGGTCTTTGGCTAATGAAGTTCACAGATGATGGCAAGCTAGGAGCCATAATTGAAACTCCTAATGATGTGGACATCCTACAAAAGGGCCTCACTGAGACAGATGCCTGGTGTCAAAGCCATGGCCTCAAGCTCAAGGCCAACAAGTGCATTGTCATCCCCTTTGGTAGAAACTCTGTACCCATGAGCTACCACATAGGTGGTAGTCTACTTAACACCAAAAGTGTGATAAGAGACCTTGGGACACAGCTGGACAGTAGTCTCTCCTTTGATAATCACATCGCCACAGTAGTCAGGAAATCCTTCTATGTGACACACCTCATCACAAAAGGTTTCTCATCCAGGAAAAAAAAGGTCATTGTTCCCCTCTACTCATCACTCATTAGACCCATTATAGACTACAATGCTCCTTTTAGTATGTACCTCACAAGACATCTACAACAACTGGAAAGGCTGCAGAAATACCTCACAAAGAGGATTACCAGCCTCAAACAGATGCCCTATGCAGACCGTCTCAAAAAGCTCGAGCTTTACTCCATCCATATTGCCTACTCAAAAGCAATCTCTGCCTAACATACAAACTATGTCAAACCCAGAGCTGTTGGACATGCTCCACTTAAAGAAATCCCAATCCCTCCAAGCTATATGCTCTAGGGACCTAAACCTTGTCACTACAATAAACAGGACATGCTGGAGGGATATAGTCCTGTCCCTGAGACTTCCCATACTCCGGAACAAACTACCTATCTATATCAAACAAAGCTCCTCATTAGCACTCTTCAAGAAAAATCTTGATGATTGGATGGCAAATAGGAAATTCACCCCGGGGATCACCTCTGTGGCTCAACTCGACGGGAGCACAGGAACATATTTTTTTGGGGTGGCGAAAGCCAGGGTACCTTTTTGGCTAGGCTTATATAGGCCCTAGGGCTGATAGCCTAGTACCTACCTATGAACCTATGAAACCTGTTCTGCATTTCTCTGGTGGTGGCTTTGATAAAGTAAAGTATATTTAGTACTTTTAGTTTCTAGTGCTGTGGGTTGTTTTTTTGTTTTGCATGCACTTGGATACACATACACACAAACACACACACATAGATAGAGTGAAATAGATGTAGATATACTAAATTTAATCAAAATACCCAAATATTGATGACGCTTATAAAGATTGAGGAAAAAATGTCAATATATCACTACACATATGCTGAGGAATAACCTCAAGACATGCTCGTGAAAAACATAAAATAAAAAGTTAAAAGCCACCACCAGAAAAATGGAGAACAGGTTTCATCCCTATTTACAGGGCTTCCTAACTCTTCTCACAGATCCCATCACTGTCTTTCCCCTCAAGCAACTCATCTGGCTCAAGCTGCCCCAACTACTACTACTTAATCAACTGTCTATTGCACAAAGCTCTACTACGTTCCTGACAAAGCTCCAGCACTACAGTATCTAATCCAACCTTACACCATCACCAGAACCTTAAGAGCCACTAAACAAAATCTCTTAAATGTCATCAAATGCAAAAATGATACCGATAAATCTCTTTTTACCGGCACTATAGCCAGATGCTGGAACTCACTCCCAAACCATATCACTTCTACACATCTGCCCTCCAGTATAAAAAAAAAATCCCCAAAACCCACTATTCAAACAACTGGAAATGCTCATGCAGCTCTCCAGGTTAATCTATGCCACTGCCCTACTGCAATGATTCTGCTAAGAACCGCCTGTTTGCTCCTCCTTCCTCCTGGAATACTTATACTAACCAATCATATGTACTTTTCAGAACTAAATCCAACCTTAGTTAAAAAAAAAAATGTCTTTTATTTAACTTTATGGGCTGTATATATTCCTTACAATCAAGAAATGGTAATTATCTGCTCAATCTATGCTAAAACTGTACTCATATGTGAATGCTCAAATGATTTCTTATGTACTGTATTATTAACTGGAGCTTTTCTCCCCGGGCCTTCGCTGAAAATGGACCTGTGTCCAGCCGGACTCTCCTGGTAATCAAATGAAAAATAAATAAAAATAAAAAATTCTTCAAAGAGTGTGTGTGTGTGTGTGTGTGTGTGTGTGTGTGTGTGTGTGTGTGTGTGTGTGTGTGTGTGTGTGTGTGTGTATACTGCAGTGGTGGTGCTGCGGTAGTGTTGTCGCCTTACAGTTAGACGTTGCCCGTTTGATTCTCAGTTAGAGCGTCTACTGTGTGATGACATGCGTGAATTGGCGTTCCTTCGTTGAAGGTTGTGCATTAGGCCTGGCAAGCCAGCACGTAAAACTCTACTGCCAATCATTAGCAGACCGGAGTTCCACTGTGGTGACCCCAAACCAGGAAAAGCCGAAAGACACACACACACATACACACACACACACAGTGTGTGTGTGTGTGTGTGTGTGTGTGTGTGTGTGTGTTATATATGTGTGTTTGTCTGTGTTTATATATATATATATATATATATATATATATATATATATATATATATATATATATATATATATATATATATATATATATAAAAACTCCATGATCACACATTACCGGGAAAGGGCATATTTACCAATGCTAGTAATGTAAACGTTTTACACACCTGTTGACCGAACATCCATTTTAATGACCAAATTGTATTGACTAAACATATGTCAACAGGTGTGTAAAACGCACACATGTACATATATATATATATATATATATATATATATATATATATACACACACACACACACATATATGTGGGTGTGTGTGTATATATTTGAGTCTATTTTTCTGACTATACATCTGGTCAGTTACAGGGGTGTGAGATCATGTTATAACAGTGATTGGGATTCTACCCTTGCTTCACTGCTCTGCAGTCATGGATATATATATATATATATATATATATATATATATACACACACACATATATATATATATATGGATCTACCTGAGTAGATCGAAACGTCATAACACCGACAAAGCGCCAGAAGATCGACAAGGCAGAAGACCGACGGAGGAAGACACCGACGCTGAGAACACTGAGATGGGGAAAGGATGTGTAAGTATGCGGTAGTGACGGCCATTAGGGTGCGAGTAAGGTAAGTGTGCAATGTTGACGGTCTGTAGGGGTAGGGGTGGGATAAGTGAGTTAGGGTTAGGGCGCGGGTTAGGTAAGGGTGCGAGTAAGGTAAGTGTGCGATGTTGGCGGTCTGTAGGGATAGGGGTGGGATAAGTGAGTTAGGGTTAGGGCGCGGGTTAGTTAAGGGTGCAGTAGTGATATTTTTTGGGTTAGGGGTGGGTTAAGTGAGTTAGGGTTAGGGCGCGGGTTAGGTGAGTGTGCGATAGTGACGGACCTTAGGGTTAGGGTTTCGGTTAGGGTTGTAGATAGTTGTGTATGTAAGGGTTAGTGTTGGTTTGTAAGGATTTTGGTGTGCTTGTGTTGTGTGTGTGGGTTTCGGATACGGGATTTGTTTTGTTTGTTGTTAAGATGTGTTGAGTGTATGTGGTGTCGTGTTTGTGAACTGTCGATTATGTGGTGTCGGTGAAGTGCTTGTCGGTGTTATGAAGTTTCGATCTAGTCACGTAGCTCCATATATATATATATATATATATATATATCTAACTATATAAATATATATATATATATATAAATATATATATATATATATATATATATATATATATATATATATATATATATATAAACACAGAGAGAGAGAGAGAGAAATAGATATAATATCAATAGCAAGGGTTGTGGGGGGTGAAGGAAAGATTGCTTTTTACAAAAGGTTATAATTTTGGAGTTTTATGTTCCTGTTTTATTTGTGGAAGCAGACATACTGTAATTTGATAACTTCTTCTTCTTTCGGCTTTTCGAGGTTAGGGGTCTCCACAGTGGATCGCCTGTCCGCTCATGATTGACAGTGGAGTTTTACAGTGTCGAGTTGCCAGCACAGTGCCCAACCTTCCACAGAAGGCACACACATGCACACTTTCATGTCTAGGGCCAATTTAGAGTGTCCAATCCACCTACAGCATGTCTTTGGGATGTGGGAGGAAACCGGAGCACCGAAGGAAACCCACTCGACCACAGGGAGGACATGCAGACTCCACACAGAAGGCACCCCATCCGAGGATCGAACTGGAGAACCTCTTGCTGTGAGGCAGCAACCCTAACTGTTGCACCACCATGGCCACACATACTACAATTTGATAACATGAGTAACAAATAGGTCTGCAGGTTCAAAGGTTCGTATTAGGCTGTTAATCAGGTAGAGCTTTTGTCGTGTAGCTTATCTTTAAGATGCCATTTCATTAATACCCTACAACATGAATAATTACTATCTAATTTCATCCCCTTTCAATTAGTGCTTGAGGGTTCATACAAAGAATGAATTCATGGTTTACCATCTATTTCTCCATTTTGCACTTAAAAAGAGTCAGGGAGCTACTTTGCTTTACATCTAAGGGAAGTCTGTTCCATAGAAGACTGATTGTTTAAAAGTGATATTTACCTCACTTGCAGGTCCTATTAATTATGTTGTGGAAGTTTGGTTCTTTTAACCAGAATATTTTATACACACATTTACACTATAGACATAACCAGTTTATCCTCAGACAAAGAACTCAGTCAAAATTGATCCCAATTACTATTGTAACTGAGCTGGTTATACATTTCGAGTGCTCTGTTTTGCACTTATCTTAGATCTAGGCTATTTGTTGATTCTGTTAGCTGGTATCTGTACAATTAAGAGCCCCCCCAAAAAAAATTACATGTCACCCTTCAGTCTCAGCCTGCTTTAGCTTCATCAGTAGCCAGCCTGCTATTATTCAGTTTTCTAAGGCAATTTAACATCTTCCTCATATTTACTGGCAACTCATATTTTCTAACAGGTCTACTTCTCAATTTTGAAGTTTCAGAATGTCGAATTGCTTATCATCAAGACCATAAGAATGATGTTTTGAAGGTTCAAAAATGAAATAAAAAAAAAATAAAAATTAAAACTCTTTTTACGTTTTTGCAGGGGAGCATGCCCCCCTGCACCCCCAGACCACCCTGCTAATTTAATATATACCATCTCCAAGATCACACTACAGTGAGGAAAATGGTAAATATACCATTCAGCACTGTATGGCGATCTCCAGTTAAATGATTTGAACTTTCAAAACGTTGATCTTATCATCTCAACCATAAGCAATTTGAAGTTGTGAAAGTTTGAAATTTAGAAGTAGACCCATTGTAACACATACTGGTTCCACCTGTGAGATATATGCCTATTTATTGAAAATGGAAGCTAGTCCTTCCATCCCATCCAATGTCAGTAAACAGCAGCACAGTAATTTTACAACAGCACCAAAAGATTATTTCTACATATGCTGAGATAGTAAAGAAATTCTTATCTAAGCCTCCAAGACATCCCACTCATTCTCCTTGGCCACATTGCAGAAATACTAATACAACACCCGTGTTTGCACCCACACCTGCTGTCACTGGGAGTCACCATTATTGCAAGCTTGTACTCTTAAAATCCAATAAGCCAGTAGCACAACATAGAAATGTCTTAATCATTGGTGAATCCACTGTAACACATGCAGACATAACAGATGGGCAAAGGATTCAGTGGCAGCTGCCTTTCTCATGAATATTAGGGATTCCCCTAGGGCCTTGGTCAGAATGATCCAAAACATTCCATCCTGGAGGAGATGTAGAGAGACATTTTAGAAATCCCTGCTCGTGCATTTGAAAAAGACAAGTCCCTGACATTGGTCAGCATTCTATCATCACCAAGAATGATGCCTAAGTTTCAGGATAAAATAATTTGGCTTCAGTAATCAGCTAGTAATTTATAAGTTCATAACTTCTCCTTCAATGCCCAGGTACTTCAAGGAACACTGATTTTTCACTTCAGGATCAAATATTAAATCACATGCACAGTTATCTAAGTTTTATTCTTAGGTTAATAGACTTTCTGATGTTTTGATCTCTCCTGGAAGTCTGGAAGTATACAGTGGCATCATTCTAGGGCAATCCAGTATTTGACTGAATGGAATACAATGAAGAACAGACCAACGGTTTTGCCAGGAATGACCTGTATGTTTCATATCTTGTTTTTTGCATACTGGCTAACATCTGCGCTACTCCTACAGTGCCTTTTTATAGGCAGAGTTGACCTGATGGACATCACAACAAAGGAATCTTCAATCTGGATAAAAACAAGATAGCACTACTGAATGCCAGAATCCTAAACAATAAAACCTCTGAGGTCGAGGCCTTCCAGTACCTGAAAAGCATCAGCATTTGTGTAATTACAGAACTTGATTCCACTGTAGTTGTATTACTTCCTGTACTCTGGTAGTGGTATCACTTCTTGTACTCCAAGATACAATGCCCATTACACATTCAGATCCACTGGCAAATGAGGGGGGAGCATTTGTATTTACTCACATCCTCAGTGTCTCTCACAAAATTTGCATTATGAAAATCTGAAATTACTTGAAATGCCAGTTTCACTTAATAAAATTTATTACAACATTATAGCCAATTTTAGATTCCCACCTTGATCCCTTCACAGCATGCAAAATACATTAACCAGTTAAAAAGTTAGTTGAACCCAGGGCCGCCAAGAGAAAATCCGGGCCCCGGTACAAAGAAGGTGTGTGGGCCCTTATACAAAATTCTACACACACATGTAAGTGTGTATATTATTATGTATTTATAACAATCGTAGATTACATTGATACATTTAGATAAGTATGTATAGGTATAAATGTAATAATAAAGTAATATATTTATAATAGTAAAAGACATTTATAATAGCATTTATTGTCTGCTGAACAAAGGTGCTTTCCTGGCCTTTTTCCTAGCGAAACTCTGAATTACATAATTAAAATTAATCTGTTTTACTAGATCAAAATCAATACTGAGTCTTGCCAAATCTACTAGTCGCGCTTGTAACATAGTGGATCTTAGAAAATTTTTTACCAGCTTTATCTTGCTGAATGAGCACTCTGCAGAGGCAACAGTGGCAGGAATTGTCAACAGAATACGCAGACCGATGCATATATTTGGAAAGAGTCCTTCCAGTTTGAACTTTTTCAAGCAATTCAGCAGCTCCAATGGGCTCAGCTGGTTCTCTCCAGAATTTGATCAATGAACAGCTGGCAGATGACTCATCTCCATTACAAGATCTTCACTGATATCAGCAGGATATTGATTTGCCAGTGATTTTTATTTTTCTTTCAGCTCATCTACAGGAATTGTTAGGTACTTCCAGGGGAAGCTGAACTTCTCAGAAATGTTCACTGCAGCATTGAAACGAACTGTGAGTCTACCGATAACATTATCCAACATTACATAGAAAACAGACTTTCTGAAATACGCTTCTTCAGGGGAGTCATCTGTTTCATGTTGTTGTGACAATTTGGCATCTTCACCATGGAATCTCCTTTTGCATTTTGCATCACCATGACTTCCAGATAGTTTAATTTCTATGTGTAAATTGGAAGCAACATGCTTAGCTTCACTCCACATACATTTCTAGCTGTTGAGGAAATCTGTCAGTTCTGAAATCAAGGATTTTATGTTGGACACTTCAACATCCAGTCTTGCATTTCTGGATTGGATAACTTTGTTACAGATATTAACTGGAACTAATATTTTGTACCATACAACAGACATTATCACACAAACTAATGATGTCGCATAAGACAAAGCTCCATTAATCTCTGTTCTTGTTTTGACAATTAGGTTCAGCTTCAAGAGGTCTTCTAATCCTAATTTGATGCCAGGCAGATGGGCTACAAAGGGCTTCACACTTTCAACACAGTCTGACCACCGTGTGCTAGATATGCCATGAAGAGA
Source organism: Protopterus annectens (assembly GCF_019279795.1). NCBI lineage: Eukaryota > Metazoa > Chordata > Ceratodontiformes > Protopteridae > Protopterus > Protopterus annectens. Next base: position 314,423,101 of record NC_056743.1, on the reverse strand, counting down.
GCAGCCAATACGATTCCGCAAAATTTTCCATCAATGTGGACTAGAGCTAAACAATTTAGAAACAGTTTGCATAGTTCCAAAGTATGTTATGGTTTCAGGAATACATTCTGCAGCATCATTTCCACACAAATTGAGTGTGTGGCATCCACATGGAGAAAACATAGCAGTTGGACATTGTTCAAGTATTCTTGCTCGTGCACCTCTATATTTTCCTGACATGTTGGCTGCGTTGACATAACCCTGTGCTCGGCAATCAGAGAGTGGAATATCATGTTCGTTCAATGTATCTACAATCATCTGTGCTATGTTAGGTCCGGTTTTGCCACTGCAGTCAATAAATTTCCAAAATCTTTCTACAATTTCAAACTGGGATTCATTTTGAATTACATAACGTAGTAGGAATGTTGTCTGCTCAACATGAGATGCATCCGGTGTGGAATCAACTATCACTGCAAGGTACTTTGCAGTCTTTCTAGCCTCAAAATGTGTTGTTTCCCGAGTTCAGAACATTCAAGAATTAACTAATTTTGAGAATCAGCAGAGAGATAATGCACTTGAAGTCGTTCCCCCTTTTCTTGTGACTCTTTAACTTGCAACACGTTCTTTTAGAATTGGATCCCAATGAAACAACTCTATTAGCCCCCCAAAATTTCCATTGTCCTTGTTACCAATGCGCTGTGAACTACCACGCAAAGCAAGCCCACGTTCTCCAAGGAATAGTATAACATCAATGATTCATTTCATAATGACAGATTCTGTTGCAACTGATGCCTCTAAGAGACTTAATGCCCTTATCAGAAGACAGGCATCTTTCTAATTCTCACCAAGCCAGATCGCATTGCCTACGACTATTGCTTATCTCATGCTCTGTGATCTGACTACATAATTTTTGCCACTTTCCAGCAGCTGACCATCCTTCTGATGATGCAAGCATAGACTTGGATGCGGAGGAGCTAATGTTGCAACACAGATTGTTCCAACATAATCGGCAGGGAACAATATAATGCTTGTTTAACATCAGTCCAGACAAGCCAATCTCGGACATGTTTCTCACCATTCAAATTTCAAAATGTTAGTATGCTTTCTGGAAAAACTTGGTTATTCATATCTTTGGGAAATGTTTTAGGATTGCCAATATGACCTTTTATAACACAGTTTTCTGTATCCAGCTGAGAAGGAACCTCTGTTACAAGAAGTCCAATGTCCATTCCAATATTACTCTTTTCTTCACCACGGCCAGATTCTGTAGACGTTGATGTACTCGTTGCCTCACTTCTCTTTTCATCACTAACATTCACTTGTTCCTTCAAATCTCTTCTCTCATATCCTCCATCCCCCAAATTCACATTCGCGTCATCCACCTTTTGTGCAAGAATCACGTTAGGATTTACTTGATCTGATGTTTTTTGAAAATCCAAACTGGCTTCATGAGATTCTGTCCTTTGTTTCAGTTCGGCATTTGGCTCACCTTGTTCTAAATCTAATGTTTAATTTTTGTCATTTTCTCTTGTTTTGCATTTAACACCAACTTGAAAGAGTGTTTGCAGTCCTTTTTTATTAATCTCATCACGTTTTTGTTTTTCTTTACGTTTTTGAGCTCCAAATTTTTAAGATGACATGTTTAAGGCCGGTGCCTGAAATGAAATATAGAACACAGAAATTTGGTGTATTGCTATTGAGAATTTTGTTAGTGGTTCTAAAGTTAGGACAGTATTTATTGCTATTGATTTCCACTAACCGTTAAGCCGTTTATAGTCTCAAATCTCTCGATAACGTAGATAAAAAGGCATGCAATGTCAGTGGGTCCTTTATGCTACAATTACAGCATTTATAGGGAACTTTACCTGTGGAATTATTTCTTCCTTTGCTTTCCTGTAAAGTCTTCTTTGCAGTCCACAATGAATCAGCATGGCTCATGTCCCGTTTTCTACTTCCTCCTGGGATTCGGCGGGAAAGCAAGGAGGAGTAATTCAAGCAATAATTTGAAGCTAGGAATGAATATGTGAGAACACTCATTGATAGTCACTTTCACAAGTTTTGTTCATTGAATCTTGAATGCACTGTATTATGTCACTTAAAAGTATTTTATCATTGTCACGGCCTTCTGTTGCTTCTGCTCACTCAACGCTTCATGATCTTGTATGTAAAAGTTCTCACTCCATTCTTTGTCTTAGTTTGTAAGGATGTCTCATTCTTGAGACAACTACATGTTTTGGTTTTCGTGATGTTTCTTGGGCTTCATTGGGCCCCCTTGAGCTTCATAGGCCCTGGAGCGATGTATCGGCTGCACACCCCCTTCTCGTCAGGCCTGGTTAAACCAGATGCCTTGTTTATGTGTGATTTCAACTATGTGAAAATAAACTTTTAAATATTTACTAGCAACAGCAAATATGCCAAGTGATTTCTGGACTTGCAGTGAAATTCTCTATGAAATCCTGTTTTGTGTCCCCTTATAACTCCTCAACATTCTGAGGATACTCCAAAACCAGTTATTTACTATTTACTGATCTTATTAATACTCATAATTAGTAAAGCTCCCCAGCAAACCTTGTAACTCAGGATCCTACTATGCCTGTGAATTTTACTTTCTCTTAGACAGCTATATTGAGGTATTCATACCAATTCGGCATGTGTCTGTTGGTAACTTTAAAAGTAAACCTACATGGTGCTACTACCACATGGAAAAACTATGATAAAATTAAAAAGCTCCTGGCCATTGCTAAAATGTGTCCACTTTGCCATTATAAAGGGATTTAGAGCTATTAGTAAGTTTCATAGACTTATCATTAGGACATTTTAGGTCATCTATAACCTTGAGGTAACAACTAGTTCAACAGATGGCTAAGAGGCCTTCTTCAGCTACATTAGGAAGCTTAGACATAACCATTAATTATGTATTGATCATATCGTCAATGATATCTCCTTTCTTGTACCTAAAGACATTGCTAACATTCTTGTGGACAAATTATTTTCTAACTTCACTACATCCACCATATCCTCTGTCCCCTCCATTCTCCATACCCCCCACCCCAGATCAGTTTGGACTAAGTCCTTCTGGCAGTTCCTAAAATTAAAATTACTACCTTGGGTGCTGACAATATTTGTGTATATGGACTAAGAAGTGTGAAGCCCTGCCTAGCAAAACCCATCCATCAACATATCAACCTGAGTCTCTCCAGTGGTCATGTTCCTGAGGTGAGGAGAATAGTTGTGGTGCCTATGCATGAAAGCAGTCCCTCTACTGTCCTGTGATAGCTGTTACCTGCGTACCATGAATAACTATAATGAGGAGCAAACTGGCTCAACACACTCGAGGAGAGGTAGGCATGGACGCAGAAAGAAAAATATGTATAATTTTTGCTTTACTTTTTCAGACAATGAAACAAGAATAGATGGCCAAATGTAAAACCAGTTCAAAAAGCTTAATTTTTGAGGTATGATTTAATTTAGTTCTTATAATCTCTACTTGAAAATAGTTTGACTGAAAAAAATACTTGCTCAAACCACAAGTTCATGTAGTTGTGCCTAATGACCCTTACTTGGTTACTTGGCTAATAAAAAAATAAGCAAACACAATAAGTTTCTGGTATAAAAGCAAATCAGGTAAGATAGCCCCAAATAAATGTGGTCTTTCAGACTTATGTAAAATGATTAAACAGCCATTTCAATTGTAAGTAGAAAATACACCATCCTTATTTTTTATTTAAGAGCTGCTAGTTAGTTGTTTTAAATATTGCATTGTAAACACAGGAAGAAAACTATGTTGCTATGCAAAACTTGAGGTGCACAATAGTTCCCCTGCTTACTGTTTCCTAGCATGAATGCCTTATTTATAACTGTCATTCTATAATAGGAAAAGGAACATGACATTTTCCAATTGCTCTGCTGAGAGACAAAGAAACCCAAAGCATGCTCATTTATTTCTTTGATAAATTTAAATGCAATACTGTTTTATAAGTGTATGATTATTTCAACACTGTAGTGAAGAAACTCAAATAACATCATGTCTATGGCTCCACAACCATGCAAAAGCAATCCTTTTTTTAAATACAAAACAATTCTTTGATGGTTGTAAATTTTTAACATGAAAAAATGCACCTGACTGCATAACCAGTCGAACTAAAACAGTCTAAAAAAATCAGCATAAAATGTCAGCTGAATAAATTTCTTTTCATCTGGACAGATATTTCACATATATGAATATGACAGGAGGTGACAGATTTACTCAAGCAAATAAAGACCTTTATTATTCTCATCTTCACTTGAAACAACAGTCTTTTTCAGTGAAGCTGATACAGACATCCATGACGTCATTGTCAGGGTAAATACCAAGTCTAGTCAATTTATACAGCCATTCCATGATTTATACTGCTTGATGTAATACACTTTATACTGTATATGCATTACTTTATAGACTTTTTTTTCTTATTGTTGTGCACCCAAATGTGAAAAACTGTCAGATATGCTTTTCCTTTCATTGTGAGCAAATTACGCCCCAATTTACAAAATTTGTGACATGATATTAATTATACTGCTATATTTAATTGCCTTAGTTTTTCTTAGTATTTTATATGTCTGTATTATTGATCTCCTACAACAGTGTTTGTTCTCTGGACTGTTATAATCCTACATTTACAGGGTCAATACTTACCCCATTTAGGCTCAATTGATTGTTTTTTTTTTCTTACACATAGCTGAGTCAAGCCTCAGCTTTTCTCTTTCTATTTTCCTTCCTTTTTATTGGTCTCTTAATCCCTGCCCTTTTTTACCCTTGCTTTTCTTGCCTTTACCAGATACTTATTACCACTCACTTTCTATCTCCCACAATGCCTTGAGGCATCTAATATTCCCCTACTGGCATTCGCACCTTCTCTGCCATACTTGTTTCCCCTCACTGTATGCATTTGGCATGGTGATGAACAGCATTTAATTGTTTTTGCTGTCATCCTATTATTCATTATCCAACTTTTTGGGATTTATTGTTTAATGTACTCTAGCGATGCATGTTCTTCTAGTTAGAGTGTTTTAAATTGCTCAAGTAACACTGCCTAGCTAGCAATACACAGCAGCAGCTATAACTGTAGGGCTTTCATTGTTGCTTTATACTTATGTCAGCCATACTGCTTATTGATAGTTTTTAATGTGCATTAGCGGTGGTAACAACAGTTTGTATGTTTTTACCTAGGTAGAACTGCTTTAAACAGTACTTGCAGCACTGAATAACTTGTTTGTTTGTATGCTTAGCTCCAATCGGGATCTGCTTATGTTTTCAAGTACTGTTAACTACCGCCCTTTCTTTTAAACTACATGTGTTATTTGCGCAATCAGTATCGGCAATACCTGTATTGAGTGTGGCTGCTGTAGCATTGTGCAGGCTATGCTCTTTCTTTACCTTACATTTGTATTCTGGGAAAACAGTGCTGATACTACATGTATAAGTTCTGACCTGTTATAGACACCTATAATCATTTAAACCAGCTAAATTGCTGTTATTAGGGCTTTATACTCATATCCAGTAACCTTCAGGTTATGCAAACATGTTTTAACTGTTATTAACAATCCCTATCTCAGACAAACTGTAATACAACCAAGTACATTACTGTATAGTGCTTGTTGCTGACTTTTGCTTACACTATTGTAGTTTATCTGATGTACTATTCAATACTATCATTGCATGTTCTGCTCCTTCTGCTCTCATACCTTCCCCTAACCTTGCTAACAGTGGGGGTACCTTACTCCTCCATATTTGCCTCATTTCCACCTTCTCTCCCCTACCTCCTCCTGCCTACACTGTAATCTGTATAATTTATAGGAATACCTAACCTCCTTACATAAGATGTTTTTCACCTCTCTCTTTCTCTCCACTTACCTCCTAACTGCCTGTTATGTATGACTGAAAACCTGCTCTACCTACATTCACTAACTTATCTCTCCCCTCTCTACTCTTTGTTTGTAGGTTGAAAACCCTATCTAAAAGGACCATTTTGCTAGCACGGTAGCATCCTCCTCAGAGAACTGAACATCTAATCTCACCTGGCCGTAACAGCTCTCTCAACAACAGTTAACAATTCAAAAGTGTATGTTTGCCCTAAGTTATTCTGACCAAATCTGTATCTACATAACAAGAGTTCTGTCCATCACCAACCCTTGCTGACTGCAATATCTTCCACCTGCCTCTTACTTTAGCTATTGTACTCCCCCCCCTTTTTCTGTTCTTTTTCAAAATATTCTATATTGCCTGTATATTAACTGTACCTTCAAAGGCTTTTCTGTTACAAACCATTCTATTTTGTCTAGATTCTCTTGTTTTAGCCATCTCTTTCCTTGTTACCCTTTCTATCGCTTCTCTGGACTGTTATAATTCTACATTTACAGGGTCAATACTTACCCCATTTAGGCTCCACTAATTCTTTTTTTTAAGGCTCAACATGCTCCCTTCACCCTCACTTTACTTGGGCTCTCTCCACTCCCCTACCCTACCCCCATTCCTATCCACCCCTGCTTTAATTAGATTTATACACACTGGCCACTCCCACCTTTGCACATAGGCAAACCAGCACCCACCATCAAATACACACACCCCCTGCCACACCCAGCCATCACCCAAACACATAGCCCACAACACTACCTAAAACTCTTAGTTGCCTGTACGTGGACACATATTCAACCTAACTTCTACTCGCTCCCCCATTCTTCCTTCAACTACCTAAGGCTTAATCTCACACATTTCCTCTAACACTATCACACACATCTCTAAACTGTCACCTTAGCTTCAGTACACAAAACCCAGGTTATTGTAAGTAACCATGACTACATGCAACATCCTATCATTCTTAACCCTTGTACTCCTTGCACATATTACATCATACTATCTCACTAATCCTATACCCCCACCTTATCATAGTTCTACCAACACTAACACCACTAACATAAAACATTTGAACCTTAACATTTACCCCTCCATCTTTCACATAGCTCCCTTTCACCATATCCTACACATCCCACTACCAACATATCACACTAACAAGCCATCCATAATATATGACTTACTAATTACTAACATCTTCAACACCATGGTGAAAATTGCATCTGAACTAGCCCTTTGTGGAGATTTACACCCTAACCCTGTTCCTGTCAAACATATCAACCACTCAACAGGGCAGTAGTCCACTCAAACCCTTTCACACCACACCAGAAAGGCCTCTGACCTACTTCGGCTTAACATAAATAGTAGAAGCATTACAAACAAGATCTCAGAACTGCATGCACACCTTTCCCTCTACTCTCCTGATATTGTTTTACTTACTGAAACATGGCTAAAACCTGACACAACTAACAATGAAATAATTCCTCCAGGCTATAACCTAGTGCGAAAAGACAGGACTAACAAAAAAGGAGGCGGCGTAGTTATTTTATTTAAGAACCAACTTAACATTGAAATAGTAGACCCTCCATTACCTACATAAGCAGCAGCAGAAATTATATTTACTAAACTATATTTGAATACTAAAAAAGCCATAAACATAATTGGCTGTTACTTTCCTCCAGGCAACAATACAGACACTGTAGAAAAACTATGTCACTGGGCCTCTAACTCACTACCTAAGGAAACCATAATACTATTAGATTTCAGTATTAATTGGCTACCATGCAACTCCTTCAAACTACAAACTTCATCAACCTCCATGTGTTTTCTCAGCTTATCCAAACACCAACTAGAGTCGATAAAACAACAAAGAGAGAATCAATACTCGATTGGATATTGTCAATCAGACCATACAAAATTAGCAACTCGGGCTTTCTCTCAGATAGTCTGAGTGACCACTTACCAATCTATTTAATTAGAAGTCAATGCAGTCTATCAAAAGCTACTACCTGTCATGAAATACTTAATAAAGAATCCTTTAATCCCACCAATGTCATTACCGCTCTAACAAGTTGCAGCTGGCACCCCTTGAAAACACTTAATCTAGATAACACTGTATCTTACTTTAACACAACACTCCTCAACATACTAGACCACCATGCACTCCCCAGGACCATTAGAATTAAAGCTAACTATGCCTCCTGGTTATCCAAAGAGACTAGATTTTTTACTACATAACAGAGACAAAGCTCGGATAAACTGGAAGAAAACCAGTACCCATACTGACAAACAAAAATATCTTGAACTTAGAAATAAAGCAAAGAAAAATGATTAAAGGAGACAAAACTAATTACTACCATAATACACAAAAAAGATATCAAACCAATCCTAAAACATTTTGGGCAACCATCAACAATGTTTTTCACCCAGGTAAGGCTGGCACCCCTGCCCCTGCAGCTAGTGATACCTCAACTAACATAGCATCTCAATTCAACAAGTTCTTTACTGATTCCATCCTAGCTCTAGCCAACTCCCAAAAGCCTGCCACATCTACCAGGTCACCAAAAAAATAATAGGATTGATCCATGCTTCTCACTAAAACCTGTCGCTATCTCCACTATTAAAAAACTGCTTAATAAACTAAAACTCACATCCCTCTCCACAGATAGACTACCTGCTGAATTCTTAAAGACTGCAACTCATGCAACTGAATACCCTGTAACCATTCTCATTAATTGGTGTATAAACTGAAAACCTAGTCCCCCACCTTTGGAAAATTTCCTTCATTACCCCACTCCACAAAGGGGGCAGCTCCAAAGAACTAACTATCATCCAATTGCCATTCTCTCCCCCTCTCCAGAATCCTAGAACGGTGTGTACACACTGAAATCCTAGCATTTCTAAACTCACATAATCTACTCACAAATATACAACATGGTTTTAGGCCATCAAATAGTACTACCACAGCCTTTATGTCTTTCACACAGACAGCCAACAACCACAGGAACAATGGAAACTATGTCTCAGCTATATTCTCAGACCTTTCCAAGGCCTTTGACATGGTTAATCATGATAAACTCATTGGCACTCTCTCAGAATTAAACCTAAGCTCACTTACCATTCCCTGGTTTAGAAATTACCTAACAGACAGACAACAAACAGACAGATGGCACCATGAACTCTCCCCATTACTTCCAGTCTCAGTAGGAGTCCCACAAGGTTCCATTCTTGGACCCCTGCTCTTTTCTGTTTTCACTAATAACCTACATACTGCCACACTTCATTCTACTATCATCCAATATGCAGATGACTCCACGCTAATCTATTCTTCCTCCTCTCCACAGGCACTATTACAATAAACACAGTCATCCTTTCTCTCTGTTGAAAGATGGCTCTCTGAATCACAACTTATATTAAATCCCAATAAAACTCAGCTTCTTATATTTCATCCCACAAAACATTCTACTCATAACATTACATTTAACATCACCTCCAGTAATAATACAGTCATATCAACTGTCAATCAAACCAAACTGCTAGGTGTTGTAATTGACAGCAACATGAAATTTGATATACACATATCAAATACCATAAAGAAAGAAAACAAAAAACTTGCCATGCTTTACAGAAGCAGTGTTCCTAACTTCCTCCATCAGTCACTATTGCACGCACCCATCTCATCTCCACTCTTTTGTATGCATCACCCATCTTCACCAACCTTAGAACATCTGACTTTTCCAAAATGCAAGCATGTTATAATAAAACCAGCACCCCTCATAGATGGCACCACTGCACTCCCCTCAAACACTCACTTGCTGGAATGTCCCTAACTCATTCTTTAGAATCAGCTTATTCTTACCCACAAACTAATTCACTGTCCTGAAAAAAACCCCACTTCTACAAAACATAATACAGCCAAGTACCAAAACTAGAGTCCTACGTTGCAATCAAAAGATCCTATTAAATGTGACCAAAGCCAATAATTCCGCAGGTATATCCCTATATAGCAACACTACTGACAAACATTGGAACAACCTTCCCCCAAACATCTCAGCTACGATCTCTATTGCCTCCTTCAAAAAAGCCTTAAAATCCCACCTACAACAATTATGGCTCCATAACTGTGACAACCATGACTAATCTCTTATACAACCTACTGCTCTATCATTAATCCCCTCTCTGTTTGCACTTTGTTATTCCCACTTTTGTATCCCATCCTTTCTCTATCCAAATCTTACTAACCCCTCATACCACCCTTCTTCTCCAACTAGTATTACATCCTTAGCCTTATAATCCACCTTCTGCTGCCTGTGTTTACATCTATTACTTCCTACTGCTGTCTTCCATTGCCTTCTCTCTCATCACATTATACTCCCTCTCTCTCATTACTCTACTCCCCACTAATGTACCCACTCTATCTCTCCTTTAATCTTATTAACCACTCACACTTCTTTTTATATTAACCTCTATTATAGCCTTAGCTTTGAGGCCCTGCAAAATTAGAACACATATATAAATGGTTTCAAGTCAGAATGTTTGTACCTTATGTAATTTTATTATTTATTTAACATTTGTTTACCTGGAAAGTCTGACTTGGAACAAAGCCAATTTTCAGCAGAGTCCCAGGAAGAAACACTCCATACACGTCTTTGTAATGTGGGAGGAAACTGGAGAACCTGGAGAAAACCCACATGAACACAGGGTGGACATGCAGACTCCACACAGAAGGCACCCCAGCCAAGAATCGAACTAGAGAACCTCTTGCTGTAAGGTGACAACGCTACCCCTGCACCATTATATCTAACTGTTGCATTTCTTACATTGTTAATGACTATCTAGCTACTGCATTGTTAATGACTATCAAGTTACTGTGTACTGTTACCATGTATTTTAAAATTACTGATGTAAACAAAATTGACAGCTGTATCGTTTTCACTTGTATTAGGAATTTTTCTCCCCTGGCCCCCACTGAAAAAGGACCCATGTCCAGTCGAACTTTCCCAGTAAACAAATGTAAAATAAATAAATAATAAATAAATAGTGTTTGGTGATAGTATTTCAAATGCTTTAATTAATATAAATACACAAAGAGACACATCAAGGTAGAATATAATTATTTGGATATTACTCTGACTGTGCTGTGATTAGTTTCACACTTATATTCAATATCTTGTATCTTTATATTTTCTCAATGTTATGCATGAATATTCTTCATTATGGTTTAAAATATAGTTATCCATTGGCAATATTAGTATTCAGCTGAGGAATGTCGTAATTTAATCATTTGTGTATCTGGGGTAGTGGTGACGGATCCAGAACAGATATGGATTGGGGAGCTATTGTCAACTGAACATCGTCTACCTGTTACTCCGTTTTGTGCATTCTAGGTTAAAGGAAAATGTAACCCTCCTTTTCTCTTGATGCTGAAAGGTACAGAAATAGTAAATGTATTCCACAAATTCAGCTATGAACAAAATCTGTGGAGAATTAAGAACTTAAAGTCTGGCCCAACATGGAGGAAAGGAAAAGAAAATGTAGTGCAGTATGAGAAAAGGGGATACACGTACCCCAGGTGTAATGGAACGTCACATCATTTCCTCTTTTGTTCAGAAATGGAATTAAGCCGAACACTGTGTTTTACAAAATCAGTAAACAGGAAGCTTATTGCATTAATGACATTATGAACAGAAATATTGATAGATGCTGTAAAGAATTAACAAAACAAAGCAGAAAATTAAAGGGAAACATAGAATTCACGGGGAAAATAGGGTCCTAGATAGGCATAACACAACTCAATATTTCTGCATATATTCAATCCACAATACACACCTATAGTCAGTGCTCACCAAAGTAATTGTTTGAGCCTATGAGCTCAAACTCTTAGCAAACCAGAAGTTTGTAAGTTGTGGCCGCAAAGTCACACCACACAACAGTTGCTGTTTATATACTACTGTAGACCCAAAGTCATTTTAGAATGTGGAATTAAAGTAATTGCATACTTTGTGAGCTGTGAATCTATTATTCTGTATTTCAAGCCAGCTCAAAATTCCATGTAGTCCTGGTCTATGCTCTTTCCTAGTCAATGTCCCACTTCACAATATCAGGCAGTTCAAGTCTTTCTGGGTACCTCTTAACACATTCATTCACCATGTCCTCAGCTGCTGCATTTCTGTCACTGTGCATACAGCCTCTCTTCAGTCATAGTTAAATGCATGCATGTCTTGATAAGTCTTAGGTCTGCTGACTGCTCTGTCACATTTACAGCTTGTGACAGGGAATGTCCCATAGATCTTTACAACTGTACTTATGCTTGGAAATAGACATGGGTCGCAGTTTTTTAAGGAATCAGTAATGGTGTCTGGAAGCACATTAGAATGCTTCCACTTAATGTGCCAAGTGTGCAGTTCTGCTTGAAAACCATCAGGCTGGGACAGGTCATCCTAGAAGAAGCTCAGGTCCAATGTTCAAATATCAAAGTTATGCTGCTCCTGCATCATTTTTGGGGGGAAGAGCTGTAGGGCAAGTGTAGCTCAGTGATGCAGCAGGGAAAACCTGTAATCAATTTCTGAAATTAGGTGATCAACAAAAGGAATGGTCACAGCCTATAGAAATACTCTTCAGGATTCTCTACTACCACATTACCTCTGTGTGTCTGCCTTGCTCTTGTTCTGGGTTTACTTGGCAGGACTTCTGCTTTTGATGTAATTGTCATGGCTTCCTGGTACCATATGGAATGATGTTCTTCAATATTCTCTTGAATATCTTTCAGGCAGTTTGTGAGAAGTTAACATAATTCATAGCCTTTACCACATCCAGGCTGATCCCTGCAGTGAAGTACTCAAAGCTTGCAAATAATAAAGATATTTTGTGTGATAACAAGACATGCAATGAATTCAAACCTTGTGGTATTCTTTACCATACAATTTGCTTGAGCAATATCTTCACATCGACTAGACTGCTGAGCAAATTGTTCTAAAGCACAAACAAATTCTTGGTGCAAGGAAATAAAGACTAAAAAAGACATCATGTCATCTGGTGTGGCAAAAACTCCGCAGTTTAACTTTGCTGATATCACACTGTATAATTTCTTCTTTTAGTATAGTTTCTGTCTTTGGAGAGTATTTGAAGAATCACACAGTCTCATCTACTGCTCCCATCATATTGCAAATCAGCTGATTCTCATAGGCTGCTACAATGTATCTGTTCAGTTGATGGGATCCACACCAAAAACCACAAGGCTTTTGGTTACTGTGCTTTAGTCCTTGGTCCTGCACCCTTGTGTTTCCTACTCATATTGCCAGCCTGATCAGAACACTGACTCCTCATTCTACATGGATCCAGGTTTACCTTTTCAAGCCGAAGCACGATTTCTCTGCAAATTCTCTCACCTGCAATGTCATTGCTGATACCAATGTATGTAACAAAATCTCCGTGCATGATTGAAGTTCTCAGCCAGAAAACTGAGAGCATAAACCAGCAGCTCCGTGTTGCTGACATCATGGACTTCATCCGCCATTACACAGTACTACCCACCATTACACAGTACCACCCACCAGCCTTGCTGTCTGCAGTAATTTCCTTTTGAATCATGTGCCCAATGACAGAAATCATTTCATTTTGGATAGTCTTGAATCTGTAAGCAGCATTTTTATTTGCAGAATCAAAGCTTTGTCTTAGTATGTCATCTCCGTTATCAAGGTGGAAAGCTTGAAAGTTCCCACATTTTGCTGTATTTTCATTCATGTCTGGGAAGGATTTGAGTCCCACATAAAACTATGTGTTTTGCGATAGAACTTAGAACTTCTTTCTTCTAGTCTTATATTGCACTTAACCACAATACTTTCATCTCCATGTAGCATAACTCTTGAAATTGTCAGCTCTGATAGCACAGGAAGCATGGATGTCATGGCCTGCTCCACCATCCTTAGGACTGGTACTATGCAGTTTATTAAAAAAGTGTGCATCAAAAGCAAGTGTTGCTTTTCTCCAGTTCTTGTATCCAGTTGTTGCAAGTGCACCTCTTTTTTCTGTTTGTAGTAGCTGTGTCAAACAGCATGCAAGGCAAGCAGAATGCTGCATCTAGTGAGGCACTGTATACCAGTCCAGGGTAAGTTGCAGTCCATGATGACTGAAAGTAATGTTTCTCTTTACCAAACATGGTTGCCAGCAACTTTTCACAGTTCCTGATGGACTAGTCAGGTGTCAGCAACTTAAGTTTTTCTTTATCTGTCACCTTGCTACTTAAAAACTTTCAGTGTCATACTGATAAATCCTAGGTGTATATGTAGAGACAAGGACCCTGAATGATGACTGTTCCGGTTGTGGGCTTTCTGTTGCATCATTGTCACTGCACATCAGTAGCTGTAGACTGCTTCTTTTTGCAAACCCTCTTGACTTGCTTCTGTGAAACATTTGACAGAATCAAAACATCAAAGTTATGTAGAATGCATACACTCATTTTTTATGTGCAACATTACCCCCTTAAAGTCATTATATTCCTCTTTAGCCTGTAGGCAGTTGTGTAAAGCATCTCAGAAAAGGGTTGCATCAGATGAATTCACCGTAGTATTCAAGACCCAGAAGCATTAGTACGCTAAGCTGCACCACCACTGAGTTAATGTACACTTTGTTGCATAACATTTATGACTTAAAATTTCAGTCTGCTGTTATAAATGCATACTAAGTTTATTACCTCGACATTTGATCTACAAATACAAAGTCCGCAATTACCTCAGACATTTATACTATGTGATTCACTGTCCATCATTTGTTTATATGGTTGTTGTTGCCTATACTGGTTACAGCTTACAGATGTGACAGAACTATAAGTATCTTTTCAGAACTTTCCCTGATGGCTGGAAGTACTACATGATCTTGGTACTTGTAATCTTTGATGAATTTGCTGTTTTCTTATGAGGCAAATAGTAGTCCAGTATTGCAGTTGTTAATGAATTCCAATAATGTGCACACAGAAACAGGCAGAAAGATTGTTCACCACCCTTTTGCTCTTCACTTATAACCTTCCTCTTCACCCTCCATAGTGTTCTGCCTAGGACATTTTGTCATTCAAATGTGTTCTCGACAGTCATGATGATAGTTTTATTTACTTATTTTTGATGTGTAATACACATTCAAGAGGAAAGACATGATACATTAGCAAAATGTGGGAACTTTCAAGCTCTGCAAGAGTTTCATTTTGACAGTAGTGAGGAACCACAACTTATAATTCCAAGGCCATTTCATTGTTGTTCTCCTGTAGTCATTCTCCTGCTTCATTCCACGTTAGTAAATCATCTTGTGCTACAGACATCCAAACAGAAATCTGTAATTATTCCCTTCCCCTGCTGTCCTTTGCACTGACTATATTGGCATCTACAGATGACCTTATTAAAAACGTCAACCTCCACATGACAGTATAACATTCTTTCTGCCTTCTATGCATGTACCTGCTTCATAAGCTCCATATCAAAAGAATATTAAAAGCACCAAACAGGCAGCAGCAAATAGCATCCATTAGTTGCTGTACAGCAGATAGATTCATTGTTATACAGACACACACACACACACACACACACACACACACACACACACACACACACACACACACACACACACACACACACACACACACACTGTCAAATATCACAGAAATTGGATTATAACCAGCAAAGCACTGAAATGTAAAAAGCAGGCATTTTAACCATTACATCCGAGTGACACCTCACAGTACATTTGCAGTTAACCCCTACTGACGCCTCTAGGCATCAAATATTGCTTGTTCATATTTCTATCTATAATTCCAAAACCATGCTATGTACAAAGTTTTAAAATATTTCATCTTAAAGCTTACACTATGGCAAACTCAACTGCATTAATATTTGACCTCTGTCTAGTACAGGTAAATAGATATTAACTGTTATTTTTATGATTTTAATTTATATAGATATAATTTTCACATTTTTATAAATATTTCAACAACCAAGTAACACAGACAGAACTCCTTAGCTTCATGTGAAAGCTCTCAGCTAGATGAATTAAATGCTGCTGACAGTATGTGTGCAACTTGAGTAGTTGCTGAGCTATTGTTAAGTTGTTTACAAAATATTACAAATGTCACAGTTACTGTTTTTACTGTGACTTAAAAATCTGTTTAAGACTTAAACCTTAAAGAATACTACCACTATAAAAATAGTTTATGCTGAATAGTTTGCCCTTTATATTTCTTTCATAATCCTTATAGTTCCAGTGATATGAATATTTGTTTGAAATGTGAGAACATAATTTGATTCTGTGAAAAGGCCCATTGGAAGTTATAGTGCAAACTTCCTGAGCTCCATTGGAGTGAATGAGTTAACTACATATATAATTCCAAACATCAAAACGATAAAGACAACAAAACAAAGTGTACACAAATGTCAAAAGATTAAAGACCAAAAAAAAAAAAAAAGCAAGTGTCCTCACAAGAGACTTTACCTCCCAGACCTCCATGCTATACATACTAAGACCCCGGTTACAGAGATGCTAGGTAGTGGACAACACTATAATCTGTATAGTTTGCATTTATCAGTCCATTTCAAAAGAAAGTCATTGCGGACCTAACTGTCCTGAACCTCCTGTTTCTCTGCAACTCCAATATCTTCACCAATCACCAATAGTAAAACCAAGGAAGTAAACTTTTCCAACAGATAAATAAAACATAATGGAGGAATAGTTTCATAATACAGCACCTCCCAGCTCCCCCTGCATGTTAATCATTGCAACTCACTATATCCCTGTAAATATAAACTAGATGGCTTAGGTATCCACACACCTACTTCTGGATAGATTGGTATATCCTCCTGAAAAAGAGAAGTGCCGCATGAAGGAAGACACTGACAAGTTGTGAATTGTAATATTTTCATTTGCATTTGCACAAGCTTAAACAATGTTATAGTAAAATAGCTAGACTTGCAGTAAACTATAACATTACTGCCCAGCCCACAGATAATTAAATTGGTTAGAAATACCACACCAAGTAGCTCTTTCTCAGCTAACTACAATACACATACGTCTCTATAAGGCAGAAAATTACCCAGCCTTTAACAACTTAATACAGCACTACTCCCCAATATTATTTTACACTCGAGGAAAACTCACTATAACCAATAATCTAATACTGCAGGTTTTCTCTCTACTTCAACAGTGTAGCTAAGCTATAAAAAACACATCCCAGTATCCACAAAATCTATTCAGAGTGCAACTAAAACTTCACCTATGAAAACTATGGATTTGCTCTTGTATATCTCCAGGATAAATGCCACTGTTATCTTCAGCTTACCATATCATCAAACCATGTGTCTTCATTCAGAATCCTATGCCCTACAACCAGTATTCACCTCTACATGAATAGTTTTACTACATCCTCTCAACCGTATACATAGCTCTGTGACACTGCTTACGCCTCTTACCTTATGGTAATCATAAATATATATATATATATATATATATATATATATATATATCTATACATATATATATATATATATATATATATATATATATATATATATATATATATATGGTTCCACTTCACAATATCGAATTAATGAAAACTGGAACTTCATATGGTCGAGACCATATGATCGAGTTTTCAGTAACTCGAAATTAGGAAGTGAAATAAAAAAAAAAACATCATTTCACAGGGGGCCAAGCCTTCCTGCACCCTCTCTACTTAAATATAACATCTCCGTGATCGCACTATAGCAAGGAAATGGGAGATCTCCCGTTCTGCGCTTCTGCATACAGCGATGTGTTTGTTTTTTTTTGTTTTTTTTTTATTACACTTCATAATTTCAAGTTACTGAAAACTCGATCATATGGTCTCGACCATATGAAGTTCAAGTTTTCAGTAATTCGACATTGTGAAGTAGAACCATATATATATTTATACCCTACCACTTAACTACAATTTTCTGCCCTAGCTAGTTCATTCCCTCACTACCTCTTCTTTGAATTTCTAAGCGCTAATCACAAATTATTAATTAACTGCAAAATCAGCTTGGTTGGAGGAGTTTGATAAGATAGTAGTTGCATAGCTTGATTTGGTACTGTTTGCACAATCTGGTGCGTGGTACCCAGCTATCTGGGAAATAGTATCCACATGAGCACCTGTGAACTCCAGGATTTGTGCTTGGGAGATCTGTGACTTCTTGTAATTTTATTTATTTATTTATTTATTTAATTTGTCTTTGTTTACTGGGAAAGTCTGACAGGGTAATAGTCATTTTCAGCAGAGGCCCGGGGACAAAAGCACCATTGGCTTACACTGCATTATACTAAATTCCAGTCAAACACAGAGTTGTTACATTTCTATTTACATGTATACACAAACAGTAGTTACATTTATACATATACATTCTAAGATTTTACAAAAGGTGGAAGTTGCTAAAGATAAAGCACATGTGCAACTTAGTGGATTGCATAGGCAGCAGTTAAGAATCAAAATTGTTTTGTCATTTCAATAAGAGGTTGAGAATATTATATTTAAGGATAATATTTGGCTAGTATTGTACAGTGAAAAAGTTTTAACCCTGTGATGAGCATATTGACACAAATGACCCCTTATGGTACTTCAAGTGTTTCGGCTACATGGCTTCTGAATGCCCACGACGTTTTACTTTTTAAGTCTTTATGGATACATTCTGGCTAATAAAGTCAAACCCCACTAGTTGTGGACATGCATGTTTTAGCCACCTTATTGATCTGAGCAGATACCCATAACTTATTACGGCAACCAGACCTTTGTTTGAGTCTGGTTTCTTTAACTAAAAAACGTATGATCTAATAACAGGCAATATTAAAAAGTGCAAGAAATTACTAATAAAACAAAATAGCACTAAGCTTGCTAATCTAGGATGTGTTGCAGTAGAGAAATTAATCACTATTTGTCAGTTATTATTTATATTTTCATATTTCTGTTTATATTTACATAACTGAGAGCCCTACATGTTATTAAGGAGTATAGCGTGATATGCCATGGGATACAGGTTAATTCATTGTCAGTGTCCATTTACATCACATTATACTTGGTATATTACCAGTTGTTTGTTAGTAGTTATGAAAATAAACAATATTTCCATATGTACTTTATATTTCAGAAACCAAGTGACTTACAAACTGTTGCATGACATCAGGTGAAACTTTAGATTTTGTTTAAGAAAACCATCTTTGAAATTTGAACTGTAAGGTGCACATCTTGAGAGAAAATCATTATTTATATTTCTAAATTATACAATTAAGCATAGGTTTTCGTATTTCTGTATCTCAATAAGCAAGCACTTAGAGAGGAATGTATTGTTGTCATGTGAAATCTTATGTCTAGTTAACAAAAATGCTCTAACAATATATATCTAGGTTGTACAGTTTCCAAGATATGAGAATTTGTTTGACAAAGTTTAGTAAAAATATAATTTGGGGTTTGTGTGCATTAAGAATATAAATGCACTATTTTTACTGTTAAAGAATACATCTTACTGATAGCATTGTTATTTTTGTGTAGTTCTAGTAACTTTCACAACTCTTCACAATATACTTAAGTTTCTTTTTTCAGAGAATGGTCAGGAATGCAATAAGCTGTAAGTTATGAACACTTAACTATCCTAATGAGTTAACACACTCTTTTAAAACTAGCACAAAATTTGATCGGAAATCACTGATTTGAAATAATTTCATAACTGGACCAAGGTCAGCCTTGTGTCACAGATTGTGCTTATAAATGTCACTCTATTATTACTCACTGAGGTTCTAGATAAAAAAAAGGCATTCCCCTTAGCCCAGTTCTCACTTTCTCAGCGATTTACCAGCAAGTTGACAGTTTACTTCAGTTTTTCAAACATGACCAGGCATCTCAGCTCTGACGAGGAATGACTGTGTTCACAAGCCATGTTTAAGGTTAAAGAAAAGAAAAACACAGCAGCAGACATTCTACTGCCAAAAGCAGTACCAGCAAAAGCATAGCTTTTGGAGGTAGAACATTTGCTGCAGATTATTTTTTTTATATATACTGTGAAGTGCAAAACAAGGTTTTCCACACCCCCTCAAGAACAAAATGTTTGTTTTTTAACATGGAAACCTACATATGAAGTGGTTAACTGCACACCAGTTACACCATCGCCCTACAAGATGTTCCTGTACTGTTTTTAATTAGTTTCTGTACTTTTAAGCTGCATGTTGCAGTATGGTTTCACTTCTAAGCACATTAATGCTTGTATATTCCTCTTGTGTCTGCTGTCAGAAACCCCAGTCACTACAACAATAATTTAAAATATTCTGTTGACTTGTCCCTTTACTGATAATGAACTGCAAGGTGAATTTTTCAGTTTACCTTTATATGTGCGTAGTGCACATATGTGAAAATGGATTATGTGAAAGGATGTTTTCCAGTTTTCATATAGACGGAAAAAAAATGCATCGAATGTGCAATGAGCGAATGCCCAGTGACATTCGCTCATTGCAGATTCGGTATTTTGGGTGCGGATTGCACTATAGTGGGGATCAGGAAATTAACCGTTTCCCCACTGTAGTGCAATCTCGGAGTTAGAATATTAAAGTAGGGGGGTGGGGGGTGCAAGGGGGCTTGCCCCTCTGCATTACATTGTGTGTTCGATGTTGGAGTTCAAAACTCAGTGAATCTGCTGTTCGATTTGCTGAGTTTCGAACTTCCATGACATTCGACATCCAGAATTCAGAATTTCGGTTCACCCAATGAGACAATCGACAACATGATTTTCAACATTTCAAAGGTAAACCGAATTTGTCATCTATGTTCTTATCCAGTGAACTCTCTGTTGGTTTCAGGATTGTTTTCTTATGAAGTAGAAGAGCTAACAACAATAACTGGGAGGTGAGTAGTGGTGAGTAATGCTGGCATTGGGCTATGTTATTGTAAACGTCATGGCAGCAGAAGACAAAATCAGTGACAGTGAAAACACTGATGGTTGGGATAGCAGCTGTGAATTTGAGTCACTAGTAAGTTGACCACTGAGGAGGTGACTTTGATCGCTGTGCATAATGAATACAGTAGTTGGCTGAACACTCGGATGCTGCCCTTTATGCCCTATTCCAGCAAGAATCTGGTGAGGGTGATTACACTGGTGTTGAAAGGAGCCTTGTCTGCCATAATCAGTTCCTACCAGTGGAACAGGAATTGAGCTCAGATACTGAAAAGCACTCAAGTGCGGCTTGTGAACACAGTTGAACTGCGAGAATTAATTAATTTCATCACAGTTCAACTGTGATTCGCTGGGCATGAGATTTAAAACAGCAGCAGCAAAATGTTGTACCACCAAAAGCAGTGCAGGAGTTGAGAGACTAGCAGAGCAGATACAATGGGGGAGCTTCAGCTGCCCTAGTCCCCCAGTAAATGCACCACTGGATAGATAACTATCATGCATTGTTTAGATAACATTGTGTTATAAATGAAGAAATATAGAGGAAATAGATGTGAGGTTGCTAGAAAACAAGCTTAAATATTTAACAAAAAAAAGCCTGAGTGGTTGGAGTAGAAACAGAGTCCGGGAGGAGGGTGTGATGATAGGAAATGTGTGCTGCTCAGTGCTTGTATATACTGTGGATTTGTACAACAGTACTGTAACTGTAAGAAACCATGCCTCTCATAATGCATAGACACTGGTTGCCAGTTGTCAATGTGTTTGTGATGAGAGATGAAGTTGTTAACAAAGCTTTGAGGGTCTAGATAATATCCCAGGATACCTTCAAAATAGAATGAAACATGACCTATCACAACAACTACAGTCAAAATTTAATCATGGCCTCCAGACAGGCTCCATGCATGCGAATAGAAAAATGCAACCATCATCTCTTAGCATAAAGTCTGACCATCTACAGACCCTTTTAACTACAGAGCCATAAGTCTGTCTAGTCTCATATACAAAGCCATGGAAAGAATTATCATGGAACTGATTACATATGGTATAGGAAACCTCTTGATACTGGATCTAGCCCAGTTTGATTTAATCAAGAACAGGTTATGTTTACTCAGCCTGGGGGATGTCTTCAAAAGGGTCACAACGACAACAAGGAAGAAGGGTAAAACAGGTACCTAACTTAGTACCTAATAGTGTACCTAACTTAGTAGTGTCAAAAAATGTGATATGAAAATAATTGATCTAAGCAATGAGGTCTCTCCCACATCTCAGGGATAATTCCTAGCAGCATGTCATCAGACAGTTTAAGAGAAAACTAGTAAGGGTAACAGTACGTCAACATATATTGTGAGAGAACATTAAATGCATAAAATAACCAGGAAATATTTAAAATTGAAGTTGTTTGCAAGAGAGTATATATATATATATCTTTTATATTAAGAACTAGTTAGTTTTCAGTTTAGTTTACCAATGCACTACTTTTACAATTATTTATTTATAATTTACTTTCAGGTATCTTCTACAATAGCTCATTGCACAATAATTTAAATGTGTAGATTCATACAGTTTTATAATCTGATTTGTAATGTAGGACATTTGAAAAAATAAACTGTATTACTGAAGCTTATTGTTATTAGGATTTATGTCCTTTAGATGTATATATGCAGTTCTGTCTCATATTTTTAATTCACTCCTTGTACATTTAACTTATGTGGTTAGATTAAGGGAAAAAAACACATGTTCTTTGTAATATATCTAATATGTCAAATAATAAAATATAGATTGTATTATTCTAAAAGATATGTGAAAGAAAACCTACTGTGTATTATTTCAGACTCTCAGTAAGATATTTTAAGTTAAATTAAATGATAATTGACCTCTACACTTAATTATCTTTTACATTTTTAATTATGTGGTATTTACTTAGCACCTCAAGGTTAAAACTTGAAGCAGGAAGGCTTAGTTAAGTTGAAGAAGATGTAGTCAGAGAATTATGTAAGAAAATAAAACAAATGAATAAAGAAAAACTAAAGGATCCTAGAATTGGGCGACGTGAAATGAGCAGGCTAGACAAGAAGAATAGATCTGAGGTTTGGGAGATGCTTAATAAGGCAGCAGCTGTTTGGGTTAGCGACCTTTGAGGTGACAAAATAAGACTAAGAGGTGGTAATGTATTAGCTAGTCAGTGAAGAGAGGATTAACTGGGACCGCAGGAGGTTAATAAACATGAAGGGGTAGGAAAAAATAAGTGACAAAATGGTGAAGAACAAGAAGACATGGGCAAACGCCATTAGAGGAGTACAGGTAATTGATGTGATAACAAGTAAGGTGAAGGGAGAAAGTTTGGCAGTTGGCCTAGAGGATTAAGGAGCTCTTAATGAGATGTTTCCTGTGGTCCAGAGGTTCAAGGTTTGATTCCCTCAACCTCCATTGCCTAACTGTGACACTCTGAGCAAGTCACTTAACCAGGCACCACTTCTGGGCTGAGTCTGAAAATGGTCCTTGGAGATCAGTGCTCTACCCCAGAAAGCAAATACAAATAAAACAATAAATAAAGTAAGAGAGGCAATCACAACGTGGATGGCAAGTACAAGAAAACTATGGTAGAAGAACAGCAACCAGTACAAACAGCAATCATAGACAATGAAGAGGAGCTACAGCCAAAGGTTTCTATGCAAAACTTCAAAGGGAGCAAGAGAGAACTTGGCAGGTTGGGCCCACTAAGCCAGGTACAAGGGTTATATGGTGAAAGAGACAAAAGAGTAGAGATATCTTGCAGGAAGAGTGCAGAAGGTATGGTAAAATGGTAAAATAATTAAATTTAGCATGGAGAGGGAGGCAGGAAGTACAGTAATGAAGCCCGGGGGGGTAACAGTGAAAGGGGCTAGTCGCAGGTAGAAAGGATAGTGACATGGAAGAGCTAATGTCTGATGCTACAGAGGAGACATTTTCTGACTAAAAACTGGATCAGCAAGGAAATTAGGAGTCTTAGCAACACAGAAAAGGTTACAGAGTAGTCAGTCTTGAGCATGAAACATAGGAAGATATGGGAGTATGTGACCACAATGGTCACCATGAGAGAAGAATGGACAATGCATATGTGCATGTAGGTGCCAATAACCTACTGGCAGTGATAGCTAAGGCAGTAGCAGACAGGGCTCGGGAGGCTGCAAAGAGTTGCCATGAAAGAAAGTTGGAGGTAGAACTCCAAAAGTACATATTTACAGAAAAGGCAGTGGATCGTTTGAAAATGGACATGTGGACTTTATTACTGGCATGGACAATGAAAAGGAAATCCACAGAGACATTCCAGATGATATGAAACAGCTGAAGAAAGGATAAGGGAGAATGTGAACTGGAAAGAAATAAAAATATTAAATGCACGTAAAAGGCAGAGCAGATAAGCTTATTGTTTCTTTCTGCCTTTAAACAAATGTAATATAATGATGTCCATGGCACAGGATTAAATGTCATATGTCAATAAGCATACGGAATATTCTGTCTGTCAATACATTTTGTTTATTTATTTGTTTATTGCTGTGTAATGTCTCATGCTTTATGGATTATGGCTTTCAAGCAAAGTAATCTCTTTTAGGTATCACAATGCCATTGTTAATCCACTATGAAAACCCAAAGTATAACCACTTGACAGCAATCCAAATTCACTGAAAAACAAAACCACAAATACTCCAAGTGGCACTCGTTAAAAGTCCGTCTTGTAGTGCGGCCTTACAGTGTATCTATGAACTCAATGGTTTTGAAGTTGTAAGGGAAAAGAAAAACAATTTGAAAGGATGAAAAAATGTCTCACACAACTGCAATCTCATAGTTGATTTGTTAGGCATAAAAATATTCTGGTACCTGTAGATTCAAAGGACTGGGCTCAGGCAGATTGCATTTGTGCAATTAGCATTCACTGAAGAGTAGCGCTCCACCTTTATTCATGTGAAAACATCACCTTATTTAATCAGTCCTGTTGTGATCAGAACAATGATTTAAATGATTTAACCATAATTCAAAGTAGAAAGGATGATGATACAAGGGGGAAGCTTAAGAAATAAGGAGAGATTGGCATTTTGGATGTAGACTATTAAGGAGAACAACAAAAAACATACAGATATTATATTCATAAAATAGTCGGGAGTATTCTAAGAACTAAACCAGCACGAGAATGGAGAAAAGTGATTCTGCCAATAGAGATGACTGTGGCTAGAGATACAGATAATAGGCAAGAGGGGGCTGGAGTTTACTGGAGGAAACTGGCAAATGAACCAAGGTATTGGGAGCAAATAACTAGAAAGGGAAAGGTAATAGAATGGGGAGAGGCCAAGAATTTATTTGGACTGCAGGTTAGAGACTGCCTTCCCTATCAAGGATTGATATCAGAGTATAGGCAAAGAGAAAGAAATAGGGGCACCTGAATGAAAGACCAGCACTGGTAGAGTTTTTCATAGAATCTAGAACAGAAGCTGCCATTAAAAGAGGAATAATTAGTAAAGCATATAAAATACTGCATGATAATTATAAGAATCAATCAGAGGAGCTTAGAAAGGATCGAGAAGAGAGATTGGATAAGCAATTCACAAAGAGACAATGGGAGGATTTATGTGTATCTCTCAAATATGCAACAAAGTCTAAAAGATTTAGGATCTTTGCCTGGAAGTGTTTACATTGGTATTTTATACCCCAAGTAGATTCCAAAGAATTTTCCCTCAAGTGGATAGCAAGTGCTGGAGGTATGACGGGCAGGAAAGAGGTGTCTGGGAACATATTTTGTGGGAGTATAATGAGCTGGCAGACTTTAGGGATTCCCTGCAGACCACTCTGTCAGAGATGCTGGTTGAGCAGATTGGATTAACTTGGGAGATGATTTTTTTTTGAGCTATGATACAGAATTGTAATTGCCTAGACATGGTAAGGCCTTGCTGTCTCTAGTTATGTTGGCTGCCTAAAAAGCAATTACTAGAAAATGGAAATCAAAGTCTAAACCAACTTTATTAGAAGTAGTGAATATAGTAACAGAGACAAAACAACTGGAATTGGGATCTTTAGAAAAGGAAGGAAGCAAACTATATAGGAAAAAATGGGAATTGTGGGAACAATATATACAGAGCAGGAATGAGGCTTAAGAAGCAGGATTTGAATGAGCCATATAATGCTTAACTGACAATGACTGGCTAGATTATAAGTGATGTATAATGTTTGCAACTATAGTTGTTTCAGTGTTGCCTGTGATGTATACTGTGCAACTAAAGTGGTGTCATGTTGTTTGTTTTTCATTTGTATAAATGTAAGATTACCTATGTTATGTGTGAAAATTTAATAAAGATGTTTGTTGGAAAAAAATGTTTAAAATGACTTCTCATAGTAAACTATTAGGAGTGATAGTGGATGAGGATCTTAAATTCAACCTACATGTACAAAATTGCATAAGAAAAACTAATCAAAAACTAGGAATGTTTTACAAAGCTAAAAACTTTCTCACTGGGAATGCTTTACAAAGCTAAAAACTTTCTCACCGACACTTGCCACTACTTATCTCTTCCCCTCACTTCTTTATGATGCTCCCATTCTTACTACCTCCAGGCTTCACAAAAATTAAAATGAACAATGCTATAACAATGTTGCTAAATTTGCAGCAAATACCCCTTTCAGAGCCCACCACTCTATAGGACTAAAAAGCCTAAAACTGGTTAGAACTGTCTCAACAATTAACATATACACAGCTTCTTACCACCTATAAAATTATCCAGCATCCATCTGCCTGTCCAACACTAAAAACCATTCTACACAATTATGCTCCCACTCGGTCATTGCGAACCAGTGACCAAAAACTCCTGTTTGTCTACAAACCTAACAGATTTGCTGAGCATTGTCTGTACTTGTACAAAGATGCTAAGGCCTGGAATGCCTTACCTGCATCCATTAGGTCAATACCCTCCCTTCCATCTGTCAAAACCACTCTGAAAGACTACCTAGCTAAAATCTGGCTCTGTTCTTGCTCAAAACCAGGATAAAATATATCCCTACATGTGAACAAGTACCTTTCATTCCTTACACCTCCTTACTCTCCCTTATTCACTTACATCCTTACTTCTATCAAATACTCTTCCCTGACTTTCTCTTTAAATATACCTTCATAGGTTCATAGGTTCATAGGTTGGTACTAGGCTATCGGCCCTAGGGCCTATACAAGCCTAGCCATAACAATTCCTTGGCCATTTCTTCCCACAATATTTACTCCCCTAGACCCCTGTCTAGCAGGGCGACTGATGTGATCCCCGGGGTGAATTTCCTATCTCCCATCCAATATTCAAGGTTCCTTTTGAAGAGGGCCAAAGAGGCGCTCTGCTTGACATGTATGGGCAGTCTATTCCAGAGTCTGGGGAGTCTCTGGGTCAGGAACCTATCCCTCCAGCATGTTTTGTTCTTTGTGATGACAAGGTTTAGATCCCTGGAGCATGTGTCTCTGAGGGATTGGGATTTCTTTAAGTGTAGCATGTCCAACAGCTCTGGGTTTGACATGGCCTTGTTTGTTAAGCAGAAATCACCTCTGAGTAAACAATATGCGACAAAGTATAGGTGGAGTTTTTTTAGATTGTCAGCATAAGGCATCTGCTTTAGGCCTGTGATTCTTTTAGTGAGGTATTTCTGTGGACTTTCCAGTTGCTGCAGATGTCTTGAGAGGTGCATACCAAACGGGGCGTTGTATTCTATAATGGGTCTAATGAGGGATGAGTACAGTGGGACAATGACCTCCTTTTTTCTGGATGAAAAGCCCTTAGTGATGAGATGTGCCACATAGAAGGATTTCCTGACTGTTGTGGCGATGTGGTTACTGAAGGTGAGACCACTGTCTACCTGTGTCCATAAGTCTCTCATCACATTTTCAGTGTTTAGTGTACTGCCACCTATGTGGTAATTCACGGGTGCATGTTTTTTCCCAAAGGGGATAACTATACATTTATTGGCATTGAGCTTGAGCCCATGGCTCTGGCACCAAGCATCTGTTTCTGTAAGGCCCTTTTGTAGAATAGCCACATCATTTGGGGATTCAATAATGGCTCCCAGTTTGCAGTCATCTGCGAACTTTGTTAGCCAGAGTCTCTTAGTATTGGCCTGTACTTCAGAGGAGTAGATGCCAAACAAGAGCGGTCCCAGGATTGAATCCTGAGGTACTCCACTTGTCACTTGTCTGGAGTTGGATTTGGAGTCGGCCACTTTTACAGTGTGGGTTCTGTCAGTAAGCCAGTTGGCAACCCATCAATTGACATAGGGATTAATGCCCAGCTTAGTAAATTTATCTATGATTCCAGAGTGGGGGATGGTGTCGAAGGCCTTGGCGAGGTCCAGATAGGCTGTGTAGACCACCTTACCCTTGCCCATGGCTCTGGAGACTGATTCAATCCTTCAATCAGGTTCAGGAGACAAGATCGGCCCTTCACAAACCCAAAACTGCATGGGGTCCAGTGTTTGAAGGTTGCCAATGTCTTTGTTTATAAGTTCCATGATAATACGTTCCATGGCCTTGCAGATCAGGCTCATCAGACTGATGGGGCGGTACCTCCCGGGATCTAAGGTGGATCACCCCTTGTGGAGTGGGATAACTGTAGCTGTGCGCCACTCAGTGGGCACAAAGCCTGAGGTGAGGCTATGATTAAACATGACACTTACATGAGGTGCCAGTTAATTTTGTAGTTCATGTAGTACACAGCCTGTGATGTCGTCTGGTCCCATGGATGCTGTATTCTTAGTTTTGGAGAGTGCGATTTTTACTTGTGTGGCCATTATTACTGAAATTTGGCAATCTTTCGATATTGAGATGGGTCCTTTAGGGGGTGAGAGGGGGGTGAAGTTTGCACTGAATCTATCTGCCAGGATATTGGCAATATCCTTGGGATCAGTATATTTAATGCCTTAAGTCTGTTTTTGGTGTATTTTATTTTGCAATTCCTGTTTGTATTAGACTACCCTGTCTTTAATTTCTCTACAAACTGTTTAAAATTTCTCTAAATATTAAATGACTGTCATATAATTTGTTTTGATTTTTAATTTTTTTTTATATTATGTCTAATTTTTTATAATTATTTAAATTGCAGATGATTTGTTTTATTTTTGAAGATTGTAAAATTATTGTTCTTAAAATGTTTTGTAATAATTTGGAGCTTTTCTCCCTGGGCCTCCACAAAAAAATTGGCTTTTACCTGGTCAGACTTTCATGGTAATCAAATGTCAAGAAGTAACTAAACAAATGTGTAGGGTATCTTTAACTAGTGAATGTAGTAATATGATGCAAATGCGAAACCACATACTTTAGCAGTCTGTTTTAGCATCTCTACTTTTAATGTATATATCAATGATGCCAGTTTCATAAGTGCAGTATAACATACTGAAATATTATGCCACTTTTGCAGAGTGACGGGATGAAGCCCTAGCCACAGCCTAGATGAGCTAGCTTTGATTAACGGCTTGGTTGACTGACAGACCAGCAGAGAGGGATGGTTGTGTCCATCCTGAGGGGAGGATGCTCGTTGGTGACGGTCCCTAAAGGGAAGTGTGGTCCAAACAGGAACGCTGCTCTTGCTTGCAACAAGTGACAGTGGGGTGCAGGGAATGGAAAAAGTGGATAGGTAGATAAAGCAAAAAACCCTTACCAGATTGAAGCGCAGACAGCCGAGCCCCCAGAATGCCCTTAACATTCACTATTGGACCCAACAACACTGGAGCAAATCCTGGGGGTTAGGAGGATGTTGGCAAACCTATCGTGGACGTGGGTCACTGGGGCTGGGCTGGTATAAATGCAAGGATTACAAAATTAAAAAAAAGATACTTAAATTTTAAAATTGTCATATATATTTAAAGTTAAAAACTTTCAGTCAGCTACCTGCCTGGTGAAAGTGCAGTACCATGTATGAATATATTTATGCAGCTATGAGAACTAGAGCAGTCTACAGCTACATAATATAGTACTGGAAAAATAATTTCTTAAAAGAAGTGTGTCATTACCAGGATCTAAGACTTTTGGTAGATGCATATAGTATCCACACTAAACTGATGGAATTATTTAAACTTTTCACCAAAAAATGTAACTGTAGTATTCCTTATCAGCATCACTTGGGTTAGACCAAAGGTGGGACATGAAGGTTAGCATATGGTATTCAAAAGAGGGAAAAATATAAATATACTTGAAAAATGTAAAGCAGGTTCATTAATACTATCTTTGAATTAACAGACTACACTAATCATAGACAGAAGATAAATATGTCCTAGTGAAGCCTGCATCTTTGCACCAAGAACAAGTCTCATACTGTTTTGCTGTATGTGAACGTCAACAGTCTTATACTCACACACATAAACAAAATGCATTAATTTGCTTTGAATATGCAATGGAATTGGTGTTGAACAGACCATGGAAATATGGGACTCATTGCCTTGTTATATCCCACTTGCAAAGCCTGAAAAGCCAGTAGTAGAACAGCCATCCCCTGCTTTAGAGAATGTGTAAATCTGTGACTTGAAAGAAGGGAAGGATGCAAAACTGGACAAAAAACACTGTAAAAAATGTAGCTAGGTCTTTTGTCAGAAGAAGAATTCACAGATGTAGCCAGCTAAAGAAAATTGTTCTTTTCTGTACTCGAGACTGACAAGATCATCCATCTATAGGAGTATAGTATAGTTTCATTCTGCCTTGTAGGTGTTTAATTACCTGCTTTTAACACTTCCCAAGTTTGTTGAAGTTTAACTAGCAAGAAGATTCTATGCTATATATTCCACCTGAACTAAGTATTGCTTTCATTCTGCAACAGTTTCATTGGAATGCTTATGTGTGCTAAGAATGTATGTAATGGTGCTCACTCTAATGAGTAAAAGTCTAAATGACATAGTGAATAGTGGATGTGGGCATGCAGCGCTCTGGGAGGAGCAATTTATGCTTTCTGCATTATAGGAGCAGGCTACATATTCAGCTATTGATCTACCATGCTGACAAGGGAGGAAGTGATTATTTACTACTCTTATCAGTGTATCGTCTTAACTTGGTATATGGGCAGCCTTAGTGAGGCCTTTAGCATAAAACAGCCATGACATCAGTGGTGTTGATCCAAGCTCTTTCCCACTGAGGTTACTCTCCAGGTCAGTGCTGTGTGACACAGAACAATTAATTTTAACATTAGATACTCTCACTCTTCTGAATATTTCACTTGGTATAATGGGAAAAGGTGGTATCCAGAGAATGGCTGTGCAAAAAATGAGGCAATATGCATCCCTTGCTTGGTAAACTTGAGCTTTGTTGTACAAATTGCTTTCCTTCCCAAGATGTCCAGCCCTGTGGCATACAGATATAAACTCTGATTATCACACAGATGTCCAGAGTTCGAACAGTGACTCAAGTGCTGGAAGAGGTTTGTGGGATGAGGAATGAGTAACAGATGCCGGCTTATCTATCCTGGAGGGAAGGAGGATGTGGTTGTTAGATCCAGGTAGAGACTCTCAGGCAATGATGTTGCAGCCATTAACTCATGATGTGAACTTAAATTACCAACCTGGTGAAAGTAGCCTTCATCAGCATGTGGATAAGATCATTCAAATGCAATGGGAAGGCAGACTAAACCCTTGTGATGATGTGAGAATGCATATCAGCCACCAGAGGTGGGTCTAGGGCCTAATTAAAAATGCATTCATCAATCACATCATCACATGTGAGTGAGGGCACAAAACACCTTCATGTATACTTAAATGGCAGCCTCCTCCAATTGGATCCAGCTTCCATATTGGGGATTCCCTGAGACCATTAGGAGGGAAGGCCGATGGTTAGCAGGCATGGATAGAAATGGCACATAAGAAAAAAAAAATCTTTCACAGGATAATAGAAAGTGGCAAAGTGGACCAGATAAACCAACCAAGCTTGGCTTTTTAATCAGGTTGACATAATGTTGTATAACATGGAATATAATGGCTTAAATGACAGATGAAATGGTCCGGGTAGGGATTTACTTAAGCTGCTCCTCTTGTCTACTTTTTGTAGGAAATTCATGCCTCAGGTAACATTTGTAAAGGGTTATAGCTTAAGGGTTTCAACCTGGTTTGGCTTCCTATTGTATGTATTTCTTCTGCTGTCAGCTAGTTCATGTGGATGGCAAAGAATCAGTCTGCATATGTGGAAGGTGCATGGTAACACTGTTAGGCCGAATGGATTGTACAAAGTGTGTGTTTCTTAGTGTCTGTGATCCAGTTATGCATGAGAGTTCCCTTTTAATGTGTGTAGTGTGTAAATTGATTACATTGTCATCCCCAGTTATTATATTCTTGGTGAGAGGGAGGTGGGGATGTGTGGCAAATCTGTATTTTTTTAAGCTGTTGATTGTAAAATATCAAACTAAAGTGGGTTTGGAAGCAAGAGGAATTCAGTGAACCCTGCACAGTGAATGGGGTAAGTAGAGCCATCTAGAGAAATTCACCCCAAAATATATATCTATAACCACTTCTGCATTTTATCAGCCTGAATATTATTTCCTTCTTTCTGTTAAACTGATTCAGAGAATAGATGAGGTCAACATTATTCTTAAATGCATTTTAGCTAACTTGAAGATAGCTTTTAAGCCTCTATCCATTCTATCCAGCTCCAGGGCATGAAATCCATTCCTTACAGAACATGCTTAGAATGAATATAAGTTAAAGGGTTGTTAGTGGAAGAAAGGTAATAATTGTTAGTTGAATGTAGGAAATTTCACATGTGCAGGATCTGGTTGATGACAATGACTCCTTGGCACCACAGAAAGCACTGGCAGAGAGGTGACATGTTTGTATGTTGTCTAGATACTGTACTCTGTGGGGTCTTGATAGACAATTATTTAGAAAATTCCAAGGAGATTTAAGTACAAAGGCTGGCTCACCCATCAGCACTCTAACACACACCTTCATTTGAGGATGCACCTTGAGAAGACCTTGTTAAGCACCAATGGGAAGTTTTATACATCACTTCCAAAAACTACCTGTTATTCCCTAGACCTCTGTGAATCCTGATACCATTGAGATATTTCAGACTTTGTTGGCCTGTGCAGACTTGCTACAGCAGGCAAGCAGTATTTGGAATCCCCCATTTCAGTTAAAGAACTAAAGGCAATAAACAACCATGTTCCTGCAAAAGACGCAGTCCAAGATGGGGTACCCTTTTTTGGCATATAAAGTGAAGTCAACCATTCTTGAAAATTTATTCAAGTTTATGTGTTTATGTAGGGCTATGTAGTCTGAGTGGCGCTATCAGAGTCTACTATTTCTTTGCTTCTGGAACCTGGCAAAAGATCAACATAGGTGTCTTGCTGTTTAACTGTAAACCAAAATTCTTAGCTAAAATGCAAGCTACTAAGACCAGGCTTTATTAGGTGTGGCTACCCCTGCTGTTTAAGGAGCACCAGGGAGGTGGCTCTCATTACATTGGCATGTAGTACCCCATGTGCTGTTCCCAAGAAAAAGTGCAAAGCAGCTATGGACTTTCTTATCTCTAAATGATAAAATGGAACATTTCTGGCATCTTGACTTTTTGCGGCAACTTTGCAAGGATGTCTTTCCTTCATGGCTCATTATTGAACTGATGGTCCTATATTAGTCCCCCTTAACCAGCATAGGATGTAATAAAAAGGGTTCCCTTCCCATTCAGAAGCATGGGCCTGTAATTGTGAGTCCTCCACCTACAAAACTTAAAGGGCAATTGCTCAAAAATAGAGCAAATTTTAATACTTGATGTAATTCAATTTAAGTGTTTTTGCATAAGGGTTTTATCCACTCCTGGACCCCTAACACCGGAGGAGTCCACCACCACTCCTGATACTTATATATCCTAATTCTGAGATTTCTGTATCAAGAATAGAAGTAGGACCTTGAGTGCTGTAACCTTAGACTTAATATATAATCAGTTTCTTTCTCCAAAGATTTCATTGTGCTCCTCAGGTTTTATACAGAAGCACATTGAAGTGACAGTTCTTCTTTTTAAAACAATAAATGTCAATAAACAATGTTGAGCTTTGTCTCTGCAACATTTCAGTTTGATATTACAGTCTTTGCTTATTATATTAAAAGGAAATATTCCTGGTATCAGGTTGGGCTGTGTTACACTCAGTGCATTAGCATATTGAAATAAACTTTTATTCTTTTGTTACTGATTCTTCAGTGCTAATCAGTTATGATGGTACGTTTGGCTCTAGTGTTTAAGGCTCAAGGAGTAAATGCTATTCCCTTGTACGCAACTGTTGCACTGAATATCTTTATAGCTTTTGCTGGCAGAGGCTGACCCCCTTAAGCCATTTCCTCACACAGTAAAGCAGCAATCCCTAGGGATAAGAATAATCGTGTTTCACTGGTTAAGACTGTATTACAACATGAAACTCAATAATGGCAGGAAACCCATTGTTGAACAACCCTTCAGTGGGTGTGGGGTGTTTCTAGCCTTTGCAAGTTGTCATGGAAGTAAAACCAAGGGCATCTTGATAGAATAGGTGATGGCAGTACTGGATTTACAGGTCATGCAGGGTTGAAATGGTGTACTTACCAAAGCCTTGTTATCTGCATAAGCTCCCTCCGGCATGTGCATATTCTAAATGTCCAGTAGTCAGAATTGTTCAATTGTACCAGTAGCTTTACATTGCTTTGATTGTATGCCGAAATTAGACAACTGTATAAATCTGGTACGAACCCCAACATCTCATATGGAGGCCAAAACTAGAAATAACCTGTGGCCATGTGGTAAGGATCAAGGGCAGTACACTGCATAATGTGCATGGACTAAGGGTTAAATCTGGGCATTTCGGACTATGACACAATATATATGCATGCCACTGTGGATTATTTAATACTACCCAAGTATTTCCAGTGGATGCCGAAGATGTTTATCTCATGTTGCTGGTTTGTCATATGAGGTGAGACTATTGTAAAGTGCAACATCTCTGGGATTCTGTTAAATAAGAGGTTGATGTACGACACGGTATTAGATTATCACTGTTTTTAAAGTCCTGTGAGTTAAATATATCACCAAAATCATCCATAAGTATAAAAAAAGTGTCAGTAATTATGATTTATACCTGTCCTCTCATTGTGGAAACACGGAGGCAGGCTAACTACCCTCCAGACACAGCCTATATTGGATTGAGGTTTTGCATAGTGTGAGGGCTGCCTGAGCCCAGTGTATAAACCTAGGTCTCCTGCATCTGTGAGTTGAGCTCATTACAATCATTTGTAATAAAAACTCCTTATTTTCATATCATGACTGGCTGTCAGGTAAAAAGTCCCAAATACTGACTTTTATGTTATAAGGTAAAGTGTAGTCACTCAAGATTGCCTCTGTTTTGACTGTTAATCTGCAATTTTAGCCTTAACTTTTTTAGTGCTTTTACTGCTTTCTCTCTCCTTTTAGAGAGTACAATGGGCAAATTAGCATGGAAGCCACTATATTTACATCCATAGAAAACTTGGGGAAGTGGGGGTGAGGGCTTTTCTTTGGCATGTCAGTGGGTTATTTTTGTGTATTTCAGTTTCACTATGTTAGTGATATTGGTGAAGATTTTCATTATGTGCATTGATGTCTGTCTATCTATCTATCTATCTATCTATCTATCTATCTATCTATCTATCTATCTATCTATCTACCTCTATATGGATCCCTTTCAGAAGCTCGAAGTTTCAAAACTTTGAACTTCAAAAGGCCGAGACCATAACATCAAAGTTTTGAAACTTTGAAAGTTTTAAATGAAGGTTGCCGTATAGCATGGAACAGGATATTTACCATTTTCCTCACTGTAATGTGATCACGAGTTGGTATATTTAATTAGTAGGAGGATAGGAGGTGCAAATGTAAAAATCAGGGTTTTTTTGTTTTTATTTTTTTTTTATTAGGTTTTCGAAGTTTCAAAACTTTGATCTTATGGTCTCACCCGTTTGAAGTCCAAAGTTTTGAAACTTCAAGCTTCCGAAGTAGATATACACACACACAGACACACACACACACACACACGCACACACGCACACATGCACACACACACACACACACACACACACACACACACACACACATATATATATATATATATATATATATATATATATATATATATATATATGGGGAGAATGACTGATTCTATTTCAAATGGAAGCTGGATAACTATGGTCTATTCCATTTGGGAAGGTAGGCATCCTGGACCTTTTCTGCTGTGTGTAATATAAAGTTTTATGTACATGGCTCAGGATGGTAATGGAATCAACATAGCATAGGTTTATTTTTAAATCAGACATCAGATAGCTGTATTGAAAGCTGTTGTACACCAAGAGCTAACTGTCTGTGAAACACTAACGCCTGCATCAGCCACACGAGTACCCAAAATCCTTTTTAACTTTGAGATTAAAGGTCAGTACCAGTTTCTTTCAGGCTCAAACTCAGATTCATACGTAATTCTTAAGTAGGACTGCACAGACATCTATGGGTTCTGGAGTACTATTTCAGAATGTATAGCTTATTTTCCTAAGCTTGACCCCCCCCCCCTTTCCATACTTTGGCTTGGTGAGAAGAGTTTCTACTTTAATCATGGCTACTGAACACTGCTCCAGGCATAAAATAAGACTGAAAAAGGTGTGTGCACACTTGAACACAAGCACTAAGCTCTGGTGATGAAATCTTCACTGCACATATTTGTATGGCTGTAGTGTTCATGCTAGAGTAGCTTAGAATAGTTCTGCGTAGCAAATGTACTAGAAAATATCACCCTATTTTTAAGGAAATTTCTAGACAAAAAAGTGAAGTTTCTTACTTTCAGGGGTATGGCAGCATTCCAAAACATGGCTGAAAAGGCTCAGTTAACCACTCCACATACCTGGTTAGCAAATAAACATATAAAACACTTCTGTAGCATCTGTATGCAGTATAATGTAACAATGTATTTCTTATATTGCTATAAATTATATAGGTATTCTTGTAGTAGCATTAATACATTGCCCTTAAGTTTTACATATCTCAGTCTGTTTCAAAGGCTTAATAATTAATATCCTTTGATGCCATAATATTGTTTATCTGGAGACATGGATTCTTGTCTTGAAGCCCAAAGACCAGCAGCTTGAAACTAGAATGTTTGCATTAACATACAGTTTTTCACCTCCCAAAATAGATGGAAAGGAAGACTCAGATGTGGAGATGAATTAAGTAAAGAAAGGAGAGCTGACTATAGGAAAGAGAATGTGTAAGATACTGAAAATGCCGTGAGGACTGGCTATAGAAGCAAGGGGCTTAAAACAATCACTGGGGATGCAGAAGGAAGATATCGCTGACCAGAAGATGGAAATGGAGATGTAATTCTAGACCAGAACAGAAGATTTTAAGAACTATACACAGACACAGTATAGAAGCAAGGGGCTTAAAACAATCACTGGGGATGCAGAAGGAAGACATCGCTGACTAGAAGATGGAAATGGAGATGTAATTCAAGACCAGAACAGAAGATTTTAAGAACTATACACAGACATGGAACTCTTGAAACTAAAAACTATAAGCATGGAGTAAGGCAGTAGGTGCTCTTCTATAAAGAATGTGGGACTCCTTGAAGACATGGAAGATGGCATAATAAGCAAAACCAGCCTGCAAATTATACCAGAACATAACAGGGACAGAATTAAATTGTATTAGTTTTTTTTTTTTTTTTTTTGAGAATTGAGACGAATGCTTATTATATGATGGTCATACGGAAATGGATGTGGGGAAGGGATAGCAGAAGGAGAGTTGGTAAATGAATATAGTCTGATGTTAGATGGAAGGGGGTACAGGCATACCTCAACTTATTTTCTCAAGATTTCTGGACAAAGCCAAAACTAATGGGGGGACAAAGGACCAGAATCAAGGACAATTTCAAATATTAAACTTAAAGCATTAATAGATCAATGATTTTGTATCAATGTGTATTTTCTGAATAATAATAATTAACGTCTGTCATTATTGATTAACTATAATCCTCAGTGCTCTGTAAGAAGATCAAAAATTGTATAAGGGAGAGAACATTAATACAAGGTAAAATCAGGGACTTTCTGCAAAATCAGGAACAGTTGAGAGGTACGGGTAGAGTAAATAGGATAATTAAGAGGGCTAGTGAAAAAAGCAAACAGCAAACCAAAGACTGAAAATAGAGTATGAATTGACTGGTTGCAATTTGGCAAGAAAGGTTTGCAGAGAAGAATGCAAAAAAATAAAAAAATAAATAAAAAGAGGGTAGTTGGGAAAAGAAAAAGATGGAGGGTAACTGGAAGGGGTAACCAGAATGGAAGTTAAGAGAGTAGAGACTGTATGATGCAGTTGGTAAGAATAGTAGAGAGAAGGGGGGAATTGTAAAGATGATGTACATAATACAGAGGGCAGAGAAAACAGATGCCAGTAATGGAATGGTTAAAAATTACTTGTATTGTTGTAAGAAGAAATAGCCAGAAAAATAGTGGCCTGAAATGTAAAGCAGGTGATGATGAAAATGTGGACAAGGAGGTTAAGGAGATTTAGTTATCAAGAAAGAATAGATGAGCGAAGTGAGAAAGAATACTTGAGTACTAAGAGCAAGCAATGTTACAAAAAAGGACGGGTAAGAAATAAAAGAAAGAAGAGCACTGGGGCAAGAGAGCAACAGAGAAAAAGGAAAGGATATATGCACACATGAAGGTTGAAAAGGTGAGAGACTGTTTGGTCAGGAATACCAAAAATGGAAGTTGTGTAAAATGGTATCAGAAAGTTGAATACGGATAAGGAAAGAGAGTGTATGAGTTTCTGATTACACTTAATAAAGGTGTAGAAGGAAATTCCTACTCCAGTGTATCTCCTACCTCTGGAACAAACTTCCACAGGATGCCAAGAAGAGTACCACCCTTGCCACATTCAAGATAAACCTAAATAATTAGATGAGCAGCCTCAAATTATTCCTTAGTCTATATTGTGTTGCCCTGCTTGAGGATAGAAGGAGCTTTTTAATATAGTGTTTGGGCTACGCTTGTAGTTATAGACTGATGGCCTAGTACTTACCTATGAAGCATCCGATGGATTATAATGCAGTATGACCGGGCATAGTGCTTCCCAAGTGCATGAGAAAGATGATGATGATAG
Source organism: Protopterus annectens (assembly GCF_019279795.1). Classification (NCBI taxonomy): domain Eukaryota; kingdom Metazoa; phylum Chordata; order Ceratodontiformes; family Protopteridae; genus Protopterus; species Protopterus annectens. The sequence goes on along the minus strand of NC_056743.1, from coordinate 314,384,199 downwards.
TAATGTTAAAGGATATGGAGAGTTTAGAAGACCCTGATAACTGTAGGTCAGTTCCATCGATAAATGTGGAAATGCAGATTATGGTATATGTGCTACGAGACTGGGTAGACATACTGTTATATATGTTGGAGTAAGTATTTTATCCATGGCCACTTGATAGCTAGTATGGATTTCTCTTAATATTAAAAAGACAAAGGCAGAAATGCTAGGAAAGATTTTATTTGGCATTAAGAAAGTGATGTAATGGGCTGTGAATTTCTACACTTAATCTCCAAGGTGCTTGGTGTAGAGAAATGTTTATAGGTTGAATGTATTGTGTAATGCAAATACCAAGGAAAGTAGTTGTGAAGAGATGAGATAGGCCAAAACTAATTTATTTAGTCTTATTAGTAATGGAGTTGTTAGAACACATAAGAGAAGCCTTACAGAAATTAAACATGAGAATGAAATTTAATATTATTTAAACATGTTTGCCCATAGATGAATGTAACATTTTCAGACAAATCTTGGAATAGGTCTTGTGGATATGAAGGATTTTTGAAGTATTTGCAAACAGTCAGCTTTGGAATATAATTGGGAATCGGCTATGCAAGAAAAGGTAGGAAAGATGTTAGGAGGTAGAGAAGATAGACTAATAAGAGCCCAGTGGGTAAAATACTTGGGGTGAAGTTGCATGATGCAGGAGATGAAAACCTCAATGTAATTCCTTATAATTGTTCAGAGAAGTGAGAAGTGGATGTAATATATGGAGCAAGGCTGTGGTGTCATTTTCTTGGATGATTAATTTAGCAGTAATGGTGTACATATCAATGATTCCCTATCAGACTGCTTCCAGTGAGTGAAAACTCAGCTTAAACTGGGAGGCTGCACTGAATATGTGATGGGTATATGTGGAGAAGCAATATTAGCATGGGGTAAGTGAAAGAGGGTAGGGGTGACACATACAAATTTCAAAACTATACAGTGGCATGCAACAGAATTCACTGTATAAGAAGGGATACTGACAGAAGTTTGGAATGAAAAGCTATAATAAAGACAGTAAAATGGAATACCAGGTGATGGTAGAGACACAGTGAATGTGACGGCAAGTGGAAATGGAAATGCATAGATAAGGTGGAACGGGAAAGTCTGATATGCAGGGAGAAAAGGCGTCAGTTTTCTGAGATCTCCACTATAACCTGCTATCACTGTATTTTACTACTTCCTGAAAAGGAGCCTAACTGCTGTTAGAGATTTCTGGCTTCTGAATCCTGTCCACTATGACCTTAATAAGTCCTCACTCACCAAGTCCTACATACAGTAGTTACATGACCCTTAGTGTCTGCTTGTTTGAGCTTGCATTATCTACAATTGTTCTGGATTTGGTGTATATAGTCATATGTAGCATAGGTCTTCCCAACCTGAAAGAGCTGCTTGTAGCTTACTATGTGACATACACCTTCTGTCAAGGGCTGCTGGTACTTCTCAGAGTCTGGCATGAGGCCTGCAGAACTTACTTTTTGTCTTTTGCTTGTCAGGCTCTGCACTTATGGAATTTACTAAATTGGGGGCTGTGGCAGAATGCAGCGTGAGTGGTTTCAAAGGGTCACTCCAGACTCATGCATTCCAACTTCTCTTCTAGTATTAATCTAATTTCTAACTTACTTACCAATCTTATCTTATTATTCCTATTTTATCAGTATGTCATTTTCCTCATTTCAGCAAATCTATATTGCTATATTGTCTAGTTTTGTGTTTTTGTTTGCTTGACGTATTATGGTTAGTCTAACTTCATAAATAAACTTGAATTTCATTTCCTTTCTTCAAAGGCACCTGGACTGTTCTTCCATAAGCCCATAGAACATACAAGAAGGAAATCCTGCATCAGGCCTATACCATTTTCTGAGGACAATATCACTGCTGGTGCACATGAAACCACATTATTTCAACAATTTGCAAATGAAGTATGTCCTGCTTCTGGAGTTTAAGTAGCAGTCTCAGAAGGGCAAGGAGAACCGACTCAATGACTCCTAAATTTAAAAATGTACTAATTATATTTATGTTTACTAATATTTCACAATTTATTTTCCTTTTTTATTTATTTTTAAGCTTTCCAAGCAGCAACCTGTCTTCATCATGCTTGTTGATTGTGGGTGTCTCACTAATATTCAAGCATCTTCAATGGTTATCAGCCATGGTGAAGACAAGGTTCATGCCAGTGAATACATCCCAGCCTGCAGATCAAGGTTTAATATATTATTTATTTATTTGTTTGTTTATTTATTTATTTATTTATTTATTTATTTATTTATTTATTTTTGGTGGACCTCCAGTTCAGAAACCTCTTGTATTTTAAAATAACAAATGATTAGTTTCATTCAAATAAGTAACTGTAGAGACCTATATTGTCTAAATAAGGATATTTATGGACTCAAACCACATAAAAAATGCCTACAGGATGACAATATAACTATTCAGGAAAGAGAATGTTTAAATGAGCTTATTAACAATAAGGACATTAGAATCATGAAACCCGATAAAGGTGGGGGTGTTGCAATATTTACCAATTTAGCGTACAATGCAGAAATATACAATATTTTACATGAAACGGGTAACTATGAGACAGTTTCTATCAATCAAATTAATATAGGATTTAGGGGAATTGACTTAATTTTAGAGGAATATTTGATTGATAATAGAATTACTCAGGAATTGTATGAATTTTTAAAGGTAGAACATCCGATTATGGCGCGTATAGTTGGGATACCCAAGGTGCATAAGTCAGTGGAGAAACCTCCTTTTAGACCAATTATTTCTGGTTCCAGATCCAAAACTTACAATATTGGACTGACGATAGATAGATTGACTAAGCATATTTATCAGAATATACCATTTATTATTAAGGATTCCTGTGATTCTTTGGGAAAATTAAGACCTGAATTATGGTCAGAACAACTTACTTTGGTGACTATTGACGTATGTGATCTTTTCTCTAGCATACCTAAAGATGAAGGATTAGAAAGATTTGGAAATAGTTTGAGAAAATTTTCAAAGTTAAGTTGGGACAAAATTGTTCTTATTTTAGACATGATGGGGTTGGTTCTGGACTATAATTTTTAAACATTCGAAGGTGAATATTTTAGACAGAGTAAGGGTGTTGCTATGGGCGCTTCATGCGCCCCCATATTCGCCAACCTTGTCATGTCTGATTGGGAAAATGAGTTTATTGTTAATAGTGAATTTTATCCTTATATAACGTATTACGCAAGATTCCTTGACGATATTTTTATTTTATGGAACGGACCGAATGATAAAATTATGAATTTCCTGGAGTATATAAATGAAACTACAAATTTTCTTAAGTTCACACATAAAATTAGTGATCAGGGCATTGCGTATTTGGACATATTTATTAGTTTAACTAAGGATGGGTTTACATCTAGAGTACACCGTAAAAATACATTCTCCAATGACTATATATATTATACTAGTGAACACCCGCCATATATATTTAAAAATATAGTCAAAGGGCAATGTATTCGAGGTGCTAGGATGTCGTCTTTTGCTTGTCAGGCTCTGCACTTATGGAATTTACTAAATTGGGGGCTGTGGCAGAATGCAGCGTGAGTGGTTTCAAAGGGTCACTCCAGACTCATGCATTCCAACTTCTCTTCTAGTATTAATCTAATTTCTAACTTACTTACCAATCTTATCTTATTATTTCTATTTTATCAGTACGTTATTTTCCTCATTTCAGCAAATCTATATTGCTATATTGTCTAGTTTTGTGTTTTTGTTTGCTTGACGTATTATGGTTAGTCTAACTTCATAAATAAACTTGAATTTCATTTCCTTTCTTCAAAGGCACCTGGACTGTTCTTCCATAAGCCCATAGAACATACAAGAAGGAAATCCTGCATCAGGTCTATACCATTTTCTGAGGACAATATCACTGCTGGTGCACATGAAACCACATTATTTCAACAATTTGCAAATTAAGTATGTCCTGCTTCTGGAGTTTAAGTAGCAGTCTCAGAAGGGCAAGGAGAACCCACTCAATGACTCCTAAATTTAAAAATGTACTAATTATATTTATGTTTTCTAATATTTCACAATTTATTTTCCTTTTTTATTTAATTTTAAGCTTTCCAAGCAGCAACCTGTCTTCATCATGCTTGTTGATTGTGGGTGTCTCACTAATATTCAGGCATCTTCAATGGTTATCAGCCATGGTGAAGACAAGGTTCATGCCAGTGAATACATCCCAGCCTGCAGATCAAGGTTTAATATATTATTTATTTATTTGTTTGTTTATTTATTTATTTATTTATTTATTTATTTATTTATTTATTTTTGGTGGACCTCCAGTTCAGAAACCTCTTGTATTTTAAAATAACAAATGATTAGTTTCATTCAACTAAGTAACTGTAGAGACCTATATTGTCTAAATAAGGATATTTATGGACTCAAACCACATAAAAAATGCCTACAGGATGACAATATAACTATTCAGGAAAGAGAATGTTTAAATGAGCTTTTAACAATAAGGACATTAGAATCATGAAACCCGATAAAGGTGGGGGTGTTGCAATATTTACCAATTTAGCTTACAATGCAGAAATACACAATATTTTACATGAAGTGGGTAACTATGAGACAGTTTCTATCAATCAAATTAATATAGGATTTAGGAGAATTGACTTAATTTTAGAGGAATATTTGATTGATAATAGAATTACTCAGGAATTGTATGAATTTTTAAAGGTAGAACATCCGATTATGGCGCGTATAGTTAGGATACCCAAGGTGCATAAGTCAGTGGAGAAACCTCCTTTTAGACCAATTATTTCTGGTTCCAGATCCAAAACTTACAATATTGGCCTGATGATAGATAGATGGACTAAGCATATTTATCAGAATATACCATTTATTATTAAGGATTCCTGGGATTTTTTGGGAAAATTATATATATTTTTTATCAAGTTTTTTATCAAGTTTTTAAAAAAGTAGAGTAATTAGGTTTATAAGTTATTATATATATATGCTTTCATAAATATATGATCAGATTAGTGTACATAGTTACATATTTTAATTTTATATTTTAATTCATATGTAGTATATTGTGAACATAGTGTGTTTCTTTAAAAAGCGTTTACAGTTTGGGCGCCAAATTTGGTTTTTAAAAAGCCAGTGTTGGTTGTAATCACTAGTTCTGATGAAGTCTGCGCTTGGCAGATGAAAGCGCTTAACTAGTGTTGATGTACTTTTATTCGTGGATTTTGTGCAATAAAGAAGTTATCTGCTTCACATCGGAGGATTTTGTGGGTTCTGTGGTGCACCAACTGATTTTCAAGTATTGCTGTTCCAGTTACGTTTTCCAGACGAGGCTTCCTGTTTGTTGCCGGTTTTGGTGGTTTCATAAATAAACTTGAATTTCATTTCCTTTCTTCAAAGGCACCTGGACTGTTCTTCCATAAGCCCATAGAACATACAAGAAGGAAATCCTGCATCAGGTCTATACCATTTTCTGAGGACAATATCACTGCTGGTGCACATGAAACCACATTATTTCAACAATTTGCAAATGAAGTATGTCCTGCTTCTGAAGTTTAAGTAGCAGTCTCAGAAGGGCAAGGAGAACCGACTCAATGACTCCTAAATTTAAAAATGTACTAATTATATTTATGTTTTCTAATATTTCACAATTTATTTTCCTTTTTTATTTATTTTTAAGCTTTCCAAGCAGCAACCTGTCTTCATCATGCTTGTTGATTGTGGGTGTCTCACTAATATTCAGGCATCTTCAATGGTTATCAGCCATGGTGAAGACAAGGTTCATGCCAGTGAATACATCCCAGCCTGCAGATCAAGGTTTAATATATTATTTATTTATTTATTTATTTGTTTGCTTATTTATTTATTTATTTGTTTATTTATTTATTTTTGGTGGACCTCCAGTTCAGAAACCTCTTGTATTTTAAAATAACAAATTATTAGTTTCATTCAACTAAGTAACTGTATAGCCATTTAGCACTAACATTATTACTGGAAATACCTGGTTTTGGACGTGAAGACTAGACCTAGGACAGGCCTGCAGTCTTGGACTTTCCTTAGCAGTAGACAGGATTAAAAGAGCTTTACCTAGCAAAACAGAAAAATGGCTACAGCAAACAGATCCCAAAAACTCTGATAAGCTAGTAATATCAGTATAATACATGCTGGCTAATGACAAAATGCTTAAAACAAATTGTTTGCTACCAAGCCTAAAAATCCAGTAAGCAATGTACCTTCTTTTGTGAAACAAAACATAGCAAGAAGTGTGCTAATTTAAATGATACCTCTTTTTATAAATAAACCTAGAGGTTCTACCAAAAACTTCCATCAGTTCATTATTACATAAAATGACCTTCCAATTATCCTTGAAAGTGTTATTTCCTTCCTGCTCAGATCACTAAACTCCCTTCCTTAATGTGCTTCCTCTCCTGCAGCCCTGCTTACTCCAAACCTTTACCTATGTCAAACTCCTTTATCTCAACTTAGCCAGGCAGGCATCTGTGGACAAAAAGCTGGCAACCTTGGTTTATCTGTTGTATTCTTATAATGAAATTCTTTAGAGCAGAACACAAAGTTTGCATTGTGGTAGAGGATCAAAGCAAGTGTAAAAATAAATCCAAAACATTTGGCACTTTTTCAGAACTGCATTCTAATGTCAGTCTCAGAAAATCCAAACAAGGTGCCTAACCATGCTTGCAGTACAGTAATCCATTTTTCCATCTGGGTAACAATGACCTGTATCAGCTTGCAAATACATAACTATATCCTTTTTAAGAGGGATGCTGTCAGACAGCCATAATGGGACAAAACTGGGGCATTTTCTTTCCCTGTTGCAGATTACAACTATTTGCTTCCTTCATCACAATAGTAGGATACCACAGCATAACAATTACAGTCAGAAAATGTGATTACTGTAGGATAAAACCTTAAGTGAAATATTAATTTTAATTGATTAAACATGACATATACTATGTGAAAGAGTAAATTCAGTTAACATCTTGACATCTAGACAGTTTAACACATTTTTAAATAAAAGCCATAGAAATCATCAGTATTTAACTATACAAACTAAACCTTCTGAGAATAGTTGTAGACTGACTGTACTATATTTATTTTATTTGTGTTTTACAGGACATATAGATGTATACTTAAGCCTGGAGTATACAGTGTGTTCACAGTAGGTCAAGTATACCACAAAGCTAAACCACTCTCAGAGCATGTTAGCCAATCAATCTAATCTACACAATGACAGACATGAAGTCATAAATCATTGTGGCATTATCATGCATCTTTTACTTAACCCCCTGGGATGATTACATCTATTACCAATTATTATATTGTCAATAATAATGCAAAAATGCATATGTATATATAGTCAAATGAATCATCAATACAAGGTTGTGCTCCCCATAATTTTATTTTCACTGTCTGCTCTAGAAGGTAGCTTGATGTTTAGTAACAAAACAGCCAGAAAAATCTTGTTCATATCTCATCATAAGTAGTAAGAGAGAGATGTTCGCTTTAGGTTATGGTTTTTTGGACAGACAAAGAGAAATGAGGTTAATCCATGACAGATGGCATGTATATAGAAAGATGAAACTATTAAAAGGCACATGAGGTCAAATAAATTAAAAGCATGTCTCAGACAGTATGCTCACATGTGATATGGCTAAAACATGAGGCGTGAAGTAACAGATCAATACAGTAACACTTTCTCAAAACTTTTTTGAGTATTTTAAACAAGTCATACAGTACCCCAATACTGATAATGTGTTATTTGGATGTATTTATTTATTTTTATTTAAACAGTATCAGTCACTCTATGGGAAAGAGAGACACTTGCAGAGGCGGCTCGTGCTATTGGACTGCAGGACTGCAGCCCCCCCAGCTGTAAAACAAAAAAGAAAAGAAAAAAAAACTAATAAAATAAAATAAAAACTAATAAAAAAAACAAAACACGAGTCACGGAACATCACGGATGCGCACTGGTAGCATTTCCAGACTGCTGGTGAACCAGTCTGGAGCATGTACACAGAATCCAGGCTGTCTCACCAGCAGTCCAGATAAGCAAGAGAGCATTCAGCAGTGCTATCCCAGAAGTCTATGTAGTTGTAACTGCATAGACTGAAAGGGGGATCGGACTGCAACGTCCGCAGGCTGGGTAGCACTCAGCTTGCTCTGTTCTCATGGGAAGGACTTGCTCTCATCGCAGGTGGTTGGATGGTATGTACCTGGACTTGCTCTTGTCATTGTACGCACTGCTTGCTGGCTGCCTGTTTTATTATCGGACTTGCTCTTGTTGTACAAACTGCCTGATTTACAGATGACTACCTGTTTTAGTATACGGACTTTAAGGTAAGGAAGGGTGTGTGTGTGTGTGTGTGTGTGTGTGTGTGTGTGTGTGTGTGTGTGTGTGTGTGTGTGTGTGTGTGTGTGTGTGTGTGTGTGTGTGTGTGTGTGTGTGTGTGTGTGTGTGTGTGTGTGTGTGTGTGTGAGTGAAATGCCCCAGTTGCTACATGGTGGTGGGTAGATAATACCACAGGCTTGAAACCTGTATCTTGGGCCCAAGTGGCAAAAGCCTGACTTCCCTACCTACCACCGTTTGTAAAAAAATTGCAGATTTTTGCCTCATATTTGTTCTGCTCTGTTCCTCATAAAATCTGTGGTTTCTGTATGTTTGTCAGTAGTGCAGTGGTGCAGTGGTAGCATTGTTGCCTGATAGCTACAGGTTCTCTAGTTTGATTCTTGGCTGCAGTGGCTTCTGTGTGGAGTCTGCATGCCCTCCTTGTGTTTGTGTGGGTTTGCTCTGGTGTCCTCCCATCTTACAAAGATATGTGTCTGGAGTGTTTCTCCCTGGGCCTCTGCTGAAAATTGGCTTTTGTTCCAAGTCAGACTTTCCTGGTTAACAAATGTTAAATAAATAAAAATGACAAGCATTTGAATTTCAGACTTCATATTCTTCAGAAAGTACATGGTAACACAAAACCTTTTATTCTAGCAGTTTTCTAAGTTTATAAGATGGCTATTTGAAATTTGTCCCTATTTTGGGACTGTATTCCCCCATTATTGGCTTCATCCAGGTTTTTTGTGCTAAGGTTGAGAGCCATAGTAAGAACTGAATTCACTGAATATGTTTGTGGGCTATATTCCCCCTTTACTGGCTTTGTCCAACTGTTTTTTGCTAAGAGGTTGAGAGCTATGATGAGAACTGAATTCCCTGAATATGTTTGGTGGCTGTATTCCACCATTATTGGCTTTGTTCAGGTGTTTTGTGCTAAGAGGTTGACAGCTATGGTGAGAACTGAATTCACTAAATGGTAGCCAATTATGTTTCAGTCTTCCTCTCTTTCATAAAGCAGCTGATTTGGCATAGTGGTATGTTGCTCTGACTATTTTGCACAGGGTCCTGTGTTCAAGACTTGGCAGTGAAATGTATGGTGGTAACACGGCATTTTATTCTAGCAACTTTCCAACATTATACAAGCAATGTTTAAGACGTGTCCCTGGTTTTTGGGCTTTTGCCCCCCCCCCCCAATAAACTTTGGCTTTTTCCAGATTTCTTGTGCTGCAAAGTTCAGAGATACTGCTGAGTGTTGCGTAGATTTTACAAGGAGCTGAGAGCTGCAGGGGAGCAAAAGTTTAGTGCTGCTTATGATGAGTCTGCTTCCATTGTTAATAGCACAATGGGTAGTGTACTTGCTTTTGATGCAGAAGACTGTGGGTTCTAATCCCACAGTAGGTAGATGCATTGCTGATACTGTACTGTGTTGCAAAGGGGGAGGATACTGCAGTCCTTTTTGGTAAAGATACCTAGTAACTATGAACCTGTTATCAGTTTGCCGTCCATTCCCTATTGCAGTATCACTAGCTTATCAGTTTTTTAGTGTAATATAAGCAATTTATTCCTCAAGGGCAACAGGCACTTTATTTGTAAATGAAAGAATGAAATACAAAGTTGTTTCCTAACAGCAACCTCTTCATTAGTTATAGATCTGTTTAATGTGGAATTATTTAGATGACTTTTACTTCTTCAGAGATTGTGCATATTTACTGATACTGGTGGACTGTAGAAGTTTGAGTAGACTTTTATGATGGAAATTTTCTGAATTGGGAAGTTTTGTCATTATTGGTGCATGCATTTTGTTTCATTGTTTACTGGAAAAATATTCAAAACAATACATTTAAAACACTCTCTAAAGCTGTACTGCATTGTACAAGGAATATAATTTAATACAATCAGGAAGGTGTATCAAATAGTATGTGTATGTTTCATGTGCAAGGGGTTTGTGATTTTAAAAACAGCCCAAAGTTAATCTTTATCTGCCACTGGCAAAATGTATTTTCTTTGAATGTGGGTTTCAATGCTGTTTCAATGAATGTAAGTTTCAAGGGCAGAGAAGTTTTAATGCTAAGTCTGTTTTCATTGTAAGACTGATTTGAAACTGTTTGTAAGAAAACTTAATCTAAAAGTCTTACTTGGTAACACAACACCTTATGAGCCAGATTTTTCTACAACATTGCATATTCCAAGTACTTTTAATCCACCCCTTCACCCAGTGCTTAATATTTTCGAACTGATGACTGAGTTGGATTTGAGGCACTATATTACAAATGCTTCTTACATTAGGAATAGGGAACAACATAATATTAACAGTGAAGAACTAGCAGCATTAAATTTATTTACAAAATTAAAAATTCGAGCTATTAAACCTGATAAGGGAGGTGGAATTGTTCTTTTTGACCACACTGAATATGTCAAAAGAGTTGAAAATTTACTAAACACTGAAGCATATTCAAAAGCATCAGTGAATGAAGTAAATATAGCTCACGAGCGTATCAATGGGTATATTAATGATCTACTCATTGACGCAAAAATTGACACTCACACTTTCAATTGCATGAACATGTTATGGCCAAAAACTCCAACCCTCTTTGCAATTCCAAAGATTCACAAAAGCTTAGAAGACCCTCCATTTCGGCCCCTAATTGATGGCAGGGGGTCTATCACATACCCATGTGCCAAAGTAGTGGATGAGATATTGAAAAAACATTTAGCTAGTGAAAAGCAAGTGTGTAAGGATTCATGGACATTTTTAGAAAACATCAACTCCCTACAATTTCACCAAAAACATAATTTCTTAACTATAGACGTTAAAGATCTTTACACGTTTATACCTCATGTAGAAGGGTTAGAATGGACCAGTCTATTCCTTCACACTAAAAAAGCACCTAGCCAAGATATTTACTTGGTAGAAGTGCTATTAGAAATCATCCTGACAAACAACTACTTTATTTTCAACAACAACTTTTACCTTCAGAAACAGGGAGTAGCCATGGGTTCTCCCTGTGGGGCAAGTTTTGCCAATGCTGTAATGGCATACTGGGAGAGGAACTACTTATTCAATCAAACAGAAAGAATGCCGAATATAATATATTATACAAGATTTCTAGACGATATCTTTATATTATTTAATGGCAACAAAGAATCAGCAGTAAATTTTGTAGAATACATAAATTCTACAACTGATTTCCTAACATTTACATACAACTATCAGGAGACCAGTGTAGATTATTTAGATGTTTTACTATTTAAAGATAATGATGACAACAACCAACTATGTTCAAAAATACATAGAAAAGATACTTATTGTAACGCATTCTTGCACTTTACAAGTTCACACCCAAAACATCAAAAAAGATCAATCATAAAGGGTCAAATGGTGAGGGCATCGAGAATGACATCATGTGATAAAGACTTTATAGAAGAATGTGAACTTTTGAAGAAAATGTTTAAACAAAGAGGGTACCCCCTACTACTAATTCAGTCAGTTCTTGATGAGATTTTCATCAAAAGAACTAATGGATGTTTAAATCCTATTTTACATAAGAAAACACCCATATCTACTATATTTGAAAATGAACAGAACAATGTAAATAATCCTGTTAGTCCAACCTGTAACTTGATACATCAACAACAAAAGAAAAACAAAGTTAATGTAAATACATTTGAATATTCATTTATTACTACTTATTGTAGAGATAGTGAAACAGTAAAATGGATAATTCATAAAAATTGGACACTATTAAGATATGACAAAACTTTAATAGAAAAGCTTGATCAAAGACCAAAAGTAATTTTTAGGAAAGGTAAAAACTTGAAACAAATTATGGAAACTAGTAATATTAACAACAATACCCCTACATATTTGAAAGGGATGACAATTTGTGGTAATTGTAATATGTGTAAATACATGAACATTGGTTACTCATGGAGTTCTAATAATTCAAACTATCACTTGAGACATAACTTTACTTGTAACTCCAAAATGGTAGTATATATAGCTCTGTGTTCATGCAATGCGTTCTACATTGGAAAAACTGAACGCAAATTTAAGGAAAGAGTGTATGAACATATTTATGCTATTAATCACAACAATACTAACAACGCACTTGCCAAACACATTATATTACACCCATTACATAAATTTTCCTTTAAAGCTATAGATCAGATAACCTATGACCTTAGGGGGGGACCATTTAGCTTAATCCTAGAGGAACGTGAGCTTGAATGGCAGTTTAGAACAAATGCATTTTGTGAACCAGGTCTCAATGAAGGATGCATTATTAAATGTTTACTTAAATTAAGGAGTATAAGAAGGTAAACATAGATATATTTAAGGTACTTAAAGTACTGAAACGAACAATTCAGAACAACACATGGTAAATATTCAAATAATTGTATTTACAACAAGTTTTTATATACATGGACTTACTGTTAATTTAAGGTGTAATTTAATACACCTATATACTTCATTGTTTTTGTGTATTAATTGCAACATAGTATTCATTTTAATGCACAACTATTTTTGTACATAACTGTTTCAGTCAATACTTACCGACTGTTCATACTGGGGTTTAACATGAATATATGTGATATTTATAGAATTTCAACATATTGATAAAGTATCACAAATTTGTTCTTCTTTCATGACCAGATTGTAGATTTTTTACACAAATGTGGATATATGCTATTATATATGTAGATATATTTTTAAAAGTAAGTTAGTTAGTAATGAAAAGTAGAATTTGATAGGACAATTTTATCACATGGTAATAATTGTAATTAGTAAAACACTTTTTATTTGATCCGTTTGTATCAAAAGTTTTAATCTGAATAAGTTGCTGTATGTGTGTGTGATTTAAAAACAGCCCAAATTTAATTAAATCTGCCACTGGAAAATGTTAGATTTATCCTTTGTGGATTATTTTATAATATTTGTATACTATTCAGCGAATTGTGTTGAAGCAACCTGTGGGTCGATTGTAAGACTGCATTGCTTTGTTTAGCAGATATCCATTAGTGTTTGTGCTGTGAAATGCAAAATAAAACTTTCAAATTAAGTCCAAATCATTGCAGAAGTAAAGCAGTATGCACATTAGTGTTTATGGTAAATGGGGTGAAATAGCCAAGTAATTGTTCATTGAAATGGCTGCAGGGGGTTGGCTCCATTCAGCCATGATTTTGTGAGGGGGGAAGAGCAACAAAATCAAAGACAGCCCCAACTGAACTATATCTCTCAACTGTCCAGTTTTTTGCAGAATTAATAGATGTTTGCTTCTTATTTTTGGTTTGTTCCTCATAAAACGTGTGGTTTTCTGGCAAATCATTTAGGAATTAAGTCACTAAATAATGACAGACACTGAGTTTCAGACTTCATAACCTTCAGAAAAAATGCATGCTAAAGCAAGACCTGTTATTCTAGCAATTGTCTCAATTTATACAAGAGCAATTTTTAGTACTGTTTATATGTTCCCCCAATATATTTGGCCTTGTCCAGATTTTCTGCATTAACCGTTTGAGTGGTACGGGCAAATAAATTGCTTTATAGAATTAGGCATATCCAAACCTCTCAACTGTCCCCAATTTTGGCTCAAAATGTTGCTCTTCCCCTAATAATCCCTCCACAAAATGGCAATTTTGGAAGAAAACATGGAGGGTTTACAATTAATAAATGTAATAATCAGAGTTATAGATTACTTTTATTTCAGAAATGCATGTAGATTATTTTATTTTGTCAGCTGCTCAGGTTTGCAGTACTAATATTAAAAAAGTGCCCCTTCTTTGACAGGTTCCCAGCTGTATTGTGCGGCTATTTTATATTTTTGCATCACATTTTTGGTCCGTTTTTCATAAAATTGTGTTTTTTTGGCAAATTAGTGGCAAATAATTAAAGACTAAAGTTAGAATATAATGGCATACATTTGAGTTTCAGATTTCACACCCTTCAGAAAATCCATACTAATGCAAGAGCAACTATTCTATTATCTTTCTAAGTTTATAAGAGCAATATTTAAACATTTTCCTTATTTTTGGGCCTTTGTCCCACTTCTATGCATGGCTTTGTCCAGATTTCTTGCTCTGAGGTGGAGAGGTATGACAAATGTGTCAGGACCATCAGAGTCAGCCAGAGACATTTCAAGTTGTGACATACTTGTTGCACCCCACTCCCCCATGTAGTGACTCTGGATGTATCCAAGCAAGGCAAGGAGCAGTTATGCTGTGTAAATGTGCAGAGTGTTCCCCATCCAAGGTAGACACAAGTACTACAGTAGCTTTTCATCTGTCCTTGATTTTGCAGAATGTTCTGGTTTCTGTCATATTTTTATACTGTTGATTTATGCTTATTATTATTCAGAAAGTGCCTCTTGCTCTGTGTTTAAGTAGCAATGCTTTAATGAACATCAGGTAAGCTTGTCTGAGATTGTAAAATGCAAGTAAGCTTTAATAAGCATACTGTTAAAGAATTTCCAACATTGAAAGCCTTTTTGTTGTTGCCATGCAGAGAATACTTACATAACTAGATAACGTATAAGCCTTGGGTATTGTAATGCATATGACAGTATTTGTAATAAAGGACAGGATTACAGTATTTTAAGAAGCTCATTACATTTGTTGGAGACTTGCAGTCATCTCTGCAGGCTTTACCTGTAAACTAAACAGAATGCCAATCTATCATGTGTGGTCCATAACCTGCGCAGTAATCCTTTAAGTAATGTATCTTGAGCTTGTTTCTTGTTTGCTTTTCATTTTTTACTTTGATCATGTTTTCCCCATGAAACAAGTAGATAATTGTTGTCAGGCAGCATGTCTTTTTTGGATAACAAACACTTTTACAAGTGGGGGTATCACAGAGATTGCTACTTTCAGGATGTTATTTGGTACTTTAATAAAGCTGAATATAAATTATAATTAGAAATGCAGTGCAAGGATAAGTGGTTTGAGTTGAGTGCTGCTTGTTTTTCTTATACTTGATTTTGACTGGCATTCCAGTAATGTATTTAAAAAGTAATTTATTTGTTCATGCCTCACAACCTTTTTATTTCCATCTAGATATTAAGTAAGCTGTCATGCAGCCAATGCATTGAAATATTTTTTTCTTCTACACTTCATTTTGTCTTGATTGGACTCTCATAATGATGGTTTGGCACCCAGAGCAGCGTATTTAATTAAAGTTACAGTTTTTGTGGTTTTGGACATAGCTCCTCCCCTTTCTAGTTGGCTACACCCCTTCCCATTGACCCCATCCATTCAACTGTCTCCTGCAGCCCCCCTTTGATTTGAAGTCACCAGCCACCACTGGACACTTGCCTCTAATATCAGGAAGATCACAAGCAAGTTTTTGTTTTTTTTCCCCTCTGGCCAGGCACCTGAGCTCACATCCTGATACTGGCATTGCTGCGGAGAAAGACAGGGAGGTAACACTCCCGAGGTGCATCCTTTAGATCAGAAAGTTCAAAGAAGATCCCATCTGCCAGACTTGGTTTTTGCATAAATGGAATTTAAAGGTGCCATGACACCTGCCAGTGCAGATCAGAAAACTGTTCCATTGTCCAGAACAAAAATTTCAATTATAAATTTCACCCTGGGTCAAGAAATGAAAAAAGGCCCATAGGCTCAGTGACAGCTCTTCAGTCAATAAACTGAAATGATGATAATACTAGTAATAGGGATAGCAATAGTAGTAGTAATAATAATAATAATAATAATAATAATAATTAAAAGCATGAATGCTCCCTGAAAGAAGGCAGAATATCTCACACCAACAGAACATCACGAAAATGATACATAGTAAATGCAAGAATAAGTGTAAGATACCAAATTATAATGCAATAAAAATATACCTCTTCTTTAATATACATGAATCTAACTGAATGCTATGCTAGAAAAAATGACTACAAATTGTTAAAGATGTAGTCCAGAAGAAATAAGGTCTGTAGTGTCAATTAATCTCTAGCACATCAATCTATAAATGCAAATACACTAATGAATAAATGAAGTAATTAATCAAGAATCCAATAGAACACTCTAGAAATAAATAATTTGGGAAAACAATCCAAATTGTCTTAAAGAAGAAAGCATGAATCACCTCAGTATGTTTAAACCTCACAATGATTGGTGATTACAGGTGTTTGATAACTAAAGTATGTCAGGACATTCAGCAGTCCTCAGTTCTGCCTTTTTTTTCTAACTCTTCTGATGGCTGTTCTACATTCCTTTTCTTAGTTCTTCTCATCTCACTACTTGCTCACCTTTTTCTATCCTTTCAGTCCTTGGTTACGTTGTTGTACTATGAATCTGAAACAAATGATTTTGTAAATGTGATTGTTTTATAGCTAGGCTCAGCAGCCATAACAAATATTCATGATTTAGAGACATCAACACTGTATGGCTGGAGTGTACTTGTCCATGATATGCTGTTATGTGTAGAAACCTAAGGGTTGAATAAAGTTTAATACTGCTAATAGCAAAAAAAAAAAAAAAGTTGACAATTCACTGGCAGCACTCTCTGGCATAGAGTGGATGAGTAAATCATCAGATTTGTATCTGTTTTCCATGTGCAGCTACTCATCCCAGTCATTCTATTGGCACTCAGAAGGATTACTGTTAAATCAGACCTGAGTGAGAACCACAGTTCCTCCTGGTCCTCTTCCTGCTAAATCCACTCCTTTGCAAAATGAGACTAAATGGTTATGAAAGGAAAGGCATAAAGAGAATCACATTCAGAGTCATTTCTGTAAGGCAGATATTGGAGAAATCCAAAAAGCAGGCAAACAAGGAAAAATTGCACAAATAAACCAAAGAATGAACCTGGATGCCACTGTTCAGCAAAATAATAAAGCCACAGAGAGAAATGTAGGCAGACTTCCATTTAATAGTAAACGCCACAAAACAACAAAACACATAAACGTATTAAACACTTCGTTTTCGTTTCTAGCACTTCCTCAGGTGTGGGCTGTCACAAACCAATCAACTTCATTACTTAGACTCCTGATACTTAGTATTTTTACTTAGTATTTTAGAAATTTGAAGACATTGGATCAGAGACGTCAGTGCCCCCCAGACAGATATTATGTACCTATCTTGGAAATGTGTAATGACAAATACCTTATGAAACATGCACTTTCTGTACAGTATGCTTGTTCTTCTCTTTCTTAGATTAAAACATAAAAAGGATATATCATGTCTGTACAGTGAAGCACTTGTGCATATGTGCACATAGGTCCGTGCGAGCAAGTCATTGTAAAGCTTAAAGAAGTAAGAAAGCCTGCTTACATTTCAGCTTTATGTTTCATATTTATTACCTATAGTTAAACTAATGTTATGCTGTTCAAATACACAACAAGCAGTTACTACACAGGTGTATGACCCCCTCAATTAATATAGGTAGCAAAATAGTGCAGTGAATTATTTCTTACTGCTATTAGGAAACAGTTTAATTTGGGCGTCAGCTTTGTCTTTTATTGTTATTTTAGGGCCACAAAATGCAGAAATGTTTATGTATCTTCGAGTTTAATATAGTAGTTCAACAGAGTTACAGTAAATGGTGCAAAATGAGTGTCAGTGATAAGCAGTAACTAGTATCCGCTGTCCTCCTTGGGATAAGATAATCAGTTGGATGACCCTAAGACCATTTTTCTTGTGTTTAATATTTCAATTTAATTTATAAGAATGAATCAGAAAATAAATAAAGAGTCACTGACACTCATGGTAAAGAAAATAAAAGATTAGTAAAACTGCTGTTCAAACAACCAAGCTGAACCTCGGAACCCAGCAGGAGTTGAAAGAACATGAGGCCAAGGTCACCTTAGTCAATGAGTATGACTAGCTGGAAGGATTTTTCAGACAGCAGAAAATGGCCTCACTCATCACAAGGGTACTGTGGGGGTTACTGCAAGAGGAGTGCAGAGTATGCTGTAACAGGTACAGCATTCACATGCCAGGTAGCTTATACAACACTAGGATTTGACACTTTAATAGGATTAAAGAATGAAAAAGGTGGATCACACGCTGGCCTGTGACACTGTCACACTTTTCTGCATGTGTAGTTCTTACGAGGTGCATGTGGTTTACCAGAACAAAAACAGGGATACACTAGCAGAAGTATAATGGTGAAGATAAAAACAAGACATTCCAGTGCAAAAATTGCTGTAGGACCAGGATAGATAACAATTGGGTATGGCTATGGTAAATGCCAGAAAGACCACAGGACCAAAGATGTTGAAATATGCAAATTATGGGCTCTCATTATGATGAAAATAGGAGTACAAAACACTGTTCTTTAGGGCATAATACTTGAGTTTTCTGTGTGCATTTGGAGTTCCTGAACTAGCTCGCTTCAGAAAGGAAATGTAAAAGTAAAACAACAGCAAGGAAAGGGAAGACAAAAAGTAGTGTTTTTTTTTTTTTTTGCTTCTACACATACCCATGCAGGTATGATCTGGGCATTCTCAGGCTAGGTGAGAGACATATGGCCCATATTGTCATGCCCAGGTAATCCTATTATCCCATCTGTTCCCACAGTAGTGAAAATTGATTGGTAGATACCAGATCATTTTGTTGGCCCTGTGATGCAGCCTACCCTCTCCCAGACAGCTCACCTACCTCCCCCGCTGTAGCTGTCAATTTTCATTGTGCGCTGCCTTCCAAAGGAAGTGGGTCTCCAAACATAGAATCCCAGTGGCTTGTGCATCTGCTTCATGGTAGCATGTGCTACCTAGATATGTAGTCTACAGGTGTAAAACGTAGTGCTCCACCAGAGCTACCTCCCTCTAGAATGGATGAACCAGCAGTGATTGTTCAGTCATTCTCCCCTACCAAAGTCTACAGGTGCCTGAGCCTCTAACCAAACTCAGGTTACCTATACAGTAGTCAGGTGTGTATTCCTCTATGTTACATAGCTGTTTTAAGATTAAGTGTACTTTCAAGCAAAAAGAAAAAAAAGTCAGACCATATCCCAATTGGGAATGAAAAAGTCTGCAAAAATTACTAAGAATAAATAATTTTATGCCTTATATAACTTAAGATCACAGTTTAGCAACTACAATAAAAGTGTGGAATTTAAGTGAAACATTTCTTGAGCTACAGTGAAGGGGGTTTTCTCTCACTATATCACTTTAAGCACATTTTGCACATTATGGTAGACAAGTTGGAAGTACAGATGAACCAAAATTCTTCTCTCTGAATTTTTAATTATTGCAGCATCTAATCAATATAGCCAGGGGCTTTCAGTGAATGGATTCATAGTAAAGGAAAAGCAGACGTTAGGTGCATAAAAACAATATGCCGCATCACAGGAAAATGGCTGATTGTGAAATCCTGAATCACTGAAGCAGTCTGTCAAAATGATCACATCAAATTGACACTTTACTGTCAGCACTGTGGCAAAGAGAAAAAAAAGCACTGACTGTGACCCAGAAGACCCAGGTTCAATTATCAGTAAGGGCACTGGAGGAATCTATGTGGGGATAGTGGAAATGAGGAGTTTATGCAAGCTTTTCAGTCTTTGGAGAAGGAAGGTAGGCCAACACACTACATGATTAGATCCAAGCAGGAACACAACATACAGCAATGAAGTAGAGATGCCTGTACCCACCAAAGTCTGCAGCGTACAGCAATTGCATTAGGACATATGCTTATTAGGATCAACACATTAGCCAGGAATAAAAAAAAAAAACACACGCTTTATGGCTACTTTGTTACCTGGACAGCAGCCACTCCTCTGCATGACTGTCCCCTTAAGTCAGTTGTCTAAGAATGAGAAACTGTTAGGCTACTGCCCAGTGGGACTGCCTACCCCATGGGAAAAGGTGGGCTGCAAAGCAGTCAATGTGGGAGATGAGTAATGGTCTGAGTTGTAGGAAGCTGACGGTTAGCAGGCAATGAGGTCCTTCATCTATCATACATGGGATAGAGCCAGTAGAAATATTAGAGGTCCAGACCCGGGATTCAAACTCAGGGAAATGTTACTCTAGTGGCAGAGGATGTTAGACATATAGTAGCTCCATACTGTTTGTAGGTTTGCTAAAGTAAGCTTTAAAGTTGGCAGATCAAATATATTTTTATAGAATATGGCAGAAGCAGTATTATGGATACCATCATTAGCGCTTACCACCATTAAAAGCTTAATGAATTATTTAGGCATTCTAGGCCTAAATGACCAACTAGGACACTGTACTGAAAAAAACAAAAGCAGTATAATTTAGAGGTGATATAATAGCTGTTATTGGGCCAGCATAGGTTTTACAACTACCCAAGCTTTCAGACCGGCATGAGTCATTCATCCAGTTATTAACTTACTGATGTTAGATACAGTGCAAAATGCCAGTGTGGGAAAACAATTGTGAACAGCTCAGATTTTAGTATAGCAACTATACCTCTGAAACAGAAAGTGTGTGTGTGTGTGTGTGTGTGTGTGTGTGTGTGTGTGTGTGTGTGTGTGTGTGTGTGTGTGTGTGTGCGTGTGTGCGTGTGTGTGTGTGTGTGTGTGTGTGTGTGTGTGTGTGTGTGTGTGTGTGTGTGTGTGTGCGTGTGTGTGTGTGTGTGTGTGTGTGTGTGTGTGTGTGTGTGTGTGTGTGTGTGTGTGTGTGTGTGTGTGTGTGTTTAAGAGAATGAGCATAAACATTTAAAAGATCAGGTTATGGCATATCATGAATTAAAGTTTTTTTTCCATCATTTTACATTAGAATCAATGTTTATTTTAGCGGAGAAGATAACAATTCAAGAGTCTGCTCTGACACTTAATGAGAAATCAAATCACAGCACTAAAAGATGTACAAGGAGATTAGTTAAATCCAGAGAAGAGCAGCAACAGCAAGCTGTAAGTTATAACTTAATACTCAGTCATTATGAGACAGATCATGGTTAATACTATATAGCTATTCTTATCATCCATCTAATCATCAAGTGTAGCTTTATACTTGAGCTGTATTATGAGGCAGTTTATTCACAAAATGCTTTACTTGTTATGAATACCATGTGTAAAAAATATGTCTCTTCCAGTAGTGCGGTTATTAAGAACAGACATTTTAAGACAAAACTCCTAAGTGCTAGGATGTAAATATTACCACTTTTAAGCGTTTTGTCAAATTTGTTTAAAAAATTCTTGTTTGTCAAGTACAGTTTACTGCATATCAAATGGCAAGTTATGCTGAAACAACGCTAAGCTTTAAATCTTTTGGTGTAATGCGTAAAATTCACAGCAGGAATTACATACATGTGTATAGTTTTCTGTACCTTTCTCAAGACTGTACTGTCCTTTAAAATAAACATAGAACTAAACAGTGTATTAATTTCTGGGCTGTATTGTTTTTTATTTTCTATTTGTTAACCAGGTAAGCCAATTTGAGACGTGTTCCTCTTTGGGGGCAGCACAGGAGCACTATGTGATTAAGTGACTTGTTCAGTATCACCCGGTAGGCAAAAGGAGGTTGAAGGAATCAAACCCCAGACAACAGGATCCACTATGCTAACTGCCAGGAAGGATTTTACTTTGACCGCCATAGCTAACTTGCCAAGTCACCTTACTTCTAACTTTCATAATGCCCTTAAGTCAGATGGTATTAACATTACTTCTGAAGTTACTTGCTTTTCACTATTGTACCTAAATCCAGCAAAAGGAGATTGAGGGACTCAAACTGTATACTGCAGGATCCTATGTGCTGACCCTGCCAATTTTCTTAATGACCTTAAGTCAGACTGTATTACCATTAATTCTGAAACAAATGATGAATACATGATATAAATATACCATGGGATGTGTTACTGAACTTGTATGTTTGTCTTTCCGTAGATAACAATGTGGTCCAACGCCATCACCTGAACAAATGTAGTATAACAATTATGATGCACCTGAAGGCAAATCGCACTCACCTACCTTTCTATAGTTAAGCTAACTACACAAATGTGGTAAGTCTGGAGAGGACTGTCTGTTATAACAAAAGGATAACAACTACGGAATGTAAATACAACATGTAAGCTAAACTGTTACTAAGTCACATCTTTGCTAAGTACCAGTATTATAATTCTGATCCACTTGTACTTCTTTATACAATAAATAAAATACAGTTTCACT
Source organism: Protopterus annectens (assembly GCF_019279795.1). Classification (NCBI taxonomy): domain Eukaryota; kingdom Metazoa; phylum Chordata; order Ceratodontiformes; family Protopteridae; genus Protopterus; species Protopterus annectens. Next base: position 314,361,754 of record NC_056743.1, on the reverse strand, counting down.
GTTTGTGTATATATACCAATAATTCAGAAGAAGTAATGCTCTATAGATTTTAGATATTGAGTCCTTCAGCAGAAGATATGTCTTCTGCACATTTTGTGTCAGTCAACCAGATATCTTGTATAACGCAATTATTTCAGCCTTTCTACGTACTCTGCTTCCTTGCTTTGCTCTCATATTTTCAAGTTGTGGTTTCCTAAAATATCTGTATTTGGTATTTCTTCTTAAAGCAGGACTGCAAGCCCTCCTATAAACTTTTTCTTTCAATTTTTTTTCTTACTGATGAGTAGAATCATTATTCTAGAACTTGTACTGAGTTATTTATTATTTCATAAAAAAACTTCTTCTTCTTCTTTCGGCTTGTCCCGGTTAGGGGTCGCCACAGTGGATTGCCTGTCCACTCATGATTGGCAGTGGAGTTTAAACAAAAAGTTAAAATAAAATGTCTAGCCTTTGCGTTCAAATTTATACTAGGCACTTATGAAATGCATTTCATCACTTTCCCTGCTCAGCATATCTCTTAAATCTTAATTCTACTGAGTGCCATTTTGGAAAATTGTCCAAAAATATTATTCTAAATGCCTGTAATATATCTCTAAATATTTCATAAGTTTAGCTACCTCTTAATAGCAGAGCATCTGTCCAAAGCGAATGCACTCACAGACATTTGTTTTGTGGAGTTACTTTCCAAACATTATTTGCAGTACTCCAATCAGGATTTCACTGTTGCCCAGAATAAGTCATCCTTTTGTGCCACAGTTGACTTTGGGAATAAACTTAGCACTGGCAGGAAGGGGTGTTCACTTTGCTTGACAGAGGGTAGAGGTACAGTTTCAATGTCACCTAGTGGATGCTGGATGAAGAACTTGTGAACACCAAAATACTATAGCACACATACATTAGGAAGGTTAGGATGTGCACTGTCATGTGTGCCACTTCATATCATAGCTCCATTATACGCATGGCCCGGAACATGTAAGAAAGGATCAGTCTAGGCCTGTATACTGTTTCCTCATATCTCTGTTGCTTCACTAACATACTAGTTAGTCTTCAATTAGGCAAACTCACTAATCATCAAACACCTCTTCATCAAACCCTATTTGTGAAGTCTTCTTCTGTTGAACAATCATTTCAGTGAACTTTTTCCCATGCCTAGGCAGCATTGGGCCTGTATACCCCTGCATGGGCAGTATTTCCATAATAATGCACAACCTGTTGGGCATTATTGTGCTTAGGGATTGGGCTAGCTATAAAATTGTTTTGTATTTGTTTTGTTTTTTTGTTTGTTTGTTTTACTTTTTTAATAACATACACCTATTTCTGATGTAAAATAGTTTCTCCACTTAAAGAATCAAACACATTCAAAAGCATATAGATATATAGACACAAATACTTAGAAAAAACAGGTATGTTCAAAAACACAGACTTGTAAGATACATGTCCATACATGTAAACACACACACATTTATGCATACATGTAAGCAGACACACACACATATACACATAGATGTAAACACACAGATACATACACACACCACTTAACAGCCATTTTGTTGTGCTCTCCTTCTGAGCAAATAAATGTTAACAAAACAAAAAAGTGCATAAACTGCAAAGTATTATCACTATTTGCCCCCATCCTCTCCATTTTACAATCCACTATTTTGCATTCACTTGACTTTTCAGTTAAGCTTCTAATGGCTACATTTACAAAAATAATGATAAATATTAAGAGTTACCTAAATCTTAATATTTAATAAATCAGTACCAGTGGACTTCCTGTTGTAGTCCATGCTGTCTGTCTCTGTCTCACTCTCCTACTCACTTACACTCTCACAGACGCAAGCACACTTGCAAATGCATGCACACATAACACGTGTACACATAGGCATTTCTTTCCTTTTTTTTTTTTTTGCTTAGTTTTCATGTTAATTTTACATTTGCTAAACAGCAAAGTGCTGCTTAGTGTAACCAAATGGCTTTGTTTGCTTTTTTCCGTCTGATCTTTATGCCAGCTTAACATGCTGCTATGAATCAGCGGACTTGTTTTTCATTGGGCATTACCTGTACATTAACGCCCCGCTAGAGAACATTTGTTATTTAATGTACATTTTCCCCATTCTCTAAAGTGCGCTAACATTACAAGACAAGATATTTCATGTATCAAACAGTTAACTCCCTGCCCCTACCCCACATAATCAATTTGCCCATTTCTTTTGACTTTGGATTAGTGTGAATTCCTGTTCCTTTTTTATTTCAGTTGGACACTGTAATTGCATTGTTTGCTTATGGGTTTTATTTGTTTTGTGTTCTCATGAATGACCTGTATCTTTAATTGTTTTGTACTTTAGCTCTGAGGCAATTTTAACTAATTTTCAAGATTATTATTATTATTATTATTATTATTATTATTATTATTATTAGCACTATTTTATCAATACAGTGTGAATCATGTTAGGATTGTTTAGTTTTAGCTATGTTGCATTTAGATTAGTTAAGTTCTTAGGTAGCTTAATCTTATGTAGTTTAGTTATGGAGGGCTTGGAATGTCTTGCCAATAATGCCATTATATATTTGCATATAGGTGTGTTTCTCACTCTGTTACTCTTACCCAAGTGTGTTTAGTACCATTTATTTCCTAAAATCTATAGTTTGTAAAGGACTATATCATGAATTACTTCACTTAATTTTAGATTTATGAATGGAAATATAGAAAGCATTTCAAATTTTTAATATTTTTTGCATTCTTCTACAAATTGAGCCCTTTATATCCCACAATAATAATGGTGTTTTCACTATTGTTGGCTACCATACCCTTCATCTTGCAAATGCACAGCATACATTTTTGAGTTATTGATTGCATTATAATAATGTTACTATTAATACAGTGCTCCTTCATTACAAAGCTCTGTTTCTTGATGTATTCTTCTTTCCTAGGTGGTATTCATTATTATTTTCCCCTAACACCCCTGAAAACAACAGGATTACTTTCAGTTCTCATTTCATATGAACAAGACTGAGATGTAAATCAAATACAAAAAGTATTTGTTGTGCTGAAAAAATGAAAACTGCACAGATTTGTTATAAACCAAATTGTAAATAAGTGAGCAACCAAAGGTCTATATAAGACTTTTCATGGTACTCAACAATAAAGTACCATATATCTGTAACTTAATGAAGTATTACACTGAATTCCTTGGAACAAATTTGGAGATGATTTTGTTATGCTCAGCTTAAAGTAGTTTTAGTGTCTTCTGCTGATCTAAAATCAAGGGAAAACTACAAAAAAGCAGCTGAATGGATGATGCTAAACAAATGGGGCTTTTTATGACAGGTGAGTGATAACTGTGATGAAGAAATAGCTCAGTTATTGACCTTTCATTCACTAACTGCATTGGTACTACATAGTATAGCCACTTTACTACTGTATATACCTCAGATGTCTGATTATGCTCAAATAAAAATAAGAAAAAATGATGGTCACAGTTACATATCTCAACTTGTATTTCTTAAGCACATAGTAGACCTCCAGGTCACCTCAATGGCTGTTTAATTGTGATCAAATGACTGCAAAGGTTAGTCAGTTTCATCCAGAGGCAGTCTTATCGCCCTCCACTTGCAGCTACCTTATTAATTGTGTAGACCTCAGCTGTTTGATTCTGACATGAGTGAATAACTACACAAATAATGGCAACAGCACTGTATTTCAAGTATCAATCATTCCACACACATATAATTAGGCACACCAACTGTAGCCACTTTATTTACTGTGTATACCTCAGATGCCTGATTGTGATTAAATGAATTTGTAAATACATTAATAATAGCCAGAATAATATATTTCACTTCAGTGCTGTCAGGCACATAGCCTGCAGCCCCTTATAACTCCCATACGCACATTCAGATGTGATCAGCAATTAAAGACACTTTATTGACTGTTTACAGCTCAGATTAAATGAATGAATGCATATAGAAATAATACCCACAGTAATATATTTCAGATAGTTACTGTCAAACACATACAATGCAAAGCATTTTATACACACACAGCAATTATACAGCATACTTGTACTTGAAAAACAAATAGTAGCTGCTTCTGAGGTATGGGGATGTTCAGCCTTCATACTTCAGTCATCAGATGTAGTGTTAACTCCATTTCTGCAAATGGCTCTTTGATCACCACTCAACTAACTGCAATATATTTTAACCAGTGTAAGAAGGCTCCTGGAGCATTGGTGGTTCTAAAAATTCAGAGTGAGCAAAACCACATCAGGAGGCCCTATATATATATATCCATAGAAGGCAAACCTGACAAAGGAGCCTGCGATACAAATATCTGCAGTTCCTAATTAGTTGTATTTGTATACCATATCAGAATGTAGAGATATAATTAGTCACAGGAAATCACATGGGCTTCCTGTGCCACAATCACAGATGGCTAATAGCAAGCAATAGGACCATTGGATAAAATTTGCAGATATATTTGGCTTTTTTGTTTAAGTGAAAATTTCATGCATTGAGGGGAGAAGCAGTAACTGTAATCTAAAAATGTGTACAATTAACAGCAATACTATGCATGCAAGAATACAAAATAATATGCCAGCTTGGGCAGGGGCTGGAATGAGTATAACACATTTTTTAATCAAATGTTTAGTATTTTAGAATATTACAAATATATACCACATACTTTATGCCTAAATATAGGGTATGTGTCTGTGCTAGTTGATAAGAAGTAGCACTTGAAAGACACTGTTGTGCCAACTCATTTAAACAGTATAGGGAACTCTGCTGTTAAGATGACTATGCTCATACAGGCTACACTGCAATGTCAGTTTCGTATGAGTAGGAGAATATGAGCTGCAAAGATTGTTAAATTTAGGCAGGCAGATCTAGTGTAATATCACTGATAAACGGTAAGAACAATAATGGTCCCAAACACAAAGATTGTTAAATGTAGGCAGGCAGATCTAGTGTAATATCACTGATAAACGGTAAGAACAATAATGGTCCCAAACACATCCATTGCAAGTCTGTACTTCAGATAAGGTAGACTCTAAAAAAACATGAAATGGGCTGTTAGTTAAACTTCATTTCCAGTGGACAGGCTGCATCTAGGTTAGCTTCCTTAAGCATGGATATGGTCAGTCTTTCCGTATGACCATGTTAGTTTATCTAATTTGATTGCAACCAAGTTAATAATAGAACAGCCTGGAATAAGTATTAGATGTACTAATAGTGGTCACCTAATACCTGAGACTAGTAAAAAACAGTAAATAAAAATAAATGTTATTGATTTGTTCAATTCAAACTATTTCATATTTATGAGTTTATACTGTTTGCAGTTTATTATCCTTTTGGTTGAGATTCCTCTGACACATGTTTAACTGTCTGCCTGCAATCAAATGGCTGTACAGGTCAGTCATTTTTTAATTCCCCCTCTGCTTCATTATTTCTGGCTTACCAACATGCCCCTTTCCATTACTGGGTCTACCAGCCTATCTTGCAGCTCCCAAACTATCTCCAATCTGAGGCTGGGGCCAGCACAGAACCAAAGCATACCCTGGGGGATCATGCCATTGACTACTTCCCTGGGTAGATTTTTTTCATGTATAATCTTCCTGTTGGCATCTCCCTTTGTGTTCACCTGTTCTATATCCAAAGGCTACTCCCCTTTAAAGACCATGCCTCCCCACAGGAAATGCGTAGACAACCCCCCCCAATGGTGTGGCCATCCCTCCTTGCCAGCACCACATGTGGTCAAGGCACTAATTGAATCTCAGTCATATCAGGCACAGATAGGGCTATATCCATTTACACTATGGTGCTGGCTTCACAGGTCAGCCAGTTTCATCCTGAGGCATCCTCCTCGGCAACCAGTTACAGACACTTTATTGACTGCATACTATTTTTTGAGTGTTTGCTTCACACACTCTACAAATGTTGACTGAATTTGCTGCTCTGTCTATTTTAAAACTGAGCTATATATAAAATCGAGTATGCATTTCCACATAACCAGTTTATCTTAAAAACTATCCTCATAATCTGCTCTACTGTTTGTAACAGACAAATGTGTGTTTTAAAGCAATGCATATATCTCGTTCCATACCATAGAGAAAATAATATAGTTACTGCATTTATTTTACAAATTTTTTGGCTAAGAGACTAAGGCAAATAATCAACCACAAAAATTATTGTTTCCAGGTGTAGCTTGTTGGCACAGAGAAGTTACTAGATTTACCAGTGGTCAAACCATATTGAAGTGGTGAATGTGGGATCCAAACCCAGTTTTCTGAACTTGTAAGTCCATGATCTCAACCACTACGTAATGTTAGCTTGCACACAATTTTTGTTTATTCAACTGAAAATATTATCCAGTCAGTAGCATTTAAAAGACTAATATGACTTCCACTGTAGATCTTTGACCAGGAAACATTCCAAATATAAATAGGTTCCATTGAGTGCAAGTTCGTTACCATTAATAATGGCAATGCTGTGAAGATGTAATAACTGTCTTCCAGATACTGCTCTTGTATGTTATAATAAGGTATGGCAGTTCATAATGCACATTTTCTGGAATGGCACCAGAATTTTTTATTTCTGAGTGAATTACATTTAAAATAGCACTGTTAAAAAGAAAGGATGACCCACTGAAAGGGAACTGCATCCTTTTCAGAGAACAGGGACAAAAGACCTTATTTCCCATAGCACCAACCTGCAACAATTCTGGGCAGCAGTGAATAATATTCTACAATCCAGAAAAAACATTACTTCCCCACCCAATATAGATGGATCAAACTTAGACATAGCCTCTAGTTTCAAAAACTACTTTACTTCCTCTATACTTACACTTATAAATAATACAAGTCCCACAAACCTCCCACAATTTCCTAAGGTCCCAAACAACAATACCAACTTCTCCCTCAAGCCAGTACCAATATCAACCATCCAAAAACTCTTATCTAAACTCAAACCCACCATCCTCACCACCGACAATCTCCCTGCTGAGTACCTTCAATTAGCATCTAAGGCCATAGCCTACCCCATTTCATTACTAATAAATAGGTCCATCACTGAACACATCATTCCATCCTTATGGAAAACCTCATATATCATCCCCCTTTACAAAGGTGGACCCTCTGCCGACCTCTCAAACTACTGACCCATTGTGATCCTGTCACCCTTATCAAAAATTCTAGAACGATGCATCCATCACCAACTCCTCACCCACCTTCTCTCTAATAACTTACTATCCAAAACCCACATAGTTTTCACCCATCCCATAGCACCACCACTGCCCTAATCAACTTCATCAGTACCATAAACACACACCGGAACCAAGGCAAACTAGTCTCTGCTATCTTTTTAGACCTATCCAAAGCATTTGATACAGTTTCCCACAGCAAACTCTTATACTGCCTCTCTGAGCTTAACATGGACAACCCCACCTGCTCTGGTTCAAAAGTTACCTTGACAACCACCTGCAATCTGTCAAATGGCTCATCTTCCTATCCTCCCTACTTCCAGTCAACTAGGTGTACCTCAGAGTTCGATTCTTGGCCCCCTTCTTTTTAATATTTTACAAAACAATTTCACTTAGCAACCACAAAAGCTGAAATTTGCAATATACTGATGACACGACCCTAATCTGTTCTGCATCCAATATCCAGCTTCTCCAACAAATGACTCAGGATTCCTTCACAGAGATAGAAAATTGGTTAAATAACTCGCAATTGATTCTAAACCCCCAAAAAACCCAACTCATGCTGTTCCACCCAGCTAAGACTAATGACCCCACCACCTTCTCCATATTCTCAACCAACAAGACCCACATCACCCCAGTCCCAGAGGCCAAATTACTAGGACTTACAATTGACCAGCAACTAAGATCCAGCAAACATATATCCCTAACTATCTCCAAAGTACACAAAAAACTAGGGACCCTTTATTGCTGCAAAAAATACCTGACCTCCAAGTCTAGAACAGCTGTAGCCAGAACCAATCTCCTATCAACACTACTCTATGCTTCCCCAGTACTAACAAACGTAAATAAATCTGACCTAAACAAACATTCCACCTGTTACAACCAGCCGGCCAGGGGGTACAATTCTAGTACAATTACCATGGCCTGTAGGGAGGTATCTGCATTGGATAGAGAGGATCTGTTGCAATATAAGGATAAAACTTCTTCTCAGGAGTCCAATATTAGATTCATTACCACTTATGGGTGTAACACTCCTAACCTGCTACAAGTTATCCAATGAAATTGGAATATTTTGTTGGGGGATGTTACACTTGCTACCTTGCTACCAGAAAGATGTCCCTTTAGTTACAGGAGAGGCAGAACACGGGTTCTTTTTTTGCTCATTATAAAACTGGGCTTATGGAGGCTCAGCCACATTTTCAAATGACACTTATGGGGGACCCACTGGTTGGGTGTTTTCCATGTGGGTACTGCACTCACTGTGTACGTATCGAGAAGACTAAAGAGTTTTCTAGCAGGAATACTGGCCAGATTTATGATATTAATTTTTTGCCAGTTGCTCTAGTGAATGGTTGGTTTACCTGGCCACCTGTTCATGTTCTGCATTTTATGTAGGACAGACTTCGAGACCAGTGAAACTTCGGATCAGTGAACACATGAGTGATATTAAAAATAAAAAGGCAACTAGTGCCTTATTTAACTATGTATTGAATCATCCTACAGCAAATGTTAGGTTTGCTGTGATTTACAGAGTTACTGGCAAGAAAAATAACAAAGCTGGTTGGCACAATTTACTTAATATGAAAGAAAAAAGTGGATTATTAAATTGCGGGGAATTATTCCCCCCTGGGCTTAATGAGCAATCGTGACCAATCATCTGGGCTTACCAGTTTACTATTGCTAATATAACATGTGGCTATTTGTGAAAGTTTTGATACACTGAGGAAGGCTTGGTATTTGTAGCCAAAACCGGTCTGTTTAGGTTAGGACCCTGTAAACACTAGTCTGTATGACCAACCACTAAGCCATGATTCTCATCTAATGTCACATTAAATTGTTTTATGCACACCACTTTGAGCTGGTATTCTTCTTTTTGTGTCCAGTGTATTTCAGCCACTTCAGTACTATAATGTTTGCACATTCCCCAGTGCAACCGTCTTGTCATGTTATTATGCCTTTCAGTATACAGTCCTTCTGACATTAATATGTCACAACAGGCAATAAGGTGTGTGACTGTTTCCAATTCAGTTTTACAAAACCTACATTTGTCTTGTTTCTCCCGCATGTTCAAAGGACATTGTAAACCAGCATGTACATAGCCCACTATCTTGGGCTGCCAATATTAACCTTTCATCTCTTGGTTTGAATTCACCTCTCCTTAACCATTCCTATGTTCATTCCTGATCAACATGAGGTCCTTCCAGAAGTTTTCTATACTTGCAACTATATTTATGCATTTTCCACATTTGCTGCCTTCTCATCTGGTCCTTCATCTTATATTCTTTCTTTTGTTTTTTGTCACATTCATTTGCTGCCTGAGTTTTATCTACTTCTGGTTTGATTTCCATTCCTGCTTGACGCCGATATGCATCTGCTAGATTAAGCAGAGACATAATCTTAGATTTATTCTCCTCATGTTTCAAAACTTTCACTACATTTGGGTGTCGTGAGGTCAGCAGATATGTGTGGAGTCCCACAATTGCAGCTCTATACATGTAATCAATTTCAAGGAGGCCCATTCCTCCTTCAGAACGGGGAATATATAATCTAGGTATGCACTGATTTTTATAAATCATTTGGTGAGCATGAAGCATCCTTCTTGTTTTCCTATCTAATCTATCCAATCTGTTTTGGGACCAGTCAATCGCTCCAAAATTGTAAGTTAGGACAGGAAGAGCAAATTGGTTTATAGCATGGATTTTGTTCCTAGATGTCAACGTTGTTGTCAGGATTAATTAAAGTCTTCTAAAGTATGCCTTACTAAGTTTTATTCAGATTTGTTCATGTTTTATTGTTAATCCTTCATTGATTCCCAAATATTTATACACTCTATCTCTTGTTCAAGTTCTTTTATATCACATTCTTGTCCCAAACTGATGTTTTCTTGGTGCTGCAGTTTTCCTGCTTTAAAGGTTGCTTTTGCACATTTATCAAGACCAAATGACATTCTTATAACATCTGAAAAAGTTTTGACAACTTGCAGTTGTGCTTTCAGTTCCTCATCTGATGAGCTATACAGTTTTACATCATTGACAAAGACAGGATGAGACGTCTTTACACTTTGTTGTTTTCTAGGAGCCAAATTATAGCCATGGCCTAAGCTGTTAAGTAGGCAGTTTAATGGGTTAAGGGGAAGGCAGAATAAAAGCGGTGACAGAGAGTCACTCTGGAATATCCCCCTTTGAATTTTTATCCCTGGAATAATAATTTAACCTTTATCATGGCTTAATTGCAAATAGGTCTGTTCTGTTTCATGGTCACTGTAATGTAGTTAATCAGTGTAGGGTGTATGTTATGCATATTAAGCAGTGTTTTATTCATGAATGTGGGATACTGTTAAATGCTTTTTTGTAATCTATCCATGCCATACTTAGATTCTTCCCCTTTTTACAGTTCTCAACTATGACTTTATTTAACAACAAATGATCCTTTGTTCCATATACCTTTTTTATTGCCCTTTTGTTCTACTGCCATAATTGAGTTTTCTTCTAAATGACTATAAACTCTATCAGCATCAATTCCAGTGTATAGTTTATACGTCGTCGGAAGGCAAGTTTTGCTCTTAAGTAGTAGCATTGTTTTTTCTGATGTTAGCCAGATTGGTGTCTGTTCAGGGTGCGGATATAAATAGTTCTTACTCATAACTAAATCTTCATGCAAAGATGTTAATACTTTTAATCAGACGTTAGGTTCTGCATCTGAACCTCAGGTTTTCCAACTGGAGGCTTTTCTTAACTTTGTTTCAATCTGTCTGGTTGTTCCTTCATCCCATTTCGTATCCTGTACCTTTAAACTTCTTATTCTTTCTTTTACTTCTTCTATCCATTTAGCATCTTTGTTATGCTCCACAGGATCTTCATAAATACTTCTCCAAAATATATCTATTTCTTCTTCTTTTGGTGGTCTTTCAATTCCTTTTACCTTATTTTCCAGCTCTCAACAGAACTTTTTTGTGTCATCAATAAACTGCTTATTTTGTTCTTTTCCTTTATATTTATCTGTGTATCTTGTTAGTTTTTCTGCCTGTGCTAAGATTTTTAGCTTGTTATTTGTGATAGTGCATGATAGATCCTAGTCTGTTCTAATACTGTGCATTGCTTTTATTACGTCTGCCTTTCTTAGCAGTTTTGTTGATCTGTTCCCTCTTCTATATTCTTCTAACAGTAACACTTCTTTTTTTAATTGCTTTATAGTTTTCTCTATTCGATACTTCCATGGTGGTATTCAATTTTCCCCTTCTTTTCCCTCACTACCCTGTGTTCTTGCAGTAGGACTTTATCAGTTATTAATTTAGCTGCACAGTAATATATCCTGATTACTTATGTTATATCAGTTACACTTCAAAACATCTAAAACTTATAACATCTAAATTCAAAACATCGAGACCACAATATCTAAAACCCAAAACATTGAAAATGTATAATATGGAATAGCGTATCACGAAACGTGTAAATGTCATAGTTTAATCTGTTATTCTTGTGGTATCAGTATGAGATGTTGTAAGTTTTTATATAGTTTTTATTTATGTAGTTTAGGAATTTATACTATTTATATAGTGTTCATTTTGCCACTCTGTATGTGGTTTTTAGGCCATATAGGTAAGTGATATAGACATTATGTGCACATTCTTTATGTTGATCGCGATACAGTGGATTTAGGAAATTAACTTTTTCCCACTGTAGTGCAATCTTGGAGTTGGTATTTTTAATTTACGGGGTGTGTGGGGAGTGCAGGAGGTCTTCCCCCCCTGGAGAAACTAGTAAAAAGTGTGTTTGTTAGTTTGGTGTTGTTATAGGTGGAGGGGGTGTTATTTTCATGTGATTTGTAGTGTTTGATGTTGTGATGCAAAGTTTCAATGTTATAAGATTCAATGTTATGGGTTTTAGATGTTCTGGGTTTTAGATGTTGTGGTCTCAATGTTTTGAATTTAGATGTTATGAGTTTTAGATGTTTTGAAGTGTAACCATTATATTGCATGATCTCAATGGACAGTCATAATTACCGTGTTCATTTGTTTTATCAAACTTCTGACTTTTGGGTTTTATTGACCTTCTGCAGTCTATTTCTTTTATTGATCTTAATATGTCTATCTATCTGTATTACATCAAGCAACTCTTCTCTTAGCTCGTTTTCTTCTAAACAGAGGGCACATTTTTTTATTTTCCATTTCCTACGGGCATTCTATAGAAAGTGCTGCAGCATCTTCCTGTGGCACATTCTCTTCAATTTCATTGAGTGCCATCCTTTGCTCTGTCATATGGGAACTTACTGATCTATCACTCCTCAACATTGACTGTGTCAAAGTTTCCTGTTCCTTCCTTGCTGTCCAACTTCAAGAGAACATTTGTACTGGTTTCCTGTGGAAAGCTTCAAAATATCTTCATATGGCACCTGACCAATTGCTTCCCATTACACTGGTTTCCTCTTAATTTGGATATCCATTGCTCTATCCTATTGTGGTGCTTTCTGAATTAGATTTTATACACTGAATCCTTCACTTCACAGGTAATCCATAACCCCAATTTCTATTTCTTTAATTTCTCCATTATTAATCTCCTTTTCTACTTTTCCTCTTTGTCTTCTTATTTTTTGTATTGTAAAGTTTTCCATATCCGGATTCCCTTGTCTTTATTTCTCTTCATATATTTTTGGTGCTGCTCTTTTTTGTATTGGTTAGTTTTGCTTTCTTCTTTGCATAAATATTACATCATATTAAACCTCTCTTTCTTTCCCATGTCCATATTTCTTTTTTATACTTTTCAAAAATCTCTAGGTTTTGTTGCTTATATTTTCGCACTTCCTCAGATTCTTCTTTTTCTAAACGGGTCAATGTTTCTTGATCTAGATACTGTTTTTCACAAATCTGTTGTATTAATGAATACAAATTTTTATTTGAGGCATCTGATAGTTTTTCTTGTGGAAGTATTTTTCTTTTCTCTAATTTCTCTCCATCATTTTCTATATCTTGTGTCTGGAAATTCTGGGCTTTTTGCATAATAGTAACAATACATAATTTCCTTCTTATCCTCAATAGTCCACTCTATTGTCTTTATGGCTCTTCTTTTGGCCTATCAGTTTTTGTGATTTTTGTAAACTACTACTTCCTTCTATAACAGGAGGGCCATCCTCCCCCTGGGCCTGGCCTAGTTTCATTGTAAGAATGTTTCCATATTTTGAGGATTCAACACTGTCATATTATCCATTCCTGGCACCAGTGTGCCTACCAGGATTGGATGCTTTTTTATCCTGGGTCTTGTGCACACAGGTATCTTTTTTAATGTTTAACCTACTTCTGTCCATGATATATGCTATATAAATTAAGTCTATATATCAGTGTCACCTTGGTGAGATTTTGTGAAAAACAGGGTCCACCTCATGAAAGTACTCACCAAGACTTGATGATGAATTCAGTTTCAGCACTACTACTCTCCCTTGCTTGTTGACTTTTCATGTCTCCATTTGGACTGAGTGACTTCTTCAAATAACAGAAAGCATCAAATTCCAGGAAAATTTTAACTGAAAAATTGCCTAGGCCATAATTCACAAAACAACTTTTACCTTCTGTCATTGATTGTAGCAGAAAGGATCAAATGAATGATCTGGACAGATCAGTATGGGAAATAGCATTCTGTAGTAAATGTTTTCCCTGAGTATGCCAAAATCAAGTACTGGAAGTAAATAATTAAAATAGATAAGAAGTACACCATAAAATTCAAAAGGCTACATTAAAAAGCATGTCTGAGAAAGCAGAAGTCGTAATATCTGTCTTATAAGCTCTAGTTCTCAAAAACTGGCTATAGCCCAATTCCCATATTAACAAAGGATGGCAAGAAATATTGCAGGCAATGATTAATTATAAAAATCTTTCTATTTAAACAGCATTTCAAAATTAGTAGAAAAAGGTCTTATTATTAATAATTTTCAGAAGAATATAACCATATCGATGTAACATAAGTACAAGAAGGAACAGAGAACAACAGAAGAAAAAGTGTTACAGTTCATTTGAAATGCCTATGTTGCTATTATGGTAGTACTGAAGTATACATACATTTTTAATACAACTTGAGATATGCCGAATGCTGAGTTGGCAAACATGCACCTCATTCAGAGCACACGCTATAATAAATGCATAAATGTTCATTTCAGTGGAGTTGCAGGGGATAAAAGGTGCAGAAATGCTAAAGTATATAAAAGCAGCAACGTGTGTGTGTGTGTGTGTGTGTGTGTGTGTGTGTGTGTGTGTGTGTGTGTGTGTGTGTCTGTGCATGCGTGTGTGTGTGTGTGTGTGTGTGTGTGTGTGTGTGTGTGTGTGTGTGTGTGTGTGTGTAGAAAAACCTAATGTGACATAGTGCCAGTTGTTATGGTTACCTAAGCATAAAGGCAAGGTCTATGCATAGGTGTTAGATAAAAGCAGTTGAGGAAAAACTGCCCTAACAAAAAACAACCATGACAAATAGGTCAAATTTAAAATTATGTTAGCTGCATAAAAAAATCAGAAAGTTAATGAATATGAGCATAGGATATGCATCGTGTACATATGCTACAGAGATATGCCTATATAGTCATAGCTCCTAGATGAACAGAATAAATTTGTGGCACAAACTAGCATTGTCAGAAAATCAACAACTCAAATAACTGATTTAGATAAATACACCCTACTGTGCAAACTAATCCTCCAGTAATGTAATGTTGGGGATAAGTGGAAATCCTGATTACTCCCACACTTCCATGATCTCAAGGAATAAATAAAGAAATAAAAAGCTAAGCTACACTGCGGGGACAATTTCATTGTTCCTTCACATTTCTCCCCTTTTTCCAGCATCTTAAAGGCCTTTCACTGGTGTATCCTAAAGCATGAAATAGGTTGTTCCAGACATGGCTAACAGTTAGTGTAAAGAAAAAAATGTCTTATTTATACGTTATTTTGGGGATTTGTACAGTCTCTCCTGTGGGAGTTCTAAACATTCGGTTTATATTGTGCATTAGCCAAAGCTCGAACCTTGAGAGTGTACAGGACGCTATGAACAAATGTCAACTGAACAGGGAGTTTTTTAGATAAATTGTAACCATCTGAGGCTGGGAAGGGCTTGCTGACATATATTCTACAAGGATAACTTACAACAACTGTAGCTACCCAATTGTAAACTAGCTTGAGCTCATGGAATATTGGAAATTGTAGGCTAGTCAGATGATGAACAGAATGTAGAAGGGAAAGGACTAACTACATATTAGCAGTAGATTACTGTGCAGCATGGCTACAAATGACTTAACTCTATAGACCCTACCTAGCTTTTGCTAAGTTTTGGGTTCAGCATTATGGATATGATTGCCAGACTGTAACTGAATGTCAGTGATGAGACCCGTTAATTTGGATGAGATTACGTCCACAATTGGTGACTTGTCCAAAGAAAGTGATGGAACATGACAGCAGCAATTGGCACCTAGTAGAGCAGTGGATGTCATTTGTTTATAGGCAAGTGAAGTTTAACTGGAGCATAGTTTTAAATGTGTTTGTTTATATATTTCAACTTCATATTTACTCTATTCCCAAATGTTATTACTAGTTTTTAGTACCATTTAAACAGCATATAACAGGGTAGTTGTCAACAGTTTTGTTTTTTGCCACTGTTGTTCTTATTTTCATGATTATTACAGCTCGAAAATCTACAGGTCTGCAATTTTACTGAAGTTCTATTCTGACACCAACCTAAACTAGTCAGGGCCAATGTTTCTGATGTTATTCTTTTTTGATTTACTGCAGACTGCACCAAATATATGTTGTGTAGCTCGTACTCACAAGTGTATGAGGCATACCTGCAAAATGTACCAAAACTAGGCCAAACAATTGTTGTCAGCCAACAGAATTGCAAATTCCTGTCTCTATCCTAAGCATACTGTGGTTTATGTATTATATACTTGCAGTCCTGTTACTGCTCTTGCAACTTATGGTATTAACAGGAACACTGTGGCAACTTTACTGTCATGAGGATGTAGCAAGAAACCGAATTCCAAACACCAAGCAACTTCAAGCAAATACAGTTTATTCAGTCAGCAAATTTTTCAGGACATTACTCTTTCTCAATGCTTATTTAAAAATAGTCCCATACCCTCGCTTTTAAAAAAGTCACATGATTACAAAAAAACAGTCAATATTTAGGATTCGTTCACTTTCCTTAACGTATACTTTTAAAGCTATACTACTGTTGTGAGGATGTCTCAGGTTTCTGGAGACCTTAAATCAGCTATAAAGTAATAGAAATTTACTCTGCTCTTGGAGAACAACAAATAACTTCAGCATTGAAACATGGAATCACTGAACATTTGTTTTTAATTACACTGTATTCCAGAACAACTAGGTGGCTCATTTATTGAACTAAAATCATTTAATATTTAAGACTGGTAGATACCCTTTTATATTTAAACTGGAGTGTTGTCCCTAGAGGATACATGGGCATTTAATGGCTGCCACTGTATTGTATGTAGGGGGAAAATGACTGAATGCATATGAAAGGGTCTTTATGATTAAAAAAGAAATGAAATTATCAGGCACACATTTAATAGGTGATTGATTCAGATTTGAATGTGCCCCTGAAGTGAGTGTGCAATAAAATGAAACACAAGAATATGTAACATCAGTAAAAGATGAGTAGCATGTGAGGTATTCTACTTTTATCCACTGAATCTAAAATTATTGAGTTATCCACTGAATCTAAAATTATTGAGTTATCCACTGAATCTAAAATTATTGAGTTAAAACTTTGAAAGAAAAACTGAACAGGGATCTTAATAAGTTTATGATAGGAGCAGCACATCTTTGATTTCAAGCCACATTGTGTCTCATAATATTATAGAAAAAAGGCAATGGAAACTAAAAATGAAGCTTGCCACCAATACTAACCATAATATTGTTTAACTATAACTGCAACAATTAGAAGTGAAGGAGGGTGTAGACCTTAACGGCCTTCTGTTATAGAAATAAAGGATTTCTACTCTTCTAAATATGGTGACAGGTCACCTCACTGGTGAAAGCATAAGAATACAGAATATGACAAGAAGCCTTGAATGTAGCCCGGAAGACCCACATTTGCTTACCCACAGAGGTACTGGAGAGGACGGGCTGAAAAGGATGAGAATTACAGTTTATTGTTCAATCACTGGCCCTGGGGAAAGGGATGCAGTTTGGTTCCACATCTGGGTGACAGCTAGAGGGAGCACTGGTTGTTGATCCCCTGCAGAATGGACATGCTGAGCACTAGCCAGGACTGTGTGTGTGTGTGTGTGTGTGTGTGTGTGTGTGTGTGTGTGTGTGTGTGTGTGTGTGTGTGTGTGTGTGTGTGTGTGTGTAGGCACTTATGCATTGTTATGGTAGGTAGCACTTATGGAACTGTGCGTGTATATGTAGGCACTTATGCATTGTTATGGTAGGTAGCACTTATGGAACTCAGAAAGAGCTTACATCTCTCATATCAGGGCTTACAGATACTGGCTAAAGCCTTTGCTGACCCATATTGAGTTTGCTAAGCAGAGTCCTCCTACTGGATATTTCTACATAGCAAACCAAAAACTCAAATTCAGCTAACATCATAGTAGCACTACTCAGTGCTTGAAGTCTAAATAGAAAGATACCAGCACGTGAAGTTTTCCTGTTACTGTGACATAGTTTCAGTCCAATAACAGCACTTTCTTTACACTAGGGTTTAGCACATATCATACCTTCAGGCCCTTGGGTAACTGAGGGAAAATATCTTTATTTACCAGAGACACCATCATCTCACCTCAAATTATCCAGAACCATAAGTCGGAGCACCTGGATTTTGAAATCATCCTTGAGAGATCCAGCTGTTAATTCATGTATAGATACATATCTCTGTTAATGGCCCTTAAAGGTAATTGAAATTATGTTAAACCACTGGGGGGGGGGTTAAATAAACAAAATGCCTTCTTACTAGGGGATGTCAATTACTGAGGCATTCACTGGCACACTTACACCTCTAAAAATGGATATGCTTAGTGTTTCCAAGACTTTGTTAATATCAATGCACTAGAACAAATTCCAAAACTACCCACTAGAGGCTCTAATAGGCTTGACCTTGTCTTTATCAGCATAGCTTCCACCCGTACCTCATCCCACAACTCCTTATCTCTGGTTAAATCTGGCCACAAATTGTCCATCTTCTCTGTCAAGTATAGTGGTACCAACTCTCCAGCAAATGAGAGCATTTTAAGGTCGTCTCCAGAGCAAGCCTACTTCAGTTTATACAAGGC
Source organism: Protopterus annectens (assembly GCF_019279795.1). Lineage (NCBI taxonomy): Eukaryota > Metazoa > Chordata > Ceratodontiformes > Protopteridae > Protopterus > Protopterus annectens. The sequence goes on along the minus strand of NC_056743.1, from coordinate 314,343,294 downwards.
CTACACACAATTGCCAACAATTCCTGATGTATGGGCCTAAATGAGGTGGCTGCTACATTTACCACCAATGTTTAACACCACCTAAACATCTACATAGAAAAGTCAGTGCCTATTCGTCCTTTGGAAGAGACATTAAGCAAGGTCCTGTCTGGCCAAACTGGTGGTAGCTGAAGTGCATATAGAAGTTTCTATAACACCTATTGAAAATAGTAGGGGAAGTTCCCCAATAACTGGCCCATTTTCCACTAGTAGTGTAAATACCACCTCATGTCTTCCCCGAAAAGAGGCTGCTAGCCTAGTGTGACAAACCTGGTCAACAAAGGATAAATAAAATAAAATAAAATAAAAAATATATCTGCCCAAAATATACTGGTAAATTCAGGAATAAACGTATCTGGTTGATCTCCTAAGTTAATAAACTGTATAACAAAAGAAGAAAAATAGTTAAAGGTTCTAAGAAATCCCCAGCCCTCTGCCTGAATACCACAATGAAACATGTCAGGAAGGACGTTAAGCACACTATTAGAAAATGTAAAGTGGAATATGAGTTTAAGGTTGCTACAAATGCTAAAGGAAATACAAATATTTCTTTAGCTATGTATCAGGAAATTAAGGAATAATGCCCAGCAATACCCTGAGCTCATCCATTATAATATCACACATTCCAGTCCCAAGGATATAGCAAATATATTAAACAAACAGACTTAGTGCAAAGTTGACCCCATCTGCTCACATTGCTCCCACATTATCCCTGAACGTTTCGTTTCCCCTTGAAATCCCCTTGAAATTAGTCTTAGAATCCCTGGCAAAGGCTAAAAAATAATACTTCCAGGTAACACATCTGGCTGCATTCTCATCAGTGCCGAGTATGCTATATTTGAGGATCTGCTTAAATTGCTCAGCCTTACACTATCCACAGGGTTGAATTTGTTGCTGCAGAACTGCCACTATTACTCTCCAACACAATGGTGGGATCTCTACACACCTGGGTAACTATAGGTCCATCAGCCTTGCCAGCCTTATATGCAAAACTATGGAATGTATTAAAGCAGACCTCACTTATGCAGACTTAGGCAACTTAACTGATCTAGACTGTCCTCATTTGGTTTTGTGAAGAACAGTTACTGCTCATGAATCTAGTAAGCTTTTAAAAGATTACAGAGGCATTGGAGAGACTCTTTGCAGGTGAGTTATCTTGATCTATACAAGACTTTTGAGACTATCGTCCTACTGGAGTTAATGAAAAATTAGACAAACCTTAAAGCTCTACATGGTTTGCTGGATTGCAAACTAGCTGACCAACAGATTCCAGGTTGTGAAAGTTGCTGGCACCATTCTGAAAATAAAACTGTAATCAGTGGAGCACCACCATGATCAGTGCTGAGTCCTGTACTGAATTTACTTTGCAGATATCCCAAGCCAATATCCCAAAAGAACAGTTGACAAAGTCTGTTGATGACTGCAGCCTGTGTACTGTTACCCACTTATCTGCTAATATTAAACAGCTCCAGCAAGAGCTAAAATGTGCATGAAACTGCTGCACCAAAATCAGTCTCAATCTAAATGCAAAAAAAAAAAAAATATATATATATATATATATATATATATATATATATATATATATATATATATATATATATATATATATATTACATAATAGCACAAAAAAATCTGTTCTGACATCATATGTTACTATTCACTCTCTGATTTGATCATTGTATTTCTGCCATAGTTAGGATATCCTTCTATCTGTCCCAGTTAATTGTCAGGGGAGTATCTTCCCAATCACAATACAAAGAAGTCATTCTGCCACTGTACTCTTCCCATATCATACCCTTCATCAAATACAATGCCCCTTCTGGTATGTACAGATGAAAGCATATCATCATCATCAGCCCCCCTTTCCCATTTTTTTTTCTACATGGGGTCAGGGTCTGTCCCAAATCTTCCTCACAAGATAGTGTTCTGCTTTTCTGCACATGTGTCCAAACCACCATAATATGTTCTCGTTGATCTTTTCTGCAATTGGAGCTACTTTGGCTTCTGCTCTTATTCCCTCATTTCTTCGTCTGTCCAACAGTGTGCATCCTACCACCATTCTCAGCAACTTCATTTCCATCACCTCTAGCTACTTCAACTGTTCTGTTTTTACTGCCCAGGTTTCTGTACCATACAGTAGTACTGGTCACACCACTGTCTTGTACACCTTACTTTTCAGCTTATTTGGCATTCTTCTGTCATAAACTACATCTGACACTCTATGTCAGTTGGCTGCAGCCCCTCTGATTCTAGCTTTGACTTCTTCATTCAGATTTCCCTTCTCCTCAACCACCCCTCCTAGATACTTAAAGCTGTTTACCTATTTCACTATCTTTCTTCTATCTCTATTGTCAGCTTTTTCTGATTTCCCCAATTTGCTGCCATTACCACCATCTTATCTGTGCTTAGTTTCATCCCATGTGCGTTTTGCATTCCATTCTCCTATCCTTTACTGAAGTTCTAGCTAAGATTCTGCCTGTAATGCCATATTGTCTGTGTACAGCAACTTTGTTGATCTGTCCTCTCTGACCTGTTTGCTAATGTAGTCCATCACTAGTATGAACAGCAGTGGGCTCAGAGCTGAACCCTAGTGTACACCCACTTCCACTGGGAACCCCTCTGTGAGGCCGAACACTGTTCGTACTTGAGTTATTGGATTCTTGTACATAGCCTGCATTAATTCTACCAGTGTTTCTGGGACTTCAAACTACCGCAGTACTGCCCAGATCAGCTTTCTTGGGACCTTATCATATGCTTTCTCCAAGTCTAGGAATGCGCAGTTGGACTCTCTTCTCTTCTCTAACTTCTTCTCAAGTATCTGTCTCACTGCAAACATCGGGTCAATTGTGCTGCATCCTGATCTGAATCCAAATTGCTCATCTCCCATCTACATTCTACTGCTCTGTGTATCCATTTATCAATCACCCTGTCCAGAACTTTCATGCAATGTGACAGGAGTTTGATGCCTCTGTACTGCCCACAGTTGTGGATGTCCCCTTTGTTCTTGTACACTGGCATGATGGTGCTTATTCTACAGTCAACTGGGATATGCCTTTCTCTCCACACTGCCATCAGTACCCTCAGAGACCATTTATCCCGTATCTCACCCAGCATCTTTATCATATCTGCTATGACCTTATCTGACCTTGCTACTTTCCCTGACTTAATTTTCCTTAGTGTTGATCTTACTTCTTCTAGGGTGAGCTCATCTTCTTCTCTCTTTATAGGCTGTTTCTGGGACAGTACAGCTTCTGTGGGGTTTTCTTCATTCAGAAGCCTCTAGAAATAATCCTTCCATCTGCCTCTGATGTCCTGTGGACTGGTGAGCAAGTTGTTGCTGACATCAGTCAACTGGGAAAAATTGAAAGATTTCTAGCCAAGAAAATGAAAGCCCTTAAAACCTTAAACTACCCTGATAGTTTTGCATTCCTCTCCTTATACTAGTTATCTTACCAGCTGTTCTAAGGTGACCTGTGTCTTGCTTTTTGAGCCATGAAAGACCCAGTTTTATTTCACCTCCTGTTTTTTTGCAATGCCATTATATTTCCAAACACCTGCACTAGAGACCTAAATCTTACATCAAGAAATAAACAAGATGCACTAAAGAGGTAGGTTCTCGACTCTACATATTCCCCGGCTGTGGACACCAGGGTTATTGTGTACAGCTCTGCATGCTTATATGGCTATAGGCATCTTATGGTCTGCGTGACTGCTTGTCTAGTATTGTACATATGCTCCTGTGGCCTACATTTATGAGTTCCAAGGACTGGCCCACTTCTAAATGCCAGACTTTCACCCCCCGTCTACAGTTCATATTAGCCAATGAAGCCCTGCAGCCAGGAAAAAATGAATTGTAGGGCTCTCTCCCTGGCTGCAGGAGCCTAACTTTCATTCAAAGAGAGGAATGAATGGCTTGAAAGGGCAAAGGAAGAAGAGCCAGTGGGAAAAAACAGGAAGATGTAGGGATAAATAAAAATAATACAGATCATGTCTACATATAATGGGTTATCTTGTCCAGTTAGCCTGCCCTTTTATTTCCACTTTAGTATTATGGTGCAGTGTGGAGGTGAGCTGCATATACTGTTTAGCATTATTTTAGAGTGTGGGTGTGTGTGTGTGTGTGTGTGTGTGTGTGTGTGTGTGTGTGTGTGTGTGTGTGTGTGTGTGTGTGTGTGTGTGTGTGCGCGCGCGCGCGCGCATGCATGCATGAGAGCCTGGCTGTGTCTAGATGCATATAGTCTTTCTTTTTATTTATTTATTTATTAATTTCATTTTGAATTTATTAACCGGGATAGAACACTGATCCCATTGGACCCATTTCAGTCTCAGCCTTGGGGAAATGCCATAATCACATGACATTATATACAGAGTAAATGACAAAATGCTTTATATATGTATATTACATATAGAGTGAAGATCATAGTTGACTTGAGGGAATAAAGGCAATAGATAAATGACATTATATACAGAGTGACTGAAAAACACAATATGTACATGCATTATATACAGAGTAGAAATCATTGTGAAGTTGAAGACACTGATATAAATTGCAGTTGCTGTTTTATCAGTGCTGTACCCTGACTAAGGTTCTCAAACTCTATATAATTTTGCTTTATTTTCTGGATCTTTACTGAATTTCTGCATTAAAGCACAGTTTGGTTTATCACCGAGTTTATTATTTTTACCAAATCATGCAAGTTCAAGCTTGTCTATGCCTTGAACTATAGTAATACATGTTGGTATAGGCATGTCTGTCCAATCTCTGATATGGACAAGTGTACCAGGCCATTCAGATACAGCAATTATTACATTTGGGAGGGCACTGCTGTCCTGTATACCAGCATTTGGGAGATTACATAGTGGGAATTATGTCCACCTTAACTAGTTACATTTTTTCTCCTTCTCATCAGGACTTTTCAGTGTTGCTGCACATATTAATTGACTTTAGTTGCATAATGTATTATGTGTAAATGACTTTACTTATACTTAGTTATTTACTTATATTCACAGATTTCATGTTTTATCTGTGCTGTAGTACTAATGTTTGACTGTTATTGTGTAAATCCATGCCTGTTTGTTATTTTTGCCTACATGGCCTAGGTCATGGCTTTGAAGGGTCCTTGGATCAGATCACTTACCGGGTTAGTAAATGTTAAATAAATACATACATACATACATACTACATACATACATACATTTCTGAATGCCTCAAATGTGTAACTTAAACATAACATTTATTTGTATCAAAGCAATACCTTTCATAATTAATGTTGCAAGACAAGAATCTAAAGGAACTGGTCAGTAGATGATTTTAGCTTACTGAATGGCTGAAGCACAGAAACACAGATACACACACACACACACACACACACACACACACACACACACACACACACACACACTCTCTCTTACCAACTGGCAATGGACAATAAGGAGCAGGTGCATAAACATCCTTGGGAAGGAGCATGCCTTACCTAACTTCTCTAGAGAAGATTGTATGAAAAGAGTAAACATTTTTCAACCATCTTTTTTGTTACCAGATTATTATGTATCAAAAGCAGAGTACAGGATCAGGCCACATCTAAATAATTAAACTGTGCGATATTGTCAACTGCCTAGCCAATGGGGTCTAAAATGCTAACATAATCTTTGGTTTGACCCAAACTCTACTGACTGAATCTTTGAGGAATTTATTGTTAGATCATTCCAAATAAACAACTTTTACATGGAGTCTTTGGGGAATTTATTCTTAGTGGTGATGGTTTTGTCAGAATCTTCTGAGCATTAAGACTCACTTGTAGGTAGGATTGAAAAGAATGAGGATATTTACTAAAACTGAAAACAATAGGGGCCTCAGTGCAAAGGGCTAATACAAGGTGTGGAAAAGCAGGTTTCCCACAAGTCCTCAAAAGGCAAGTACTCGCATGGATATGCCCATGTGCCTTTCACTCATTTCTGATTTGGTCACCTGCCTTTTACCCAGTGAATGTAACATTAGTCAATGGGACTGGATTACAGTGATGGAAGGAAAAGAAGGATGGACAGTGGACCTTGGGGGGCATTTTGCCTTTTTTCCAAGTTAATGTAATCTCAAAGTTAGTATATATATATATATATATATATATATATATATATATATATATATAGAATTAAAATCAAGTAGCAAACTCTTCTGTTGATTTATTTATTTCATTTATTATGTTTGTTGATCAGGTAGGTGGGTTGGTTCTGGAACCTTTTCAGCCATGACTGAGGTGCAGAAACAAAGTGAATTAGAAAGTTAATATGATTTGTAGCACAAAGTACAATATTTACAAAAGTAGCTGCAATTTTAAGTTCTGCAAATTATAAAGTTCTGCATTACAGTACTACAGGTTACATAACAATATCAACTTTTTTTATGTTTTTATAAATTCCATTATGCAGCATAGAAATGGAATAGAAGGAATAACCTACTAGAGCCAAGGCTCTCCTTTAAAATTACTCACAAATCAAGCCAGAATATCACCTGCAAAGCCAAGCTTGCCAAGATTATGAAAAAGCATGTGGTAATTAATTGACCTGTATAAAACCCTTATCTGTACTGATATGAACACCGTCCATTAGGATTCCTAGATCTAAAGCCATTTTGTGAAAGGAACATGGTGCTCTGATTATTAACAATCACACAAAACTGATGCTAGGTTAAAATTTTGAAGATTTTAGCCAATGGATGGAGGTTGGAGTTGAGCATAAAATTCTGAATTCCTCAGGTTGCTGTTCTCTACCTGTCTAATGTAGAGACAGTAACCTTTCCCGCAACCTCCCCCTCCATAGTTTTTATACTGCATGATGCGAGCAGGACTTCTTACCAGATCAGAGTTTCCAGGTCACTGACAAAGATACACATGTGCATACACAGAGATGTAGCTGGCTCAACCAGTGTCCTGTGCTGGTCTCATCAATATGTACCCCTACTCCTCAGCTCTTAATCAAATAGCAAAGAAAGAAAAGGTTCACTCGTTATACTAGCACACTGGAGTTCTAACCAGATAGCCAGATAGATGCCCCCTCCCTCCTATCCCAGTTCCTCAATGAAAAAATGGAAAAACAAAGATAAATGGTCTGAGATCAAGCGGCTGGTGCTCCTGAAAGCCAACAGGCCAACCAGATCATGCTTCTGTGTCCCATTCCTTCCCCTCCACATATGAGGAGCAATAAAAAAAAAGTCTGTGGTTCTTGGAGCTGCAGAATTGCAGAAGCCACTGAAGTCCTGTTTCTGCACCCTGCCTCTTACCCACCTTCCTCACATTTTAGTTTGAAAAAAGATAGAAATAAATATTTTTGTTTTTTCTTTCAAATTGTCACAAACCATTTGCTACAAATGTAGAAAGCAGTTGCTACAGTTTATACCCCACACAGAGAGCTTAAACAGCTTAAATCATAATTAAGATCTTTATTTAACTACAGCCTTCAGACTGGCTTTGTCTTAGTAGTATGTAGGACAGCAACAATCATGCCTCTACATAAAGGGGGGCTATCTTCTGACCCAGGAAATTACTGTCCCATAAGTTTGACTAGTCTTATGTGTAAGGCCATGGAAAGAATAATCATGGGCCTGATAAATAATGACATAGGAAACCTCCAAACTCTGGGCCTAACCCAATTCAGCCTTTGTCAAGCACAGGTCATGCCTACTGAATATGATCGATTTCTTTGAGAAAGTCACTAATGCCATGAATAAGGTTAAGACAGTACATTCCACCTATCTCGTCCTGGCCACAGCACTTGACAAAATTCCCCACTCAGGTATTGAAAATAAACTCATAAAACTGGACATAAATCCATTTGCCACCAGATGGATAGCCAATTGGCTAATTGACAGGATACGTGGTTAAAGTGGGTGAATCCAGATCCAGCAAGAGGACAGTTACTAGTGGTGTGCCAGAGGGCTAAGTGCTCGGACCTCTCCTGTTCAGAATATACTTCTCTGAAGTCAAGGTTAATGTGGAAAGCCTCTGGATGACAAAGTCTGCTGATGAATGCAAGTTGGTGATAATCTTTGAATCACTCAATGATGTAGATATCTTTCAGTAGGATCTAGATCAAACAAATAACTGGTGCCAGAACCATGGTCTAAAACCAAATGCAAAAAAATGCATTATCATTCCATTTGAAAAGTCCTGCAAATTACAAAATCAATAGCACACCCCTAAGAGTAGACTAGAAAGGGAAATACCTAGGCATACAGATAGATAGCAGCATGAACTTTGACCGCCATGTGCCCACAGTGCTGAGGAAGACCTTCTATATGGCACAATTCATAAGTAAAGGTATGGCATTCAGATCCAAGAAAATTATAGTCCTACTGTACTCAGACCTTATTAGACCAATAATCGAGTACAATGCGCCATTTGGCATGTACTTGACAAGGCACTTACAGCAGCTGGAGTGACCTTAAAGGTTTCTGTACAAAGATAATACAGGGTGCAAGCAGCATGTCTTATGTAGCTAAAATAAAAGCCCTATCCCTTTAATCTGTCTGCTACTGACTATTTAGGGGTGATATATGCCTGACCTACAAGGCACTCGAAAATCCAGTACTGATGGAGCTGTTACTCATCCACAAATCAAACAGCATGAGGGGAATCCAATCTAGGTATCTAAACTTAGTCAACCACTCAAACAAAACATGCTGGAGAGACAAGCTATGTATCTCACAGATTGTCCCTTCTTTGGAGCAGGTTTCCTATTCACATTAAGCAGGACACTTCCCTGGTCCTCTTCAAATGCAATTTGGATCAAAAGATGGGGAATGACAAATTCACACCTGGGACAGCATCTATGTCCATTATGGACAGAGGCAATCTGTTACACACTCAAGGCATAAGCACAAACCCATGCCATCCTCTTGCCCCTAGGGGCCATATGTTGGGTAAAAATCGGGTTATATTAGCTGGGCTTGTAAGAGCTCTTAAACAGTTTGCCTAGTAATCTCCTATGAACCTCTGAACTTATAAAATTGTCCCAGTAGCTACTCCTGTCATTCCCTATAACTCCTGTAGTGGACGGTAGTGCAGCAGCCTCCCCTCACACCCAGGAAGGGTGAGCCAGCATCAACAATTCTATCTTATCCTTCCTGCCCCAGTCCTTCTAGCACCTAAGCTAGTAATCAGACTCGAGCCATCTGACTGAATCAACAGTTATCCTTCTGTGCTGCTGGGCTAGGTGTGCAATTTTAATTTTAATTTAAATTCTGGCACATCACTTTATATAAAATAAATTACTATTAAAATGTATACGTCACAGAATGCATGACATATGCCTGGCTATTCTGCTCTTTCACAGACATATCTGCACATGCACATGTGCATATCCACTCATACAAAAGCACAAACACACACACACACACACACACACACACACACACACACACACGTAGACATACGATCATAAGAAGTTACTAGGCTATTAGCCAAGAGTTTAGCCCATGTTTAGACAAATCAGCACCTAATGCCCCTGTCCAGCAGGGATACGCAAAACAATCCATACATAATCATGTTTAGTGTGTGTGTGTGTGTGTGTGTGTGTGTGTGTGTGTGTGTGTGTGTGTGTGTGTGTGTGTGTGTGTGTGTGTTGTTTCTTGAGCCCTGATCTAGTAAAAAAAGTCTTGCTCTTTCATGAAGGGTATAGACTGAAGTTATGGAAATGAAACCAACATCTGCAGGATATGACTTCTTTAATGGTCGCTGTATTAACTCATCAGGTCTAGTTCCCATAGCTTTTGTGCTGGTGAATCCCATGATTGCTCACTTAGTACACTAAACAGCAGAAAGGATTACATCATTATGCACTGTGCATGTTTCTATTCAGACTGTATCTAAACTCATAATATGATCCTGGTGCTGTTTTGCTGTAGCAATGAAAAAGTGAAGAACCTATGTGTTCTAAGTCTAGGAGGACAGAATGCATAAGCAGAAACCTAAGGAGTAAGACTGTGATGTAATGGGGGAGGATGAAAAAGCTGAACATGACTAAAACCCTTCATAAAACTTTAAGGTGTACAAAGGATAGACAACTAACACAAGGCTTCATCTCTGTTATTGGAAATAAAACCTTTATGGGAATCAGCAAAAAGATTTTCATGGAGATGTGTAAGTGTGACACATTTAGTAAATTATCAGAAGATGTAATTGAAAATGAAGGCCAGTTCCAAAAGAAATTTGTGATGAGAAATGAACTTACAGATAAGTGGTATAACAAATGGAATTTAACAGAAAGACGTTTTTGTAGTCTTGAAGGGAACCCTATACATAAGCAGGAAGAATAATTTACAAGTGTAAACATGTTTATTGTCACTCACACCTGCCCATTTCCAGCAAAGAGCAAGGAAAAACTGAGATGTTGTGCATTGTCACACGTCACACAATATGGAAATAGAGTTTCCTGGAATTAAACTTACATCTTCAGGATGCTCCAAGCTCATTCACAGTGTTTTAGCATCCTAGGCTGTACTGTTTTAATACCATGACATAAAGTTTTCATAGTAATAAGCAAGATGTGTATTATTAAAACCAGTTGTTATGATAAAGTCAGAATGACATCACCTAATTTGAGTCATGAAGCCAATGGCTTTGACAATATTACAAGGCCGTGTTGTAGGTCGGTAACATGAGGAAAGAATAAAGAACTGAAAAGGAAACTCCAGTGACATTTCTGCAGCAAGACTTACAGTGACGTGTGCTGTCTTTCAAGTACAAACATTTCCTCTCTTATTGTAAAACCAGAGTAAAAGACTTCCTTATTTCCCGGCCTTTTATTGGTAGCTCATCCTTTCCATCCACTGAGCTGTACATAATATTGCCGAGTCCAGATTTTACTGTGTTATATAGCAGTGTTATTAAATGTTTTAATCACGTTGGTCAAGGCGTGCAATGTAGACTGCATCTTGGTTATTATCAGTGTGCTAGTTCTAGTAAAGTGATATTCATGTAAGGTAACAGGTAGTAAGTAAGGTTAGATCCACTGGCTCTTTGAAAAAGTAAAACAAAGGCATAACTAATCATTAGTATATCAACAGAACATGAACAAATGTCAGTACTTTCTTTTCATAAAACACCATGGTTTCTGCATAATTGTGAAGTGGTCAAACTGGATATCCCACTGTGAATTGCAAAACGTTTGATACTGTTTCTTCACCATATTAAATAAGAACAAAGCTATATTACTATGCAAGCCAAGCAAACAAGCATTATCTATGCAGAGGAAAAAAATATTTTTAAATGAAATAAACTGATAAAAGGACTACCTATATTTACAGCACATAAATATGTATTGAATTCTGTCCATAAAAGCACTCAATTCACTGCAAATCTAGGAATATAGTGGAAAATGCAGAAGGTACCTAGAATACATTTCCTTCCATAAAACATAAGAGATTGGTTACTTCATAAAGAGGTGACATTGTGTATAGAGAAAACAAAATATGCCATTCAGCAAGGGTTATAGAACACTTCCCTAGTGAAGGGAAGAAAAGCTTGGCTTTATTACCTGCCATTGTTGTGTCTGGTTTCATGTTGGTTTCTCAGAGAGGAACTTGAGTGAAAAGACTTGGTTTTACCTGTGAATAAGAGGGGGAACTCCAGGTGCTAATTATATTCCTACCTACAAAGCCTTGGTCTATGTTCAGAGGACAGGTTCCTGTGAAAGGCAGAACTTGTGGCAATAGTCCTTCCACAAAAAGGGGAAGGATACAATTCCTGCACTTCCCTTTTCTCTCAGGTTCACAAAAACATGTAAACTGCTTAGTCAGGTAAATGTGCTTTTAATTAACAACATAGACACACACACACACACACACACACACACACACACACACACACACACACAAAAACAGTGAACACAATTCCCATATTTAACAATTTAGTATCACATGGGGTATGCTGCCCCTCCCCCAAACTGATATTATAGGTAGAGATGGAAGCAATTGTTCAGCAGAAGTGGATTTCATACTATATTTTAGTACTTAGTAATGTTCTGCACAGATATCTGGACTTGTTCAGAGCAGTAACACTGTCATACAGTATGAAGAAATACCTCACAAAATGACATGGTCCTACATTACCCCTTGGCATTACACTGCAGTACTAGAGGG